>NW_011494781.1:4169966-4170395 GCF_000754665.1 Bison bison bison | reverse complement strand
GGTGTATTACATTGATTGATTTGCGGATATTGAAGAATCCTTGCATCCCTGGGATAAAGCCCACTTGGTCATGGTGTATGATCTTTTTAATGTGTTGTTGGATTCTGATTGCTAGAATTTTGTTTAGGATTTTTGCATCTATGTTCAGCAGTGATATTGGCCTGTAGTTTTCTTTTTTTGTGGCATCTTTGTCAGGTTTTGGTATTAGGGTGATGGTGGCCTCATAGAATGAGTTTGGAAGTTTACCTTCCTCTGCAATTTTCTGGAAGAGTTTGAGCAGGATAGGTGTTAGGTCTTCTCTAAATTTTTGGTAGAATTCAGCTGTGAAGCCGTCTGGACCTGGGCTTTTGTTTGCTGGAAGATTTTTGATTACAGTTTCAATTTCTGTGCTTGTGATGGGTCTGTTAAGGTTTTCTATTTCTTCCTGGA
>NW_011494781.1:4169016-4169440 GCF_000754665.1 Bison bison bison | reverse complement strand
CTGCTTTTAATATTTGTTCTTTGTGTTTGATCTTTGTTAATTTGATTAATATGTGTCTTGGGGTGTTTCACCTTGGGTTTATCCTGTTTGGGATTCTCTGGGTTTCTTGGACTTGGGTGATTATTTCCTTCCCCAGTTTAGGAAGTTTTCAACTATTATCTCCTCAAGTATTTTCTCATGGTCTTTCTTTTTGTCTTCTTCTTCTGGAACCCCTATGATTCGAATGTTGTAACGTTTAATATTGTCCTGGAGGTCTCTGAGATTGTCCTCATTTCTTTTAATTCGTTTTTCTTTTATTCTCTCTGATTCATTTATTTCTACCATTCTATCTTCTAATTCACTAATCCTATCTTCTGCCTCTGTTATTCTACTATTTGTTGCCTCCAGAGTGTTTTTAATTTCATTTATTGCATTATTCATTATA
>NW_011494781.1:4168120-4168916 GCF_000754665.1 Bison bison bison | reverse complement strand
ATTCAGCAGCGTGTTGTTCAGCCTCCATATGTTGGAATTTTTAATAGTTTTTCTCCTGTAATTGAGATCTAATCTTACTGCATTGTGGTCAGAAAAGATGCTTGGAATGATTTCTATTTTTTTGAATTTACCAAGGCTAGCTTTATGGCCCAGGATGTGATCTATCCTGGAGAAGGTTCCATGTGCGCTTGAGAAAAAGGTGAAATTCATTGTTTTGGGATGAAATGTCCTATAGATATCAATTAGGTCTAACTGGTCTATTGTATCGTTTAAAGTTTGTGTTTCCTTGTTAATTTTCTGTTTAGTTGATCTATCCATAGGTGTGAGTGGGGTATTAAAGTCTCCCACTATTATTGTGTTATTGTTAATTTCTCCTTTCATACTTGTTAGCATTTGTCTTACATACTGCGGTGCTCCCGTATTGGGTGCATATGTATTTATAATTGTTATATCTTCTGCTTGGATTGATCCTTTCATCATTATGTAGTGACCTTCTTTGTCTCTTTTCACAGCCTTTGTTTTAAAGTCTATTTTATCTGATATGAGTATTGCTACTCCTGCTTTCTTTTGGTCCCTATTTGCATGGAAAATCTTTTTCCAGCCCTTCACTTTCAGTCTGTATGTGTCCCCTGTTTTGAGGTGGGTCTCCTGTAGACAACATATGTAGGGGTCTTGTTTTTGTATCCATTCAGCCAGTCTTTGTCTTTTGGTTGGGGCATTCAACCCATTTACGTTTAAGGTAATTACTGATAAGTATGATCCCGTTGCCATTTACTTTATTGTTTGGGGTTCGAAT
>NW_011494781.1:4163921-4167532 GCF_000754665.1 Bison bison bison | reverse complement strand
CTTTATTGTGGCTTTTCCTCGCTGTGTGTGGGTTTGTACAGGTGGCTTGTCAAGGTTTCCTGGTTAGGGAAGCTTGTGTCGGTGTTCTGATGGGTGGAGCTGTATTTCTTCTCTTTGTACAGTCGCGCTCCTTTCGAAGAGCTGGATTGCTTTTCTGGGTGCCTGATGTCCTCTGCCGGCATTCAGAAGTTGTTTTGTGGAATTTACTCGATGTTTAAATGCTCTTTTGATGAATTTGTGGGGGAGAAAGTGTTCTCCCCGTCCTACTCCTCCGCCATCTTGGCTCCTCCCCCCCACCCTCTAAAGTCCACAAAAGAAAAGGTAACATTGGTCTTATTCACTACTGTAGTTCCACTAGTCAGTACTCAACGACTGACACAAAACAGATACTCAAATGTTCATTAAATAAACTGAGTGTAACACCAGTCTAGCCCTTATATTTCATCTCTCTTAGTATAGTATTCCCAATCTCAGCAGCAGCAGCATTATAAGCTACCACTTACCATTTACTGTGTGCTGATGCTTTATGTATATTATGTTATTTTATACTCACAAGCCTTGAAAGGTAGGTGGTATCATTTTCATTGCATAGAAAAGTAAAATGAAGCTCTGCAAAGATAAATGATTTTCAGAGTCTATCTCACAGAACAAGTAAATGGCAGAGCCTCACTTCAAACAAAGATCAGAGTTACTCCAGATAGAGCCACTGTGTCCTCTCCTCTAGGCTCCCCAGGTAGTTGCAGTGACCTTCTAAATCCCAGACCAAGGACCTTGTTGCCTGCTACTAGTCTTTCCCGACGTTAAATGCCCACATTTCCAATGACTACCTGTCGCTGGTCCACCTGGGCCAATATTCCTACACTGGGCTATTTTGCTGGAACTGACTGCTCTTTCAAACACCATGACTACACATCTTCTGTAGCCACATTCTTTTAACCAAAGTCCTTCCTCCCCCAGGTATACCAGTGACAGTTTTAAGCCCTGGAAATTGCAGCTAGTCAGAGTATATCTGGAATGCTTGGGCTGGGAGGACAGAGCTCAGAGAGTGAGTGACAGCCAAAGGCTTTCAAAATTACCAGAAGTCAGGTGAAAGAAACAAAGTACGACCATCCATAACAAAAGGTAGAAATGGGTGGAACATAGATGAAAGAGTTGAGTATCAATGATTAGGTGGAACTAAAATGGAAAAAAAATGATCAAAAGCCCAACACGAGAAGCTTGAGTGATCGCCACAAGTTGACCTGCTATGCCCCAACGTCTCTTTTTGGAAACTGGACTAGGGTGAAGAGGGTTGAGTTGGTTCAAAGAGTACCCACTGCATGATGTGTCTGCGTTTTCCTCTGCCTGAAGACATGCATTTCTGTAACCATGGCCTGACATATAATAACCTTTCAACACTTGCTTTGTTGGATTAATAAATCAGCCAGTTGTTTTTGAAGACAGGGTATTTGTGCCAACATTTCTTCCTAAAACTACCAGTGTCTTCTCTATTTCCATGAGAGAAAACCAGCTTTCCTCAAACTGCTGTAGTGAAATAGACCACACGAAGCATAACTGGCAGCATTATGTCACCTGTGGCATGTATCCATAATCCTGCCTTCTGAAGCATCAATGGCACCCCACTCCAGTACTGTTGCCCGGAAAACACCATGGATGGAGGAGCCTGGTGGGCTGCAGTCCATGGGGTCGCACAGAGTCGGACACGACTGAAGCGACTTAGTAGTAGTAGTAGTACTCTCTTACATGTGGTTTCATGTATCATTCAAAAATCCTGAGGGGTACATCCTAAGATCTCTGTTGACACTCTCATACATAATAGTTGAACACCATTGTAGATTACGGGGCTTCTCAGGTGGCACTACGGGTAAAGAATCTGTCTGCTGATGCAGAAGATGCAAGATACATGGGTTCAATCCCAGGGTCAGGAAGATCCCCTGGAGAAGGAAATGGCAACCCACTCCAGTATTCTTGCCTGGAAAATCCCTTGGACAGAGGAGCCTGGTGGGCTATAGTCCGCGGGGTTACAAAGTCGGACATGACTGAGTGACTGAGCACTCACATTTTAGGTTATAGTTTTGTCCATGAAATTCAGTAGAATCTAAAACAAAAATTTAAGTGAACTTTTCCAAAATTTATTTTACTAAACACAAAACTGATGGCATTAATTATACCACTGGCTTTCATTGTTAAATTGTTGTTGATGAAGAAACACAAATCTTGGGACTTCCCTGGTGGTCCAGTGGTTAAGACTCCACCTTCCAACGCAAGGGAAGCGAGTTTGATCCCTGGTTGGGAACATCCCACATGCCACAGGGTGAGGCCAGAAATTTAAAAAATAAATAAATAAAAGTTTTATTTTACAAAAGTTGCTACAAATGGGAGGATGGGTGAAGAAAATGTCTAAGTTGTGTGTACACTGGGCAACAGACTTGACCCCCTTGCTGGCTTCCTTATGCCATTGCACAGGGTATGTCATCTAACTTGCACCATGATGCATCTTAAAAATGACTTGATTCCATGAGCCTTTAGGATTACTTACAAATCAGTGAAGCTATAAATTTTAAATATACAAACGTTAGGGCTCTACTGCACATTTTGTTCTTACCAAGTGGAGGAAGCAGTATGACATACTGGCCAAAAGTCTGGTCTTTCAAGTCTTACAAACTTGTATTTTGTACCCAGGCTCTATTTCTCAGTAGCAGTGCACCCTTGGGAAAATTACCCACTCTTTTCTGAGCCTCAATTTTGTCATCTGTTAAAGACTGTTCATCATTGTAATCACCTCATGAGGTCATTGTGAGGATAAAATAATATGCAAAAAGTACTAGGGCCATTGGTAGGTATTTGCTTTTCATTTGTATTGTTATTATTAGATTACAATTTCTGGGCAGGGACTGTGCCTTTTGTTTGCCCAAATCCCTAATGAAACCATAAAAAAAAAAAACAAAAAAAAAAACAGTTAATTTATTTAAAAGCCTGGGCTTCTAAAGGACTAACATTTAATTTCCAGAAAGGAAGAGACTTGTATATAATATAGGTCAAATGAGGTGTGAAGTAATGAGACACAGCAAGCCTCCTGTGACCTCTTTGAGAAGAAGTAATAGCAGTGTAGAAAGTGGTTCTGGGCCCCCTAAACATCTTTAGCAATCAGCAGACTTACGAATAGAAGGGAATTTCTTCTCTTAAAAGGAGTGGAAATGTTATGCTCATTTGAGCTTTCTGAGCTTTGGCCTAGAAGTCAAAATTAAATGGATTTGCTTGCCCAGGAAAGAGTTTAGAGAATTTCTATCTTTTCTCCACTCTTAAGGCAAACCCTTATGGCAGAAAGTGAAGAAGAACTAAAGAGCCTGTTGATGAAAGTGAAAGAGGAGAGTGAAAAAGTTGGTTTAAAGCTCAACATTCAGAAAACTAAGATTATGGCATCTGGTCCCATCACTTCATAGCAAATAGATGGGGAAACAGTGGAAACAATGGCTGATTTTCTTTTTGTGGGCTCCAAAATCACTGCAGATGGTGATTTCAGCCATGAAATTAAAAGACACTTACTCCTTGGAAGGAAAGTTATGACCAACCTAGACAGCATATTAAAAAGCAGACATTACTTTGCCAAC
>NW_011494781.1:4156062-4163821 GCF_000754665.1 Bison bison bison | reverse complement strand
TGCCAACAAAGGTCCACCTAGTCAAGGCTATGGTTTTTCCAGTGTTCATGTATGGATGTGAGAGTTGGACTATAAAGAAAGCTGAGCACTGAAGAATTGATGTTTTTGAACTGTGGTGTTGGAGAAGACTCTTGAGAGTCCCTTGGACTGCAAGGAGATCCAACCAGTCCATCCTAAAGAAGATCAGACTTGGGTGTTCATTGGAAGGACTGATGTTGAAGCTGAAACTCCAGTACTTTGGCCACCTGATGTGAAGAGCTGACTCAGTTGAAAAGACCCTGATGCTGGGAAAGATTGAGGGCAGGAGGAGAAGGGGACGACAGAGGATGAGATGGTTGGATGGGATCACCGACTTGATGGACATGGGTTTGGGTAGACTCCAGGAGTTGGTGATGGACAGGGAGGCCTGGCGTGCTGTGGTTCATGAAGTCGCAAAGAGTCAGACACGATTGAGCAACTGAACTGAAAGGCAAACCCAGTTTCATTACCTCTTCTGTCAGAGAATATCTCAAAGCATCTGGCAAGCTCTTTCCTGTAGACAGTCCTACTTTTGAAACTTTTACTGATCTGCAAAATAGGTGATTCTGTGCTCTTGGGAAGAACAAAGATTGTTAGGGGATCTGCAGCAACTGTTGCCACAGATTCCTTAACAGGTGAAGTGACACTGGAGCTAGTTACCAAAGAAAGAAGTTTTTGTTTTGGGTTGTTTGTTTTTTTTGTTTGTTTGTTTTTTGTTTTTTTTGGCTGTGTGGGGAGTGTGCTCTGCTGTGAATATGTTGTCTTCTAAATAAATAGCTGCTCCCATCCTGGAGTGGAATTGTTCTTTTTCTACTGAGGAGTTGGTATAATTGGTATTTGTAAAAAAATATCTATTGCAGGGGCTGTTGGGTGAAAATAGAAAAGTGAAAGGAAAAAGAGCAATAGCAAAGGAAAAAATTGTATTGCAGTCACTTTAGCAAGCATGTCCAACACAATGACTTAACTCTAAGAAAATTGTAGTAACTGTCACTTACTGGGCCCTCACTCTGGGCCAGTTATCAGAATCCATGCATTATCAGATTCTCACATTTGATTCCCAAAATGAACCCATAAGGTAGGAGGTAATGTTTTCCTTGTTTTAGAGATGAGAAATTTACGACTCAGAGATACTGGCTTCTAGAAGGCCACACAGCTGGTAAACAGTGAAGCCAGGTGTTAAAGGTGGGTTGTAGGGACTACTAAGTTGTAGGGACCACTAGAGTTACTGTCCCAGAGAAGGAGAGAAAAGCTCAGCTGACTGAGGAAGACCTAGCCAGCAAGGATAGTTTAGGCTCTGAGAAACAACACTGTAGATACTACAAAAGAGGTGAGTGAAGAGTCAAGGGAATATAGAAGTAGGTAGTAGCTCCATCCATTTAAATGGGACTACATAGTACCTAGTCAAAAAGAATGGATGGTCAAAATTGGACCACATTTTTAGTTATATGTGTATTTTTAAAAATCATTATATATGTTTACCTGTATATAGTGATAAATCATTTTTATATACATCCCTCATTTTTTCCTAAAGTCCCAGTTAGAGAGTGTGCATACAGTGTGAATACTGGCATCCGTCTACCTTACTGATCATAATTATTACTCTTTCCCCTTTCCTAGTCTCACTTCATCTATTTGTTTCATTTACAGTAATTTCCATAATGCATAATTATACTATGTTTACTTCTCTACTTACCTGTATATTTTCTCTCTCTCGTGCCCTGTATAGACAACAGGAAATTTTTTACAGAGAATATGGCTCACAGTTGGAGTTTAAAATTAATTTACCTGTGGCAGATTCATTTTGATATTTGGCAAAACTAATACAAGTATGTAAAGTTTAAAAATAAAATAAAATTAGAAAAAAAATTAATTCTCTATATTGAATGAATTTTCAGTCAAGTGTTCTATTTACTGTTTGATTAGTAAATGTTCTTTATATGTTTTTTGTGAACATTAACTCTTTGTTGGATTTGTTGCAAAAATTATCTTGTCTCTTACTTTCCTTTATTTTTTGTTTATGAGAGCTGTTTAATGCTACAAATAAAGTACATTATAGTATTAATGTATTTCTCTTTATCATTATGATTTCTGAGACATACCTATTCACTCTATCTTTTAATGATTTGACATTGTACTTTTAACTCTTAAATGGTCTGAAATTTATTTTTAACATGTCATAGAATTAGGATTTAAATGATGCTTATTTTCCCAAACAATCTATTTTCTCAACTCACTTCATATGTATTTCTTTAGTATTTCCTTATAATTTTCAAATGAAGTATATTAAACTAGAATATTAAATCTGTGTACCTCAATATACAATAATGTTTGTTTTATTTACTTACCTGTTAATCCTTTTGCTAGTACTTACCTGTTTTAATTATTATGGTTATGTAAAAATTGCATTTTCTGATATAGTCTAATATCTCTTAAGGCATGGCTCCTCTATTATTTTTATTTTTCCAAATTTTGTTACCATTCTTGCCTGGTTTTTGTTTTGTGGAATTTTAATCTTTTGCTCACCTTCATAGATCACAGCCTTGTCATGGCAAAGGGACTAGCATAAATCAAGGAAGCTATTAGCCATTGGGTAGCCAGGCCACCCAAGACTGACGGGTCATAGTGAAGTGTTCTGACAAAATATGGTCCACTGGAGGGGGATTAGCAAACCATTCCAGTATTTTTGCTGTGAGAACCCCCATGAACAGTATGAAAAGGCAAAAAGATATGACAACAGAAGGTAAGCCCCACAGGTTAGAAGGTGTCCAGTATGCTACTGGGGAAGAGTAGAGGACAATTACTAATAGCTTCAGAAAGAAATGAAGAAGCTGGGCCAAAGGAAAATGACACTCAGTTGTGGATGGGTCTGGTGGTGAAAGTCTGGTGCTGTAAAAAACAATATTGCATAGGAACCTGGGATGTTAGGTCCCTGAATCAAGATAAAATGGACATGGTCAAGCAGAAGATGGCAAGAGTGAACATTGGCATCTTAGGAATCAGTGAACTAAAATGGACTCGAATGGGCGAATTTAATTCAGATGACCATTACATCTACTTCTGTGGGCAAGAATCCTTTAGAAGAAATCGTTGGTTGGTTGGTTGTTTCTTTCTTTTGCGGTTATGCCATTAAACTAATAATCTCATAGTCAACAAGAGTTAACATAGAGTTAACATAGTTAACACAGTCAACATAGAGTCCAAAATGCAGTACTTCAATGCAGTCTCAAAAATAACAGAATGATCTCGGTTCATTTCCAAGGTAAACCATTCAACATCACAGTAATCTAAGTCTATGCCCCAACCACTGATACCAAAGAAGGTGAAGTTGAACGGTTCTATGAAGACTTACAAGAACTTCTAGAACTAACACCAAAAAAAAAAAAAAGATGTCTTTTTCATCTTAGGGGATTGGAATGCAAAAGTAGGAAGTCAAGATATAACAGGCAAGTATGGACTTGGGGTACAAAATGAAGCAGAACAAAGACTAGCAGACTTTTGTCAAGAGAACACACTGGTCATAGCAAATACCCTCTTCCAACAACACATGGATAGAGATGACTGTCCACATGGAGAAGACTTTACACATGAACATAGCTAAATGGTCAATACCAAAATCAGATTGATTATATTCTTTGCAGAATGGTGAACTGGCTGTGGTTCAGATCATCAGCTCCTTATTGCAAAATTCAGGCTTACATTGAATAAAGTGGGGAAAACCACTAGATCTTTCAGTTATCACTTAAATCCCTATGATTATACATAAGGGATATACAGTGGAGGTGATAAACAGATTCAAGGAATTAGATCTGGTAGACAGAGTGCCTGAAGAACTATGGACAGAGATCCCTAACACTGTATAGGAATCTTTGACCAAAACCATCCCAAAGAAAAATATAAGAAAGCAAAGTGGTTTTCTGAGAAGTCTTAACAAATTGAGGAAAGAAGAGAAGTGAAACGCAAGGGAGAAAGGGAAAGATACGCCCAACTGAATGCTGAGTTCCAGAGAACAGCAAGGAGAGATAAAAAGGCATTCTTAAATGAAAAATGCAAAGAAATAGAGGAAAACAATATAATGGTAAAGACTAGCAATGTCTTCAAGAAAATTGGAGATATCAAGGGCAAATTTCATGTAAGGCTGGGCACAATAAAGGACAGAAATGGTAAGGACCTATCAGAAGCAGATGAGGTGGCAAGAATATACAGAAGAACTATACAAAAAAGGTCTTAATGACCCTTTTGGAATAACCATGATAGTGAGGTCACTCATCTAGAGCAAGACATCCTGGAGTGTGAAGTCAAGTGGGCCTTAGGAAGCATTACAACAAACAAAGTTAGTGGAAGAGATGGAATTCTGGCTGAGCTATTTCAAAGCCTAAAAGATGATGCTGTGGAAGTGCTGTGCTCAATAGATCAGCAAATTTGGATAACTCAGCAGTGGCCACAGGACTGGAAAAAGTCGGTTTTCATTCCAATCCCAAAGAAGGGAGATGCCGAAGAATGTTCAAACTATCATACAATTGCACTCATTTCACATGCTAGTAAGGTTGTGCTCAAAATCCTTCAAGCTGGGTTTTGGTGATATGTGAACTGAGAACTTCCAGGTGGACAAGCTGGATTTAGAAAAAGCAGAGGAACCAGAAATCAAATTGCCAACATTCGTTGGATCATAGAGAAAGCAAAGGAATTACATAAAAATATCTATACTTCTACTTCATGGTCTATGCTAAAGCCATTGACTGTGTGGATCACAACAAACTGTGAAAAAGTCTTGGAAAGTGACAGTGAAAGTTGTTCAGTTGTGTCTGACTCTTTGTGACCCCATGGACTATAGTCCATGGAATTCTCCAGGCCAGAATCCTGGAGTGAGTAGCCTTTCCCTTCTCCAGGGGATCTTCCCAACCCAGGGATCAAACCCAGGTCTCTCATGTTGCAGGTAATTCTTTACCAGCTGAGCCACAAGGGAAGCCCTTAAGAGATGCAAATAATAGATCATCTTTCCTGTCTCCTGAGAAACCTGTATCCACATCAAGAAGCAACAGAACTGGATATGGAAAAAATGACTGGTTCAAAATTGGGAAACATGTATGATAAAGCTGTATATTGTCACCCTGCTTATTTAACTTATATGCAGAGTACATCATGGGAAGTGTCTGGCTGAGTGAATCATAAGCTGGAATCAAGATTGTCAATATCAACAACCTCATATATGCATATGATATCTCTTTAATGGCAGAAAGTGAAGAGTAACTAAAGAGCCTCTTGATGAGGGTGAAAGTGTAGAGTGAAAAAGCTGGCTTAATACACAACATTAAAAAACTAAGATCATGGCATCCAATCCCATTGCTTCATGGCAAATAGATGGGAAAAAAGTGGAAGCAGTGACCAATTTTATTTTCTTGGGCTCCAAAATTGCTGTGGATGGTGACTGTAATCATGAAAATAAAAGACGCTTGCTCCTTGGAAGGAAAGCTATTACAAATCTGCTGCTGCTAAGTCATTTCAGTCATGTCTGACTCTGTGCGACCCCATAGATGGCAGTCCACCAGGCTCCCCCATCTCCGGGATTCTCCAGGCAAGAACACTGGAGTGGGTTGCCATTTCCTTCTCTGATGCATGAAAGTGAAAAGTGAAAGTGAAGTCGCTCAGTCGTGTCCGATTCTTCGCGACCCCATGGACTGCAGCCCACCAGGCTCCTCCATCCATGGGATTTTCCAGGCAAGAGTACTGGAGTGGGTCATCAGTGCCTTCTCCATTACAAACCTAGACAGCATACTAAAAAGCAAAGACACCACTTTGCCAACAAAGGTCCACAGAGTCAAAGATATGGTTTTTCCAGTAGCCACGTATGGATGTGAGAGTTGGACCATAAACGAGGCTGAGCACAGTGTGGTGTTGGAGAAAACATTTGAGAGTCCCTTGGACTACAGGGAGACCAAGCTTGTCAATCCTAATGGAAATCAACTCTGAATATTCATTGGAAGGACTGATACTGAAGCTGAAGCTCCAATACTTTGACCACCTGATGGAAAGAGCCCACCTATTGGAAAAGCCCCTGATGCAGCAAAGAGGCTTCCCCAATGGCTCAAGTGGATAAAGAATCCGCCTGCAATGCAGGAGACATGGGTTCGATCCCTGAGTCAGGAAGATCCCCTGGAAAAGGAAATGGTAACCCCTACAAGTATTCTTGCCTGGAAAATCACATGGATAGAGGAGCCTGGAAGGCTACAGTCCATAGGTTAGCAAAGAGTCAGACATGACTGAGCACATAAACTCATTACTCATACTCACTGCTAGGAAAAATTGAAGGCAAAAAGCAAAAAGGACGACAGAGGATGAGATGGTTAGACAGCATCACCAATTCAATGGACATAAATTTGAGCAAACTCTGAGAGATAGTGAAGGACAGGGAAGCCTGGCATGCTGAAGTCCATGGGGTCACAAAGAGTTGGACACAACTGAAGAACAACAAATCTTTTACTAGTTGTAAATCCACTGTGATCCATCGCAGTTGAACCAATCTTCCCTTACACCAGTGAATAAATCTCTGACATTTTTGCAATTCTCTGACACTGGCAACTGCATTGCCAGCTTGGAAATTCCTCTCTCCCTCCCGCTCTGCACTTGTCTTGGTGAGACTTCATTCCATGAGTACATTTCAACATGGCCATTCCCCATCCACACTTCTTGTCCTATACTTTTAGGGATTTTAGCTTCCAAAATCATGTAGAAGCAGATTATGATGGGAATAAAAATCTAAAAATCAGTGGGGTAGAGTGACATGTCATTTTCTGTAGTAATAAAGATTCAATCCAAAGAATAAGAAAATTACATTTGAAAATGTCTTAAATTAGCCAAGATACAGAAACAATCTAAGGGCTTCTCAAGTGGCACTGATGATAAAGAACCTGCCTGCTAATGCAGGAGACTAAGAGACGCAGTTTCCATCATTGGGTTGGGAAGATCCCCTGAAGGATGACATGGCAATACATTCCCCAGTATTCTTGCCTAGAGAATCCCATGGACGGAGGAGCCTGGTGGGCTATGATCCATAGGGTTGAAAAAGTTGGACATGCCTGAAGCAACTTAGTGCACACACACACAGAAACAATCTAAATGTCCATTGAAAGATGAGTGGATAGATGTATATATATACCATATCTTCTCTATCCATTTCTCGGTCAATGAACACCTAGGTTGCTTCCATGTCTTGGCTATTGTAAATAGTACTGCAGTGAACTTTGAGATGTGTGTATCTTTTCGAAGTTTCACAAAGCCAACACAACGTCAACTATACTCTGATATAAAATAAATTTTTTTAAAAAATAAGTGGATAAACCAGATATATGATAAACACATATGCACACACACAATGAAATATTACCCAGCCACACACACACAAAAATGAAATCTTGCCATGTGTGATAACATAGATGGATCTAGAGGGTATTATATTAAGTGAAATAAGTCAAACAGTGAAAGACAAATACCATATGATTTCACTTATATGTGGAATCTGAGAAACAAAACAAATCAACAAATAAAATAAAGCAGAAACATATTTATAAAGAGAAAAAACGTGGTTACCAGAGGTGAAGAGTGTTGGATGAAAGAGGTGAGGTTAAAAGATACAAACTACCAGTTATAAAATAAATAAGTTATGATAGCTTAAGGAATAAAGTAGTCAATAACACTGTAATAACTTTGAATGATGATAGATGGTTGTTGGACTTATCATGGTGAT
>NW_011494781.1:4141696-4155962 GCF_000754665.1 Bison bison bison | reverse complement strand
TCATGGTGATCATTTCATAATAAATTTGCATATCTTAAATTAATATACATAAACCATACTTCAGTTTTTAAAATTACCTGTTAAATTTGAGATATGTGATTTTGTATATATAACTATGTATAACATTTATTACAGTATATAATAATGTATATAATAGTCATATATAATAATGAATACACTCACTTAGGATAATTAGAATTATCAGTACTATTTAATTTCATTTTTTCTCTCCCCCTAACATTCTACTGAGCCTGTATATTTTAATTTACATAAATTTAATGTACTTACAAGGCAGTTTTCTATAACTATCAACATGGTTGGGAGAGGCTTCCTGATTCTTGGGTTGTATTGTTATTGGACCTCTGATTTAGGAAATAAACAATGTGGACTTTTTTTTATTTAATTTTTTTTTATTATACCTTCTTTCAGACCATGGGTTATTCTTTTGAAAAATAGAAAACTATATGTAAGACATAGATTTTGAGTCTCAGTTTCATTTGATAGGTCTTGTTTAATTTTTGTTCCAGATTTTGCTAAAAGTTTTCCTATTAGGCTTGAAGTTTTTTGTTATAAGTTTTCATATCTGTGTCATATGTGTATTCACACAAACATGCCTTTCCCTTTGTTATTCTATAGAGAGAAATTAGGAGATGATGCATCTGAGGCTGCTGAATAAATACAATATTACTAGATGTTTCTATATTATTTAATAAGTATTTATTTGAAGAGTTGTGTTCCTTAAGTTTGTGTAAGGATTAACTTCCACATCTGTACTTTCTTAATAGAATTCTTAGTAGGGATAGCTATGATTATATGGATTAATCATTATCCATGGTGGGGGTAGTATCTTCATTTTATTCCTCTGTCACTCTCTCATGCCAAATGCATGTTTCCCTGGCACACTGAATGCTCAATGTGATTAGCTACTGTTACTTTCCATTTAGCAAGAGGAGAACATTTTCAGTTCTGCCTCCATTAGAAACTGATCCTCATATACCAATTTAATGAATCCTTCTGTAGGAAGTGCATGGATGGGCCTTTGTTCCAACTGGGGGAAAAATATTGGGTTTTGAAACTCTGCTGGAAATGGTCTTCTTCTCAGTCTTCTGGTGACAAGATTATGATCATAGCTCAGTACTTGAGATGAACAAAAGAAAACTCCAATTGATAAATAGTATCACTGGTTAACTAAGAACTGTGCTAGAAGAGATGGTTGAGACATGGTCCTCATCCTAAAGAAGCTTCCATTCTATTGTGAGAGGTACAGCGAAAGTGAGAGTCGTTCAGTCATGTCAGACTCTTTGTGACCCCATGGATTGTATAGGCCATGGAATTCTCCAGACCAGAATACTGGAGTGGGTAGGATCTTCCAACCCAGGGATTGAACCCAGGTCTCCCACATTGCAGGTGGATTCTTTACCAGCTGAGCCACAAGGGAAGCCCAAGAATACTAGAGTGGGTAGCCTATCCCTTCTCCAGTGGATCTTCCTGACCCAGGAATTGAACCTGGAGGTCTCACACTTAACCAAATAATTAACATATGTGTGAAGAGAACTGTAATAGAGAGATGAACAAAATGACAACCTGACACACACATGAGATGATTAATTCTGCCTGGGCAGCAATCAGAGGAGCAATCAAATAAACAAAAATCCAGTTCACTATTGCAGGAAATAAAAGGGCAAAAATATTGTGAGGAAAAGAAAAAAAAAAGATCAGCAGCAGGAACAGTAGTAAATGGAACATAAACTAGTTTCTGGAAATCTGATGGAAGAGCTGAGTTCTGAAAAATGAATATGAATATAGGCAAATACATTCCCAGGTGGAGAATTCAGCATTTCAAATTTGTTTAGATGTGAAAATGCTCACTCTGATCCATGAAATATAAATTTTCCACCATGACTTGTCTTAGGGTGCATGCTTGGAGTGTTGGAGGTGAAGTTAAAGACTAAGAATGGCCTCCTAAGCCATACTGTTGCTTTTAATATTTGTCTTATGGGTAATTCAGAGGTGCAGAAAAATGGTATGGTCATATTTATGTTTTAGAAAGAAAACTGGGAACAGAATAGGGAACTGAGGCCAAGAAAACAGTTGGGCATAATTTGTTCCTGCCAGCTAAATGTAAAACTTGTTTGTTGATTCTGGAATAAGGTTAAGGCAGAGGAGGAAATAAAAAGAAAGAAGGAAAAGAAGAAAGTTAAAAAGGGAGGACAGAGAGAACTCTCTGGAGTAGTTTATATTCATCAATAGTAGGAGTGAGGAAGTAAAGCTTCTGTTTATCTTATAGGGCTCTATGGCATCCCAAGCCGGGAAACAGGAACTACCTACTGGATACTGTCTCCTGGTTTTCTGACACCTTTCTTTATCTGTCTCTTATATCTGATAAATATATTGTCGATAAATTTTAACTTTTTTTTTTTTCTATTTACTTGGCTGTGCTGGGTCTTAGTTTCGGCATGCAGGATCTTTAGTCACAGCATGCAAAAGCTCTAAGATGCAGCAGGTGGGATCTAGTTCCTTGCCCACCTGCATTGGAAGTGGGAGTCTTAGCCACTGCACCACCAGGAAGTTCCTAAATTTTTATTTGAAACCTTTTTTTATCATTCTAGCTATCATTACCAACACTGGTTTCCAGTTAAAACCCTTAGCACCTAAATGAAATCCTGAAAGTCTTATTTTCCCTCTCCTTTTAGAATGGAGCCCATAGACAATCCTCCAAAAGCTCTGCTTTTATCATTACAAGTCCTGCTCACAGCTTAATTTGGAAGGGCAAAAGTCAAATTCTCAAAATAAATTTTAAGACTCCCTCCTACTTCGGGCTTCCCTGGTGGCTCAGAGGTCAAAGCGTCTGCCTGCAATGCCTACTTACCATATGATTACTCTCATTTCCTGCCTTTGGTCATAGTTTTTCTCCCATAAATTCCTTTGGAATCTTCACTCCTTCCTCTACACATATCAGAATCCTTTTAACCCTTCAAATTATTCAAAGTTCAGCTCAAACTATTTTTTTTACACTCTTTTTGCTGGGTAAGGAAAAGCTACACTTTAGTTTTGTCCCAGGGTATGAAACTTCACTGTCAAAGTCCTCATTTTTCTACCTATATTATTAACCTGAATGTTTGGCAAGTTCTCAAAAATAGTTCAACAGTCTGATAACTCGAAGATGTGAATGTATTTAGTTCAATTTGACCCATATCTATTGTACACCTACCTTGTATAGGGATTATGTTAACAATTCTAAGGATGTCAGTGTTACAGGAGAAATATGTCAAATGCCTGCTCTCAAGGAGAACAGATTTACTCATTAGAGGACTATTTCTACTTCACCTATATGATTAGTAATTTGTGATTTTTCAAATAAGATTCTCTCCTTTCATTGAGTTGGTGAGTTCTTTAAGTAGATGAAATTGTGATGGAAGTTATATACGTGTGTTTAAATGGCACACATTTCACCTTTCAGAGCAAGAATCCAGTCTCAGTAGATATAGAAATGCAATCTAATCTTCAGTGTTAGACTATGTATTTAATTTTGATTGAGTATATTGTTAATTCCGGAGAAGGCAATGGCACCCCACTCCAGTACTCTTGCCTGGAAAATCCCATGGATGGAGGAGCCTGGTAGGCTGCGGTCCATGGAGTCACTAAGAGTCGGACACGACTGAGCAACTTCACTTTCAATTTTCACTTTCGTGCATTGGAGAAGGAATGGCAACCCACTCCAGTGTTCTTGCCTGGAGAATCCCAGGGACGGGGGAGCCTGGTGGGCTGCTGTCTATGGGGTCGCACAGAGTCGGACATGACTGAAGTGACTTACCTTACCTTACCTCTTGTTAATTATTCCATATGTCTTAGTGTATTTGGGGTGCTTCCCCAGTGGCTTAGTGGTAAAGAATCTGCCTGCAATGCAGAAGACACAGGAGATGTAGGTTTGCTCCCTGGGTCAGGAAGATCCCCTGGAGGAGGAAATGACAACCCACTCCAGTGTTCTTGCCTGGAGAATCCCATGGATGGGGGAGCCTGGCAGGCTACAGTCATTGGGGTTACAAAGAGTCAGACATGGCTGAGCAACTAAGCACACACACATTAGTGTATTTAGACTGCTATACCACAGACTGGGTAGCTTGTAAACAATAGAATTTTATTTCTCACAGTCCTGGAGGGGGGAAGTTCAAGACCAGGGTCCCAGCATTGTTGGGATCTTCTTCCAGGTTGCAGGCTGCCAGCTTCTCATGTGTTTTCACATGACGGAAGGAGTAAGGGAATTCTCTTGAACCCCTTGGGCATGAATCTCATAATCTCATTTGTGAGGGGTTCTGCCCTCATTACATCCCAAAGGTCCCACCTCCTAATACCATCACACTGGGGATTAGGATGTCAACATAAATATTGGGGGAAAACATAAACATTCAGGCCATGGTACCACATATATTAGAACAATTGCCTTCCTCAGCAGCTAGAAGTTTGGGAAACTATAGGGCATCCTTTTTCCACACCATCCTTATACAAGTATCTGCAATGTTTTAAGATTTTTCTGCTAGTAGTTTTAAAGTAAAGCAAAAGTAATTTCTTTCAATTATTTCACCTGACAGGAAAATTTAACAAATGAATTATGAACAGGGATAGTTAGAAGTGGGGTGCCTAAGGGGGACTGTCTGTAAGGAAGCAGGCAAGCCTGATAAAAATTTAAGACTAAATGTATAGTCATGTTACCCCTGACATTTACACCAAGAACCATCGGCGTCTAGTACTTTAAGCATAAATTATAAGGAAATTAGTTGCAAGAAATCAATTCCATTAGACAGGAAACACAGCTTTCCAAATTATGTGAATTTTATCCCAGAGGCACTTGAATATCACAGGGAAAAATAAAAGATTAAGCCTCACAAGAAAGTAAAAGTACCCTCTGTTATAATCTTTGGCCAATACGTTCTAATTCTTCTTTTTCATATCTTTAAATACAGAATCCCCTTCACCTCCAACTGAGTTTAGAAAATTCATTAAGTTCTGATGCTGATGTCACTGTCTCAATCCTGACCATGAACAACTGGTACAATTTTAGCTTGTTGCTGTGCCAGGAAGACTGGAACATCACCGACTTCCTCCTCCTTACCCAGAATAATTCCAAGTTCCACCTGGGCTCTATCATCAACATCACCATCAACCTCTCCTCCACTGAGGACCTCTTGAGCTTCCTGCAGGTCCAGCTGGAGAGCATTAAGAACAGTACACCCACAATGGTGATGTTTGGCTGCGACATGGAAAGTATCCGGCGGATTTTCGAAATTACCACCCAGTTTAGGGTAATGCTCCCTGAACTTCGTTGGGTACTGGGGGATTCCCAGAATGTTGAGAAACTGAGGACAGAAGGTCTGCCCTTAGGGCTGATTGCTCATGGAAAAACAACACAGTCTGTCTTTGAGTACTATGTACA
Organism: Bison bison bison; assembly: GCF_000754665.1. Taxonomy (NCBI): domain Eukaryota; kingdom Metazoa; phylum Chordata; class Mammalia; order Artiodactyla; family Bovidae; genus Bison; species Bison bison. The sequence goes on along the minus strand of NW_011494781.1, from coordinate 4,150,531 downwards.
AGATGCCATGGAACTGGTTGCAAGAGCTGTAGCCACCGCCACCATGATCCAGCCAGAACTTGCTCTCATTCCCAGCACAGTGAACTGCATGGATGTGGAAACTGCAAATCTCACGTCAGGACAATATTTATCAAGGTAGGATGCAAGGCCTGCATTATATCCCCATTCGTAGGACTGTGATAGAAAGTAAAATATTCCTGTAGTGGGGAACACTCAATCCTGTTTTTAAATCTGTGGCTTAGTCCCATACTAGCTGTGTGTTCTTGGCAAGTTTTTTTTTAAAAAACTCTGAATCTCTGTTTTCTAATTAGTAAACTAAGATAATATTGAATGTAGCTTAATACAATAAAGAGACCACAAAATTGTATACAAGAAGTTCCTAACACTGTGCTCAGCTGGTAGTAAATGCACAACAAATGTTTCCATCCCTGCTCACTCTTTCCTGGATCAACAGACTTGGACAAATCTCTCTAAGTCTTTTTAGAAAAAAAAATTTAGTCAAGGAGGAGATAGACTTTTCTCTCTACTCCCAGGTTATGATGCATTAGAGAGAATAGAGAAGGGGTTAAAGACATAGACCCAGGAGCCAGACTCTCTGAGCTTGAATTTTAGCTCTGTGACCTACTATCTGCATGACTTGATCAAGTGGTTTAACTTCTCTGAGCCTTAGTTTTCTATGTCCTATACCCACTGATGTAAAAAAGATATAATAATAGATCCTGCTAGCCATGGAGGAGTTAATGGTGGATAGATAGTTGATGATAAGTAAAAAGATAGATAGATAGACAGAACTAAGTTCTACAAGAGTAAAGTATGTGCATATATAATTTTATGTTATATATATGTGTATATATGTTATATATGTGTGTGTGTGTATATATATATATATACACACTTTTTAAAATTAGCCACCTTTCTTTCCAGTTCCTCAGTCTGGTTCAGAAGCTAGAATGAAAAAGCCTGTTTAAGTTAAAGAGTAATCCATCCTATAGACATGGTTTTCATGATCCCCAGAAAAAGAAGTCCTTAAAGGGTATTTTACAAGGGCCTAGAATTTTTTCAGAAAAGGACCACCTATGGTCAGAGAGGTCAAATCAGAGAATTATTGCTGTTTCAGAAGTGAAGGCTTAGCTATAGTCTGATCCCATTTTCAGGAAGTCTTCTTATAACAGGATCATCTGACTATGTTGACGAGCACAAGGCAATCTCACAGTGTCTTGCCTTTTAAAAGACAGGAACATTTGAGGAAAGGTCAGAAGGTCCCAAGCATTTTACATTTAATTTCACATTAAGCATCTACTATGTTCAAAGCAACATGCTAAATGTCATACATGTGGCATAGTTTAAGCACAGCCTAGCTTCCCTGGTGGCTCAGTCAGCAAAGAGTCTGCCTGCAATGTGGGAGACTTGGGTTCAATCCCTGGGTTGGGAAGATCCCCTGGAGAAGGAAATGGCAACCCAATGCAGCATTCTGGCCTGGAGAATCCCATAAACAGAGGAGCATGGTGGGCTACAGTCCATGGGGTCACAAAGAGTCAGACATGACTGAGTGACTAACACTTTCAATTTCACCCTAAAGAAGGTTGTTAATAAAATAAAATAATTTAAAATTCACTTATTAGTAATCTATTAATGATAAAACTAAATGTTCTATCATCATCTGAACTTTCCACTTTTCCTATAATGTATTTGAATTGCCTCAAGATTAAAGTCTATGTGTGTTTTATTTTATAGCCACTATCCAGATTTAATCTACTGTTTTGGAACTAGCATGTAATTGAGGCTCAAGATTTTATCTTGGATAAGAAACATCCTCCTTCATAACAAAAACAAAAGCAAAGTCTTTAGCTATAATTTCAAATAGTCATCATTTTGGAAGGACAATCTTAAACAGTAGACAGAAAATCCACTTGTGAAAATTATATTAAGTTATTTAATGTCTTTCTGTCTCATATAAAATGGAGAGCACAAGAAAAATAATTCTGTTTGGAACCTAAAAATGTTTAGAAACTACAGAGAGAAATATTTGTTAACTTCAGTTGTATACATATCAGGGTTTCATTTTATCAAGATAAAATTGATCTTTCTGGCTCCTCAAATTTTAGTTTATCCAGTGGCACTTTGTACATGAAATTATGTGATGGTACTTTGCCCATTCCATCAGCATTATTTGTCTATGTGTCTGATTTCTGAACTAAAATATAAATTCTATTAAATGGAGACACTGTTATTCAATCCAGTTTAATGCCTAGTGTATAGAAGCTACCTAATAGACATTTACTGAAACTAACATAGAAGAAGAAATGGAGATTTTATATTTACACCTTACATGATCTGTTGCTCTAGAAGAATAATGAGTGGTTAATAGATAAATAAAATTTTGTCTAAATTAAAAACAGAGTTTTTAAACTTACCCAGGTACCATCTGGTTTTTTTCTTTTCCTTTTTTTTTTTTAAATAGAATGTTAGGTTAATGAATACCCTCTGACCTTGTGGCTATTTCCACATGTTTATTCCACAGACTTTGAAAATTGTAAAAGAAGACTGGGAAGTTAGGGAGCCTGGTAGCAATTCACAGTGTATATAGGTCAGCAACAATATTTTCATCTCCATGGATGTGTTTGAGAATGAACTCAAAGAACTTCGGGAAATATCCTTAGGACCTCTTATACTCCATGAGGAATAGAGTCAAAGAAAAAGTTTCCAAATGCTCAGGAAAGGGTCAAGGGAAGTGGGCAAAGCCCTGGAAGGAGTCTTTATAATGAATAACTGAAAAGCTGCCTTAAGCTATAAAACATCTGTGGATTTTTCATCATCTTATTTATTTTGTTTAATATAGTCTTTTAGAAAGTTCGTTATTCTCAGTCCATAAGTCACATCTGCATACAGTAATTTTCTTAATTGTTCCTAAATTTTGTGAGGCTGACCCTACTTCCTCACTGCATAATGAAAGTCATGAGCATAATGAGCCATGAATAGCAAGTGCCAGAGTTATGCAAGCTTTCATTTCTCACACAGTCATTTTCAGTTTAGGCTGACAGAATTGTTAACATTTTAAAATGTTAATGAAATCACCAAAAACATGACTTTTTCAGCATAGGCCTTTAGACTAGGAAAAAAATCATTTCTCGTGGCAGACTACACGGACATAATTACAGGTAAAAGGGATTTGATCCTTCCCGGGTCCCCACATGCCAGAGCAAACATCCATCATCACTAAATGTAGACAAAAACCACTTGGGGACCAAGTTCATATTGTGATCTTTAGCAATTTATTTGCAAGTTGTTTTTATTAAATGTAAATTACTTTGAAGCAATGATATCTGATATATTCTTTGGCAATAACTTCATCAACACATACGCAATACATGTGTGAAAGTGAAGTCACTCAGTTGTGTCCGACTCTTTGCAACCCTATGGACTGTAGCCTACCAGGTTCCTCTGTCCATGGGATTATCCAGGCAAGAATAATGGAGTGGATTGCCATTTTGTTTTCCAGGAGATCTTCCCAACCTAGGAATTGAACCTGGGTCTCCTGCATTGTAGGCAGACGCTTTACTGTCTGAGCCACCAGGGAAGTCAGTGATTATTTGTTGAGCTAGGGTGAGGCAGACAAAATAAAGGCTGTCTCCTGCCATTTTGGAGTGTACAGCTTAGTGCATGAGGTTGTAAAGTAAGTAAATGTATAAAACAAAGGGGTCCTTGATTCTTAAAAATAGAAACATATTCAGATACACAGGGAGGAAATAATAAACTCTTCTCAGAGAGTTGATGATGAGGAAAAAATACTGGAATTGGATCTTGATAAAAGAATAGAAGTATCTGGTTTGCAGCAGACTCACAGGCACAGGAAATGGCATTGCAAATTCATCAAGATCTGAAGAAATTTAGTACAGTTGGGACATCCATTGCCTATGAAAAGAATCTGACATGATTCTGGAAAAGTTGTTACATTGATAGCATGCCACACAGGACTTTTATGCTAAGGAGTTTGCATTTTGTATGCATACTGGATGTCACTTGAAAGCCAGAACATTAGCCATGACATATTTATAAAATCATCATCTTGTAACAAATTAACCAAATAAAGTATTATAGCATAAAAGCCTTACAAGTAATTTTTTGAAAACCATAAAGATATAAAAATCGCTTTTATTTCTCAAAATTGGTTTTAGCTTTGCCCACATTTACTCCCTTATCTCATTCTAAACACCAGTCTCACGAAAATGAAGAGGAGTCAAAGGACTTGCCTGCTGTTCCTAGAATTAGGATTTGCCCATGCTTATCTGAAGGCCCTGGGTGGTAATGAATCTAGCTTCCCAGAGAAAGAACCCCTTAAGTCACTCATAACCTGGTCAAAGGGAATTAGCCTTCCTTTAATAATTCCAAGAGCCTAGACATGGATTGATACCTTGTTCCCCTTGGCATAAGAAGTCCCTGACTCTTTAGTTAATTAATTGTCCTGAGAGCTATTCTACCTTCTCAGCAGGCTATGGAATCTTATCTTTCTTCTTTGAACAGCTTCTGCAGTTCAGTTCTGTATCAAGTGATTAATTCATTTGTTCATCCTCAAGCATATGTTGAAGCTTACTAATATTACGCTTGGACCTTGGTTAATGCTGGAGACACAAAGAATAGAAAATAGGGGCCCTGCTTCCGGGAAGCTTACGACCCCCTTCTTTTGTTCTTTGCCAAGAGACAATGTGCTCCTCCACTTATCCATGTTTTTTATCCATTTTCTTTGACCTAGCTGTTTGGTTGTTGTTATTGTTGTTTAGTAACTAAGTCATGTCCAACTCTTATGCAACTCTGTGGACTACAGCCTGCCAGGCTCCTCTGTCCATGGGATTTCCCAGACATGAATACTGGAGTGGGTTGCCATTTCCTTCTCCAGGGGATCTTCCTGACCCAGGGATTGAACCCATATCTCTTGATTGGCGTCACTGACCGCATGGATATAAGTTTGAGCAAACTCTAGGAGATAGTGAAGGACAGGGAAGGCTGGCATGCTGCTGTCTATGCGGTTGCAAAGAGTTGGACATGACTTCACGACTGAACAATTCTTTACCACTAGGGGGTTCTTTACCACAGAGCCACCAGGGAAGCCAGCTATTTGGTTATCATTCCTCACTGAGCCCACACTCATTCTACTAGTGATTATCTTCTGATATTACCTGGCATTGTTATGCCCTCCTCAGTTGTCCTTTAAAAATGGTTCTGTGTGCTAAAGAGACTCTTTCCCCTCCCAGGCTATGCTCATCTTTATTCTTATATGGTCAAGCAATACCAAGATTCACTGGCCTTTCACTAATTGTAAATGTTGATTTATTTATTGATTCTGCATGTATTAATCAGATTGTATTATGTGTTAGGTATTACAAGGCACTAGGAAGCTTCAGAAAAGAAGACTAAAACAAAATCCCCAATCAAAAGTCCCAAGGTATAAATTGATGATGGTCCCCATCTCATTACTGGATACTAGAAGGGTTCCATAAAACCTTGAGGTGGCACAATATAATTCTAATTTAGGGTATTCCTATTCACCTTTATAATAGTTTACTGGCATTATGACCCTGGCAAAACTATTTAATCTCTGGAAATTTTGACTTCCTTAATTATAAGGAATTCCTACATTGAAAAGTTAAGTGGTATGCCTAAGGTCATTCAGTTAGTACTTTAAAGGGGAAGATTTAAACTGTCTAGATCTAAGTTCCAGGCTCTTTCATAATTAATATTAACTTTCCTTAATTATGATCCCATTACCTTATAATTCATATTCTTTCAGACAAAAGCTATATAAATCAGGAGGTGTGGTTACCCCTGTATAAATGTTCTTGTCCTGAGGACCTCTACAGACTCAAACTAGCTAGCCTGTGTGTTTGAACATGTACTCAAAAGAAATGCAGTTGCACTGAACCTGGAAGCCAGGGGCTGGATGATGTTAACACTGGTTCCTTGGGTCCCCAAGGAGAACCCATTGCTGTGGGGTGATCTGCTGTGTCCAGCTGTTACTCCCAAGTTGACTTCCTCTGCAAGACTAACAGGGAGTCAATACTTCTAGAAAACATGTGCTTTGGTGAATCCTGAGGACCAACAGTTAAGGTCTGTGTTTCCAGATGTTTCCAGTAGGAACTCCTGTCACTGAACTAATTTGGCTAAAGCCATTGAATTTGCCCCTCCCTCTCTGTCACTTAAGTCATGGCAAGAGCTGAGTCAAAATTTTCTCTAAGTCACGAGGGCCTCAAATATAAGGTACAGTGAAAGATGTGTGTTTCCTCAAGACCCTGTTTTGAAGAATACAACTTAAATTTGCTTAATCTAGCTTCCCACAGGTTTTAAGCTGGAAATTTCCCAAATTAGGAGAGCTTCCAAGCTTTCATTTGCCTGACTGGAAATTGTGATCATATTCTTTGTTGACTTTTTACTTTGTATGTATCTACTATAAAATTTGGGAAAATGTCAAAAAAAAAAAAAATAGAGAGAGGGCAGTATTGCAGGGCTTCCCAGATATCTCAGTAGTAAAGAATCCGCCTGCCATTGCAGAAAATGCAGGAGAAACAGGTTCGATCCCTGGGTCAGAAAGATCCTCTGGAGTAGGAAATGGCAACCCACTCCAGCATTCTTGCCTGGAAAATTCCATGTACAGAGGAGCCTGGCAGGCTATAGTCCATGAGGTCACAAAGAGTTGGACACAAAAGCAACGGAGCACACTTGCATTGCAGGTGTTCTCTGAATTCCAGATCTTTACCAGGGCAACTTCAAACTCTAGTTCCTGTGACCTTTCAGATGGATTCTCGACCAATAAATACTATGTAGTGTCACATTGCCAGGGCTATGCTAAGGGGAGGGATATCAGCACATGGCCTGGTGCCAGAGCCAGATCTAGAGCCCTGGAAGGAATTAAGATGGGATATTACTCAAAGCAACGAGGAGACATCTAAGGGTTGGGCACAGGCCATAATTATGGAGAAGAGTCAAGGTTTATATCAAAAAATGAAGGGAAAGGAAAACAGCCTAAGAGTATGGAACAGATCTATCTTCCATGTAGGAGAAAAACAGGAAAAAAAAGTACCGGTTGCCAGTTGTGCCACATGAAAGCAGGAAAACAGAGAACTCTGTCTATGTGTCTAATTTTTTTGACGTAGTGATACCATCACATCACACACACGTAGCCCAAGAGGTGTATTAAAACATGACTCAAGCATAGATTAGCATCTTTCTCCTCTTGGGAAAAAAGTCAAGACGGACAAGGGCTCTACTTCTCCTCTAAGGTTTCGCTTATTGGAAAACCAGACCCCAGTGGTTTATGTATGTACTTATGTGTATGTAGATTTAGTATGTTATTAAATTGCTGTTTTCATTAGCTGATGGAAATCTATTTTAAAAGATGAGTTTTGTAAGCTGTTTTAAATAAGAATGTAATCAATGATTATAGTACGTGGGGCCCTCTGCTTTAAAGATTGAAATTTAGTAATTTCCAATTCCTATTAAATTCCTTATTATCAGAGAGCTTTGTCATAGAATTTATTTCTATTTTTGATACTCTCCATTGTTCGGGGGGAAATGTATTGGAATTTCAATGTTCTGAATAATCTATAAGCTACAAATATAAATACTTCCTGGCTGATTGAGCCCCATTCTTCTGGCAAAGTGAAGAAGTGCTCTTGAAGAGACACATGTCTGACTTGAGCAGAAGACATGTGTTTAATTGCATTTGCCCCACAAACATCACTGAGCACTTACTCTGGCCAGGCAATGTGTTATGGCCAAGATCCAAAGATGACTCAGTGTGATAGACTGTTAGATGAATACTGAAGTCTCTTTCAGCTGGACAGCCTGCAGTGTTATGAAGCAGAGCAGTGGGAAAGGGAGGATTTCTCCATTTCCCACAGCAACTGTATGGAAGAGACTGCTCTCAGAAGGTGGAGAATGTCAAAATCCATGCCTTCAAGGATCTTACAGTCTAAAACCTCAAAGATGGAGTTAATCAGCTGCTAAATATTTATACATTAGGATATCAAGGAGGATTTCAGGGGACAGTTAAGGAGTTATTTTATAAGTAGCTCAAAAAAATCATCTACATTTAATGTTTAATGCCCCACATATAGAGAATAAAAGCAAAGCGATATGCTGTGACAGAATTGGACCAAGGGTAAGCTCCATGGCTAAGATGGCAAATTCATGTTATTGTAACATAGAGGCAGAGACAGATAGCACAGGGGTCTCATTCAGTGAAAGAGGCCACAAAGTAAAAGCCGAACTTAGTAGCTGGCCATACAAATTGACAAAGATTCTCAAGGGCGATTAAAAATAAGGAAGAGATGGTTAAAGTGATGTTGAAAAATAAAGGGAAGTAAAGAGATAGGTTTCAGAGGTGGAAGGGAGCCTAGCATGGAAACAACAATAAAAACAGTTAAATTAACTAGGGGTGGTCAAGAGCTAATTTAAGACATGATCTCTTTCCTAACAGGATGGAATATTGATATTTCCTTCATACAAAGTCCACCAAAAGGAGAGAGAGGTGAAGAAGATAAAGAGAGGGGAAGACAAAGTTCAGAAAAATAAAGTAGAGAATGAACATTAAAGGATAAGGAGAGAACCATAGATAAACCCACATACTGGAAACTATAAGAATACTGGAGGAAAGGGAAATAATCTAGAAGCTGCAGAAGAGAGGCACAATGAGAGTAATTTAGGGAGTAAAAGGCATTATGAAAAAGTCTAAGAATTAAGAAAAACTACACACATGGATTAAAGTACAAACATAGACTATGTGTAGCTAATAATTCATACAACATGAGGTCTACGGAGGTTGTAAAAACAATCAGTTTTTTA
>NW_011494781.1:4108944-4141596 GCF_000754665.1 Bison bison bison | reverse complement strand
TTTTTAAAAGACATAAGACTATCCAAAGAGCATATACTTCAGGGGCTCTTCAATGATAAAAAGCAGGGGGAAAACTATATTAATTGTGAACCAGTGACAAGTGCAAAAGTGTAGAATTTAGGATGATTTTTGATTGGAAGGTTCATGAGTGTAGATAAGAATAACATGAAGAAAAGATGGGATTTCTGAACATCAATGGATCTCTTCCCAACTCTTCTCCACTTCTTCCAGAAAAAGAAGAAAGGGAAACTTTAAAAATATTCCTTTGTCTCATTCTAAAAGAGCTTTATTGAATTGTTCTGCTATGCTCAATAGATCTGGAACTAAATTTAAAATAATCAAGAAATACATATTTAGATTCAGTGCATAAGAGCAAGTAAACCTGATAAGAATTAGATGGTGCTGATGCAAAGGGAGCTAGGGAGAATGTCACTAGCAATAACATAGCCAAATATTTCTAATCAGGCAAAGCAAAATATCAAAATTATGTTCTTACAGGCTAAAAAATTTGATAGAGTTTTATGGAGGACAAACAAATTTCTCATTCCTCTGGGAGAAAATATTAAACATGATGAGATGATCATGGGAAAGGAAATTTAGCTCATTTTTCAAGATATAAGAAAATAAGAGGCTACAGAGATTTTAATGATACAAAGAAAGTTCCCAAAGGGAAAAATAAATTTTAAGGCTTTACAGAGCAAAACAGATATTCCTAGATACAGACATGATTAGTGGAAGGCAACTATAGTGGGGGATAAACAAAGATAAGAGGACAATTTTAAAGGAAATGAAAAACAAATGAGACACATGCAAAGAGACAAGCTGACGTGTGAAAAAAAGATCAAAGTAGGAATAAACATATGACTTATATTCAACTGGGCATGGAAGAAGACACATAAGGATGATGATACATTCAGGCAACAGGAAGATGTTTTCATATGTCTTCAAAATGAAGGCTGGAAACAGCAGGATATTTGATAGAACTAGTTCAATGCAAGAAAAGTTACACATTTATAATGAATATAAAAACAAAAGATTAAGGAAATTTTCAGTTCAGTTCAGTCGCTTAGTCATGTCCAACTCTTTGTGACCCCATTGACTGAAGCACACGAGGCTTCCCTGTCCATCACCACTCCTGGAGTTTACTCAAATGCATGTCAGTTGAGTCGGTGATGCCATCCAACCGTCTCATCCTCTGTCGTCCCCTTCTCCTCTTGCTTTCAATCTTTCCCAGCATCAGGGTCTTTTCAAATGAGTCAGTTCTTCACATCAGGTGGCCAAGGAAACTTTATATGCCGAATAAGATAGAAGAAAAATCAGGGGCAACAGGTCCTAAAATCTTTAAGAACAACAATAATGGCAACATTATTTGTAGTGGGAGATTTGTATTTATCTTTAGTAAGTTTTAGACCAAGTTTTTAAAAAATAAAAATAATACATGAATGTTTAGTTAATCCAATAAATTGATAAATACTGCAGTTAATAGTCTATTATTAAAGAATATATGAACATAAATATTTCCTCATCCAAAAAACTAGAAAAAAGAGAGGTGGGAGGAGATTTAGAAAGAAGGAATTAACAAAACAAAAACTCAAGCTAATTGAGGATAAATCTTAAGATTAGTATAAATGATGTTCTATGCAGTTCTGTAGCAACAAATTCCTAGGAAAACGTCATTTGCCAAAATGAAGCCAGAGAAATGGAAAGTTTAATAAAAGAGATTGAAAAAATGATTGAAAAATCGCAGTTTTTTAGAAAGTGCCAGATCCAGATAGTTTCACAACTTACTCTTGCAAACTCAAGTGGGAAAACAAAACACTAAACATTTTTAGTTGAAATTGATCTAATACATTTCTTATGAAAGTTATTTGCTTTCTGCATTTTTTAAGAGTACCTCTGGTCTCATTTTGAAAGTAACACAATAAAACTTCTCTCAAATGAATTATAAGGGGGAGAATATAATGAGTTCTATAATTTACTTTTTAAATGAGTTAAAGCAATCAAGAGAGAACTTCCACAAACTCTCTTGTCCTCATCCACCCACCTACTTGCCTCAGAGCTCTGTATCTTCTCTGCGTTCTCTCATGTCCATGCTCCTTTCTTGTCACAGCAAAGAGCATCACCCCCTCTTGCACCTTAGAGTACAATCCTTTTTGCCCCCCAAGGGAACTGTCCCAGGAATTCTCTCTCTTCTATCCTACGTCAACAATTTTTCTATTTTTTTAATTAACTTTATTTATTTATTCATTTTTGGCTGTGCTGGGTCTTCACTGCTGTGCGAACTCAGTAGCCGTGGCTCCTGGGCTCTAGAGCACATGCTCAACTGTTGTAGCCTAGGGGTTTAGTTGCTCTGTGGCATGTGGGCTCTTCCTAGATCAGGAATCAGACTCTTTACCAATCTTTTGTCAAAGATTCTTTACCACTGAGCCACCAGGGAAGCCCCAATTTTTCTATTTTTACTAGATCATTGTCATCAGCTTAAAATCCTGCACAGACATATATATATACATATATATATATAATATTTATGCATGTATGCTTGCTAGGTTGCTTCAGTCATGTCTCACTTTGCGACCCTCTGGACTGTAGCCCACCAAGCTCCTCTGTCCCTGGGATTCTCCAGGCAAGAATACTGGAGTGGGTTGCCATGCCCTCCTCCAAGGGATCTTCCCAACCCAGTGATCAAACATGCTTCCCCTGTGGCTCCTGCATTGCAGGCAGATTCTTTACCACTGAGCCACAGGGGAAGCTCATAATATTTAGATGTTTGCTTAATTTTTCCTCTCCACCATTATTCCATTTTTCTCCTCTTTATAGCATAACTCTCTAAAGACTTATCTCCAGTTTTCTCTTTTCCATTTTCCCTTGAAGCAGTAGGCTCTAACACTCCACTGAAATTACTCTCATGAAGTCACTGGTGACCTACATGTTTCTAAAGCCAATGGTCATCTCTCAGTCCTCACTGCATTTGAGCTGTTAGAAGCATTTGACACAGATGATCAGTGTCCCCTGATTAAAATATCTTTTTTACTTGACTTCTAGAACACAACACAGCCTGCTTTACATCTCTGGTTACTTCTTGGTTTCCTTTGCTAGTTCTTTCTCACCTGCACCACCTCCAAAAGCCTTGGACGTATTCCTTGGGCTTCTCATCTACAATTACCGTTGTGATCTCAAATAGTATATATGGAGTTTTGGCTCCCACACTGTATATCCAGTTCAGACCTCCTTCCTAAACTCCAGAATTCTCCACCTACTATTTAACAACTCCATTTGGATATCAATAAATTATCTCAAACTTAACATTAGCAACTGAATTCCTGGTGGTTCTCACCCACCTCACAACCCGATTCTTCTACAGTTTTCTTTACTACAATTAATGGCAACTCTATCATTCCAGTTTCTCAGGGCAAAAGCCTTGGTGTCATTCTTAGGCTTCCTTTTCCTAGCAACTATGTCTGAGCCTTCAGCAAATCCTGTCAGTTGTAGCTTCACAATTTATCAAGATCCAACTAATTTTTCTCACCTCTACTGCTACTACCTCAGCTTAAACCATCATCAACTTTTGTCTGATATTTGAAACAGCTCCCTAACTGCTCTTTCTGCTTCTGCCTTTGTCTCTCAGTAGTCCATTCTCAACACAACACTGTGACAAGCCTGTTGAAACGTAGGTCATATCATATCACTTCTCTGCTCAAAACCCCCCAATGGCTTTCCATCTCACATAGAAAAGAAACAAGGTCCTTACAGTGACCTTCAAAATCCTATTTTACCCACCCCCCACTCCCCATAAGTTTCCTCTGACCTCATCTTTAGCTCCCCTGTTACTCAGTCCCTTAGCTCTTCCTCAAACATACCAGACACAGTCCCTCTCAAGGACATTGGACTCCTAGCTCCCTATATAGGAATGTTCTTTACCCAGAGAGCCTCTTGGTCAGCTCCTTCCCTTTCTTCAGCCCTTTACACAAATATCACCTTCTCCTGGCTTCCCTAACCTAAAATTCCACACTACCACCACCAGCCCTGACACATCTTACATCTTTACTCTGCTCTATTGTTTTGCTTCTGCACTTAGCACTAATATCCCATTCATATTCTCCATTTATAATATTTATTCTGTCCCCTCAATAGAATAGAAGCTACATAGATCTTTATTCCTTTGTTCACTACTATATCTCTTAGAACCTAGAGCAGTACCTGGCAAAATGAGTATTGTTGAGTGAATAAATGATTGATTTGCTGATGTGTTATTTTGATCTTTGTTATCTTTGTTTATTTGTTTTCATAAGAAAATCATTTAATTAGTAAGTCAAGTTTTGTATGCAAATGTGGCTTCTAAAAGATCTTAAATACATTAAACACTGATCTTGCTTATATTTGTGAACTGTCTCAAAAACATTTTTTACATACTTTGAAGAGTTCAGATTTTATCTCAGCTCCTACTCAAATAAACACATGTTCTTAACTAGTGACATAGTTGGGAACTTTTACTGAAGTAACAAGTTACCTCCATGCAGATTAACCAATGAGCTTTATTCTTTCAAGCAGAATGATACCTTGAGAGATCTGCTGATAAATATATATATATATGTATACTGATGCTGATAAATATATATATATATATACACATATATATATATACATATATACCTGAAATGCTTTGTTAAACACTCACTACACACCAGATTCTCACTCATGGAGTGAGATCAAGACTCTTATCATACCATGGCAAAGATATTGTATTAATCTTCTAAGTGGTCTCCTGATCACTATCTCTTCCTTCCTGTGTATACATTGTGCCCACTTCCTGAGGAGAATCATCAATGCAGACTTATGATTATATCATTGCTCTACTTCTATACCTTCATGGCTCCCCTTTTCCTGTTAAATAAAATCCAGTCTCATAAAATGGACATGCGAAATATCTAGAGTCAAGTTTTATACATCCTTAGTATAGTTTGTGAATTAAATGCAACCCTGTACATTTGACCCTTTTAAAATCACTACTTTTCTTTTGGAAACTATGCTATCTCCTGATTATGTCATTTTTTCCACTTCTGTTATTACTTAGCCCTTGTCACCTTAAGCCCCTTGTGAAACAAGCAGAGAGAGAGGAAGAGAGGAAGCCAGGGGAGGAAAGGAGAAGCATTAACCCTCACATCCGAAACTGTTCTCAGACTGCTTCTCCTTCCAAACTGTTTCCCACTTAGCTAGCAAGAAAACAAGATCTTTCCAAAATCAAATCTGATGATCCTGTCCCTCCCCAGAAAAATTCTCTCAATGGCTATTATATTCATCATGATCTTAGTCCTTTTGTACTTCATTTCCCACCCTCATCTCCAGCCTTATTTCTCACCACTCATCATCAGGCAGCTTGCTCTCTCTGTCTCTGGCTTTTGCACACACATCTCCCTGGGCTGACAGCATCAGTCCCTAGCTTCTCTTCCTGCTTAACTATAATTCCTTCTTCAAGATTCAGCTCTCTAAGATTTCTTTCATCTTATCTCATATTTGCCTTTGAAATCTCTCATTATTACTTCAGTTAAATTGATAACTAAGTATTGCCTCACAATGACCTATCATCCTATTTAGTTAAATATTCAAACCTTTTAACATTTTTGACAACTTTCCCAAATCAAATTCTAAATAAAATCTCCTTACACATGAAAAAATACATACAATGTTAAAATCATATGATTGTTCCAATGATTGCTCCTATTTTTCTTTTAAAATATCATTTAACATGCATTTACATTTGACATTTCAAGAAAAGGAGAGCCTGGAGCAGAAGGACAAATCATTGTTAATGTGCTCTTCAGCTTAGTGATGATGAGTTAAAAAGTATATCCTTTCTATACTTACATCTTTGCTTGTCCCTCTGCAAATGTTACTATTTGGTTATGTGGCTTTTCAAGGTAAAGTACTTGTTTTAATAAGTTTGGTTTCCTATATGCTATGGAATTGCACTGAACTCCAAAGTAGTGATTATTGGTGAGAATTATATAGCAAATGGCAGAACTGTCCCGAGTCAATATTGTTGATTAGACAAAGTCTGTCTTCAGTGTATTTAGTGTGCATATGAGATTCCTAGGGCTTCCCTGGTGGCTTGGTGGTAGAAGAATCTGCTTGCAATGTGGAAGACTTGGGTTCAGTCCCTGGGTTGGGAAGATCCCCTGGAGAAGGCAATGGCAACCCACTCCAGTATTCTTGCCTGGAGAATCCCATGGACAGAAGAGCCTGGTGGGCTACAGTCCATGGGGGTTGCAAAGAGTTAGACACGACTGAGCAACTTAACACTTCACTTCACGTGAGATTCCTAGCTTCATGGACTTCTGCCTCAGGAAGTACAATTTCTTACACTCCCCCGCCCCCACACACAAAAAAAGACTCAGCTCTCATACCTCCTCCTCCGAGAAGCCTTTCTTGTCACCCCTATAGTGGAATTTGCAGGTGCCCTTGCTTTCTGTTCCAGTCAGTTCAGTCACTCAGTCATGTCCAACTCTTTGCAACCCTATGGACTGCAGCACATGAAGCTTCCCTGTCCATCACCAACTCCCAGAGCTTACTCAAACTCATGTCCATAGAGTCAGTGATGCAATCCAACCACCTCATCCTCTGTCTTCCCCTTCTCCTCCTGCCTTCAGTCTTTCCCATCATCAGGGTCTTTTCCAGTAAGTCAGTTCTTCGTATCAGGTGGCCAAAGTATTGGAGTTTCTGCTTCAGTCTGAAACTTCAGTCTGAAGCTTTAGTTCTGGCTTCAGTCCCTCCAATGAACACCCAGGACTGATCTCCTTTAGGATGGACTGGTTGGATCTCCTTGCAGTCCAAGGGACTCTCAAGAGTCTTCAAATGCCCCCCAATTCTTCCTCCATCAGGGTGCTCATTACACTGGTATAGAATTGCCTGTTTGCTTTTCTCTCTCCCCATCATGAGACTTTGAGTTCCTTAAGAATAATAAGTGTGTCTTTCATTTTTACACCTCATACTAAGAACAGTACCTGGTATATATTTGTATCAGTTTACCTTGCCCATAAAGTTGTTATTCCTGATTTTCCTTTTCCTTGTTCATCCAAGAAGAGTCCAGGCCAATATAAAAAGGAACATGTTAGAAATAAGTTTATGCAAAAGCAAGATTTCAACATTGTAATCTTTTAAGTAATATATGAGTATTCAAACTTTGCTACACATTGTCATTCCATTATAAAGAATACATGGTGAAGGTTATAATAACTAAAACTATTAAGGAGATTATTTTAATTTTTCTGTAAATCTGAAAATAAAATTGAAATAATCCATCATAAATGGGGATTCTCTGAGACCCAATTTCTTGGTGCCAATTCCATAGTGAAACAAACACTGGAATTTTCCAGTCTGGGGAATGGAAGACATTTAGATCCTGATTGATAGGTCTTTCAGGGACAGATGAATGCCTCAGAGACAATTGAGCACTGTTCTTTAGTCATGGCCATGTTGAATGTTATTTAACATCGACAATGAGGAATAAATTTTACTGTAATGATGGAGTTAATCTCTGACAGATTCCTGAAACCCTCTTTTCTGAGATAATTTAAGTATATATTTACTCAGTGGTAGCCCTTGGTACAGAGAAGGCAATGGCACCCCACTCCAGTACTCTTGCCTGGAAAATCCCATGGACAGAGGAGCCTGGTGGGCTGCAGTCCATGGGGTTGCTAAGAGTCGGACATGACTGAGCGACTTCACCTTCACTTTTCACTTTCATGCATTGGAGAAGGAAATGGCAACCCACTCCAGTGTTCTTGCCTAGAGGATCCCAAGGACGGGGGAGCCTGGTGGGCTGCCATCTCTGGGGTCACACAGAGTCGGACACGACTGAAGCGACAGCAGCAGCGGCAGCAGCCCTTGGTAGGTCCATCCAATTAAAAGTCTATAATCATTAAGCCCCATATATTCTTAAAATAATGAAGTTTCTTTTTCTACAACTTTGCTTTTCTGATCACTAAATTGACCAAGTAAAATTAACCTATTTACTAATAACTATTTTATTCCCTAGGCTATAACCATGTGTGTGTGTGTGTGTGTGTGTGTGTGTGTGTGTGTGTTAACAAATCTAATAGTAGATTGCTCGTCAGAAACACAATTATAGTCATTCTTCTGTTCTACTACCTAGGTAATTATTGATTGATTAATCTGTATATTTTAATGATTTGGTTCTCTACTTCCCTAAAGAAGCAGAAAACTGTTTTAAAATCTAAGATAATGGAGACTTTTACTTGTTGCAAAATAGAAGTCTTTTTAAGTGGTAGAGTCCCACAAGGGAGTGCTAATGTGAATAATTACTATTATACACAATCTACCAAAATGAGCAGTTATATTGCATTTAGTGATGGAAGGATCTTCAAATGTGATTTACATTTATATCTTTAATGAAAATTAGTACATTCTTCACACTTTCTGATTTCTCTATGTTTCTTCTGTGGCAGTGTAACTTCCTACTACTGGTATTTGCATTTGTAAATTACAGAGTAATTTGTGGTGATCAATGGATTAATGTATATTGCTAAGGACCTAGACTTGTATCATCCAACTCTTCACAAAAATCTTCTATGTTACAGTCCACATTTCAATTTACTTTCTTTTAATTTGAAATGTGTCTTGAGTACCCTCTATGAATTTATCATAATGCAATACTTTGGGTCTCCAACTGCAAAACTTCTATTAAAAGACTAGGAAAAGTGACTGGGGATGGCCTTGATTGAAAAAAATTTTAAGACCTTAAATAATAGTTACCATATCTGGAACATTTGCTCTATGTCTAAAGGTATAGTATATACTTCACATGAACTATTTCTAACCCTTACAGTGGAAGTAATTTACAAATAAAAATGTAATTATTTCCCCTATTTTGCTGATGACAAAACTGAAGCCTAGAGTTCAGTAAATCTGTGTCCAAGGACAATGCTAGAAGGTGGGTGGACCAATATTCTAACACAGGTGTGTCTGATGTCAAACTATGGCCTTTCGTTCTGACACTAGGCCATAATTAAGAGTACAGAGATGCCACAGCCTGTATGTTACCTCTTTTGTCTCTTCTTCCAAAACTCAAGAAAGACAGAGACTTTGACCAAGCATTTTCTTGCCTTTTCCATAGCAGAACATGTACTGATGGTGCCTTGGTTCACAGGGTTAGGAATCAGTATATCATTCAGCTGGTAATTTTCCTTTCTTTGACTCCTGGCAGAAGCTCTCTCTAGAGCCAGAGCCAACTGTTTTTCTCTAATGACTTAGAGGGAGGTTAGCCTGAGGCTGTCCTAGGAACTGCAAGTCTATTTATCATCTTTTTCTTTGTTCCATGGGTGGTATCCAACATGCAGCTTTGACTGGCCTCATGGGAACAAACATGTTGATTATTTCCACTCTAAAAGGAGAAACACCAATAATAAGATTTGGCTATTTTCTAGAATTATGAATATAATGTTGCTGCTGCTAAGTCACTTCAGTCGTATCCGACTCTGTGCAACCCCATAGAAGGCAGCCCACAAGGCTCCCCCATCCCTGGGATTCTCCAGGCAAGAACACTGGAGTGGGTTGCCATTTCCTTCTCCAAGGCATGAAAGTGAAAAGTGAAAGGGAAGTCGCTCAGTCATGTCCGACTTTGAGCAACCCCATGGATGGCAGCCTACCAGGCTCCTCCGTCCATAGGATTTTCCAGGCAAGAGTACTGGAGTGGGATGCCATTGCCTTCTCCGGAATATAATTATAAGCAATTATTAAAGTATATGCATACTTATTAAAACTTATTCCTTGCACCAAAGATATTTATTAAGCTGATTTATTTGCAGTTGAATGTGGTGAACAGTAGAAATGAGATATATTAAAGATGCTGAGAACTTCCATAGCTTGGAAACTTGTGAGACTATATAATTAACCATTTATAACAAATTAATTAACACACCCCTTAACTAGGAATAAAGATTTGGAGTAAGACCATAAGTCAAACACCCAGTCCAGGTGTTAGAACATGAGGATGAGATTTCATTTGCTCAATGAAATAGGACTCTTCTAGAAAGATTCCAGCTTATTAATTCCTAGAGTAATTATAGACAATACCTTTTTTAAAAATAGGTCTTTTTATTAAGACAGAGAAGCAAAGATGGGCAGTACTTCCTGACTTTGCCCTCACCCCTCTTCCTTACTTTCTACCTTTACTCCTCTTTGCCAGGTTTCTAGCCAACACCACTTTCAGAGGCCTCAGTGGTTCCATCAAAGTGAAAGGTTCCACTATCATCAGCTCAGAAAACAACTTTTTCATCTGGAATCTGCAAAATGACCCCATGGGAAAGCCAATGTGGACACGCTTGGGCAGCTGGCGGAGGGGGAAGATTGTCATGGACTATGGAATATGGCCAGAGCAAGCCCAGAGGCACAAAACCCACTTTCAGCACCCGAGTAAGCTAAACTTGCGAGTGGTTACGCTGATAGAGCATCCATTTGTCTTCACAAGGGAGGTCGATGATGAAGGCTTGTGCCCTGCTGGCCAACTCTGTCTAGACCCCATGACTAATGATTCTGCCATGTTGGACAGCCTTTTTAGCAGCCTCCATAGCAGTAATGATACAGTGCCCATAAAATTGAAGAAGTGCTGCTATGGATATTGCATTGATCTACTGGAAAAACTAGCAGAAGACATGAACTTTGACTTTGATCTCTATATTGTTGGGGATGGCAAATATGGAGCCTGGAAAAATGGGCACTGGACTGGGCTGGTGGGTGATCTCCTGAGTGGGTCAGCCCACTTGGCGGTCACTTCCTTCAGCATCAATACTGCACGAAGCCAGGTGATAGATTTCACCAGCCCTTTCTTCTCCACCAGCTTGGGCATCTTAGTGAGGACACGAGACACAGCAGCTCCCATCGGAGCCTTCATGTGGCCACTCCACTGGACAATGTGGCTGGGGATTTTTGTGGCTCTGCACATCACTGCCATTTTCCTCACTCTCTATGAATGGAAAAGCCCCTTTGGCATGACTCCCAAGGGGCGGAATAGAAGTAAAGTTTTCTCCTTCTCTTCAGCCTTGAATGTCTGTTATGCTCTCTTGTTTGGCAGAACAGCAGCTATCAAACCCCCAAAATGCTGGACTGGAAGGTTTCTGATGAACCTTTGGGCCATTTTCTGTATGTTTTGCCTTTCAACATACACAGCGAATTTGGCTGCCGTCATGGTAGGTGAGAAGATCTATGAAGAGCTTTCTGGAATACATGACCCTAAGGTAATGCTTCTTTTTACTCTAAATTTCCTTATTGTCCATTTTAACTCTGTTATGCTGTAGTAGTTTATATGCTTTCATCTAACACAGAATATTCTCTGAACCATCTGTGGAAATTAGTCCAAAAAGTCTGTTGCCTAATTGCACTAAATATTTCATTGCTTTATTAAATGAAACAAAAAGAGTGAAGGATGTTTTTAGGAGATTTTGTTCCAAGGAAAGTCTAATAGAAACGTCTATTAGTGCAGTTTTTTCCTTATGTTAGTTAACCATCTGGCAGAATGGCTATCAGGGAATAGTCTTACAAAGTATTTTCATCCAAAGTAAAACTTCAAAAACTGATTAATTACTTCTCTTGGGAATTAATGGAAATAAATAATAAAGTCCAAATTTAAATAGTAAAGAATCCTTTTTCACCATGAAAAATTGTAAAATGGAAAGAACTAACATTTTATCATAAGCACCCAAAGTCAGAAAACTAGAAAACTCAATGCGTATAGCCAAGGAGTACTAAGCTAACTGAGCTGGCAAGATTAACTAGGAAGAGAGTGTCCTTTTGGGTAAGAAAGGCTGATCACCTTAGGGTTGGAGGAGGATGTCAACAGTCACATTACAATGTCCAAGAATATTCAAGAAAATTGTCTCTATTCTAGGCTACCTTTCATATTCTAGACATCTGACCCTATGAAGAAAGGAGGTGGGTAGGGTTCAGGTAAGCAGGTAAAGCGGTGGTGATACTTGAGTAAATAGCCATGTCTGTTTGGTGACAAGACCTCTTATAGTGACTACAAGTATGGCAAACTTGGCCAACCTAGTGGAGTGGAGAGGAGGGGCTTGTCAGGGCTCAAAACAATAAGAAAAGGAGTCAAGGGAATACTACAGTCCGAGTGGGGAACAGAATGCAGATCCAGAGCAGACATGTATTCCAATCTATAGAACCCATCTACGAGAGACTGGAGAAAGCTGCAATTTAGTGAACATACCCAGGATACACTGTGTTAAAGCATCTTGAGCTAAGCTGAGCATTTCAGACTATGAAACACCATCATGACTTTTCACATCAAATATCATAATATTGAACCCTTTATCATATATTTTTATCAAACATTTAAAATTAATTGCACAGAGAATGAACAAATAGGACATTTACTATTTTTGTTAAATGATAAGGTGGTCCAGAGAGCTAGTGTCAGTTTTAGAGAATTCTCATAAATAGTTTGGATTAGGATATATGGTCTGTTCTGCAAACAAATGAATGTGAGAAATTTGACCCATATACTGAAAACCTGCTTAATACATGTGAACCTCATGAAAAGGTTCAGCAAACAATGGATTATTGACTGGGCAAAGAATTACATTTGCTTCTTAATGTGCAGTCAGGACTTTAGGTTGTCATCTGGAATTTAGTGAACACAAATAAGTTCTATAGTATAAATACATGTGTTACCTTAAAGAGAGATTTGGTGGTGCTTCAGCATTCATATTATACTGGTATTAGCAGCCTCTGTTTATTCTTTGCCCCAAGAGGTCTGTGGATCTCCCAAAAGTTTGCCATCTTAATAGAGGCTTACTCAATTTTTTTTTTTTTTGCAGTAATCTTGCAATGTGATTCTTAAATTACAAATTCAACTTGGAAACTCTTCGATCCAATCTAGTATAAGAGACAATATATGTGCTGGTTGTTGTGAAGATTCTGGACCATTATCATATGTAAAAATGTGAACATAATACTGACTAGAGTTTTATTAATCAGAAACAAAGATTATCAAAATTTTCATGGATGTTATGCATGAGAAACCTGAAGCAATTATCATTTTAAGGATTAAAATGAAAAGCATAACAATAAACCATACACAGCAGTAAAACAAGTTTTTTTTAAAGCAAAAATGAGCAATCATTCCATTCCCAATAAAAAGGTCACATTTTTATAAACCTAACCCAGCCCTCCAGACAAAGTGAGAGGAAATCAGTTCATTTTAATCACTCAGTCATGTCCAACTGTTTGAGACTCCATAGAGTGTAGCACACCAGGCTTCCCTGTCCATCACCAACTCCCAGAGCCTGTTCAAACTCATGTCCATCAAGTCGGTGATGCCATCCAACCACCTCATCCTCCTTTTTAATATGTTGTCTAGGTTTAATATGCTGTGAGAGGAAATGGACCATGTCAACGTTGTGTTACATTTACTAAGGTCTTAATGAAGTGGACAAACCTAAATCTAAAACATTTTCAATTTTAGATAATAAATGAATTTTCACTAAGGTTCCCAAAAATGTATGTCTCTTTCCTAATGTTGTTTAAAGTCTCTCACTTCTTTTCCATATAAAAACACCTAGATAATTTGATTAAGAAATACCCAACATCTGAACTTTTGGTGAATAAAGTTGGTGACAGAATTGTTCAATTTTCATCCAAATGTGTGGTATTATGCAGACTACATAATGACCTCATCTTCCCAATGACAGGCATAATCAAAATAATTTCCATACCTTTCAGTCACTCAGCATTCATTCTTAAATATATTCCACTCACTCACATGAGCTCTTTTCTCTCCTAACAATGCTTAATTCCTTGAGTGATTTTATCTTTTTTCTTTTTTACACTAAATGATGTGGAAAATGCAGAAGTAGAAAAGTAGAAAAGATTTTTAAAAAAGATAAAAACACAAGGAAAAACAACTTAGAAAGTTTTAAGTGTTGGTAGGATTGAAAATTGGTACAGCCACTATTGAAAACAGTCAGAAGGTCCTCAAAAAACTAAAAGTTGAACTACAAAAGAAAAAGGTATAAGCATGCCAAAGTGTGTTTCATGCCAAACAAATGAAACACATCAAATTTCAAAGAAATGGTAATTGCCTTCAATGGAAGGCTTAATTAATAAGATCATAGCATCTGGTCCCATCACTTCATGGCAAATAGATGGGGAAACAGTGGAAGCAGTAACAGACTTTATTTTGGAGGGCTCCAAAATTACTGCAGATGGTGATTGCAGCCATGAAATTAAAAGACACTTGCTCCTTGGAAGGAAAGTTATGACCTACCTAGACAGCATATTAAAAAGCAGAGACATTACTTTGCCTACAAAGGTCCATCTAGTCAGAGCTATGGTTTTTCCAGTAGTCATGCATGGATGTGAGAGTTGGACCATAAAGTTGAGAGCCAAAGAATTGATGCTTTTGAACTGTGGTGTTGGAGAAGACTCTTGAGAGCCCTTGGACTGCAAGGAGATCCAGCCAGTCCATCCTAAAGGAAATCAGTCCTGAATATTCATTGGAAGGACTGATACTGAAGCTGAAACTGCAATACTTTGGCCACCCAATGAGAAGAATTGACTCACTTGAAAAGACCCTGATGCTGGGAAAGATTGAAGGTGGGGGGAGCAGGGGACGACAGAGGATGAGATGGTTGGATGACATCACCAACTCAATGGACATGAGTTTGAGTAAACTCCAGGAGTTGGTGATGGACAGGGAGGCCTAGTGTGCAGCAGTCCATGGGGTCACAAAGAGTTGGACATGACTGAGCGACTGAACTGATTAATTAATAAGATAAACTGTGTTCTTATTCGTGAAGAAGACTTGGAATTTGAATATCTGCATCAAAGAAGAAAGAATGGACTTTCCAAGAAAAAGAACAGAACAAACTACTTGGAGGTAGAACATATAAGGCACAGTCAGGATATCTTGAAGAATTCACTTTAGCCACAGCATGAAAGGAAGGAGAAGATCTACGTCTGAAAAGTAACTTTGGTTGAGATATCAGAGGATCTTTGACATTGGGCTAGAGATCCATTGACATTTTTGAACAGTAGAATAGCACAGAGAAGCAGAATCCATTTAGAATGGTTGTTTCAGCAGCAGCAATTAAACACAATTAGAAGAGAAAGACAGTGTTGGAGCTGGAGAAAGAGTTGGAGTTATAGATATTGTCACTGATAGAAAGAAGAGTCCAGAAACATTATGGTGACCAGATCAGTTATTGTTGTTGTTTAGTTGCTAAGTCATGTCTGACTCTTTTGCGACCCCATGGATGTAGCCCACCAGGCTCCTCTGTCCATGGGATTTTCCAGGCAAGAATACTGAAGTAGGTTGCCATTTCCTTCTCCAGGGGATCTTTCTAACTCAGGGATCAAACCCGTGCCTCCTGCATTGGCAGGCACAGTCTTTACAACTGAGCCACCTGAAAGCCCAACTGGATCAGTAGTTATCTGTTCAGTTATCCATTCAGGACTTGGCAATTAACTGGATGTGAGAGTCAACAGAGAGTCACACATGCGTAGTTGCAGGTCTGAGTGTATAAAACGTTGGTACCATTCAGGGAAGCAGAAAAGGCAGTTTATGAACTGAAAATTATGCTGATAAGTTCAGTTTCATACTTTGCATTTTAAAATCTGTGTTGAGCATCCAGGTGAAATCCAGCAGGCCCTGGGAAATATGAAGCCAGATTTCAGGAGTGACATTGACACTGGTGGGAATCTGGGGCAGAGAGGTGACGCTGTGTATTAAAGCACTGTGGGGAGTATGAGATCCCCAAGGGAGAAGGCAGTAGGGAGAAAAATTGCTGTTCGAGGAGAAGTAGCAGGCATAAAGTCGGCATATGGTTTTGTGGAGAGATAAGGTGGAAGTTGAGGAGATAAAAGTACCTTGAAGCAAAATCATGCAGGCTCTTGAATGCCTCTCGGTAGACTGAATTTTAACTTCTTGGGATGAAGATTGATATTATCCCATCTACTAAGGTGGTTATAGAGAGGACAAAGATCAGTGTCCAGTCCAAACCATGAAAATTAGCATGTATGTGTGTATTTTAATGTTTGATGAAACTGGGTTTATGTGGTTTGCTTTTTTCTAATATTTTTCAAACTTCCATTTTCATAGCATTTAGTTCTGAGGAGTGAAAATGTATCATGTACATGGAAGCCACAGATTTATTGTTCTCCTGAGATGTTTGTTTTTCCATTGTTATGTGAAACTCTCCTAATACTGAATGAGATGTGATGTATATGGAGTGTTGTTCACACTCTGAGGTTTCTTCCACCCCTTACTCATGGTCTGTCTCATTTCTTTTCATACATTTTCATCTCTGTCACCTACTGGGTATCAGAACAATTCTCATTGTACTATGCTGCCATTTTTATCCTGTTTTCCCACAGCTCATTTAATTCACCTCAGGCAAATTTCCTGGTGCCTCCACATTAATGCTCTTGAACACCTGCCTCCTTCCATTCTCTAACTCTTCTTTAATTATCTTGGGATAACCTCCCCATGTCTCTTCTATAATTGTATGCCTGAAAACTTTGAGAATAACAACTCTTAGACTTCCCTAGAAGCATTTTATTAAGAAATATGTTCCTAGGAAATGATGTCCTCAGCTCTTGGAGACCATCTAAGCAATCCCAGTCTAAAAAAGCAATTCCTAAGAGTTCCATCTACCATTTCCTAAAAACTACTTTTCTGTTATATAAAATATTTTAAATTATAGAAATAGCATTTTCTTACTTTTGTGTAAATAGTATCTATTTCTAGTCCCCAAAATTGGCTATGGTTTTTTTCCTAATGTATCAGTCTTGGATTCTAAACAATAAGTTATAAAATATTCCTATGGGAAATGTGTTCGGATGAAAATCTATTGACTTAAAAAGTAAGATTTACGATCTGTATTTATACTCAATCCATCAGCAAATTGAGTCCTGGCTGCATAAGCATCTGTAACCATGGTATTAGATAACTTACAATGACTGAAATAGCTCCATTTTTCTCCTTGGTCATAACTGTTTAGCATGCTGGCTATACATTTAACACAGTTAATAAACTGTTAGGCATTAAGAGTGTGAACATTTTATCACCATTTCAGAGCAGAGATTCACTGGCTTCAACCAACCACTTTGAATCAGAAGTAAAATTAAATGCAAAATGCTGTACAGGACAGACCAATTTCTGATTCACTACAAGTTACAGCAGCAAAGGCAGGTTAGAGTGCTTTTCTTTTTTTCTGACAGGGGGTCATGGGGAAGGAATAATCTTGTTGCTGGCTGCTCCTACAGATAACCCCAAGGGAGAGGGATTGGCCTGCTGTGCAAATGAAATTCAAGAGAATAGTTCTATCCTCACTTAGAGAAACTATTTTTGCCAGAATAATTTACTTTACACTAAAAGTAATATATGTAGCTTCTCATTCTCTCCCACCAACTCTTTTGGGAAGCAAGCTCCATGCTTCAAAGCAGGTGGGCTCTTGAAGCACAAGACCATGAAAGCAAGAATTTAAGAGTAATACATTTAATAGACCTTATATGGGTATTTCTCCATCATAAAACTAGCACCATCCATTATAGGCAGTGCAGAAAATAGTGTAGACAGATGGAAGCAAGTGCTTATTGCCTCATCATCAAAAGTCATTTCCTCTTAGCCTTTTGAGATGATTGACAGGTGAAAAAAAAATGCAGTATTATTTTTATCCAGTGAGGTCTTCATCTTGATCTATGGTCAAAGGAGTAGTCCTGGGCATTCTTAGAACATTCTAGCCATTGACATTCAGTCTGCTGAGGTATAAGAGATGAGATCATTTCATAAATCATAAGGTACACTGGAAAATAAAGCCCTGCCTCCTCTCATAGAGTTGAATTAACACAGTTGAAAGGATATGTGAGCAGTCAAAATGAACTATTTGCTGATTTTAATACACTTTCTAGTTCTTTTCCAGCTTCTCTTATAAAATGCCCCCTTTAGCCCTGTGTCTCTAATATATATTTTAAAAGTTGCCTCCTTAGAGGGATTAGGAGACTAGTGTCATTTTTTTTGTACAGGGAAATGATGGTCCTGTTTTACAAAAATAGTCCTGGTGAACATTCAAGTAAATATTAAAAATTAAAAAGTCCTGCCTGTGAAGACAAAAGCAAACTTTAATCAGAAATATTAAAGTAAAGTACACTCATATAGCCTTAGTAGGAAATGATAAGCATCTCCCAAGATAATAAAAACCACCTTCACTGATCTTCATATAACACCATGTGGCTGCCCAATAAAACATATGAATTCATATAATAAAATCTGGCCTTGAAGAAGGGGGGAGTGCCAGAACTCTAGGGAAAAAAAGATGCTGAAAAATGGAGTTTGAGGTTAGAGGAAAGAAAACTGAACTACACCACCATTTATTTGTTTTTCCTTTAATTCATCCAATAACAGCAACTTTTGTTCTAGGCACCATGCTAGGTGGCTAGGAATTTAGTAGTCAGCAAAACAGACACTGTCCTTGCAACACAGGGAAGAAAGATATTAATCAAAGTGAAGTCGCTCAGTCGTGTCTGATTCTTTGTGACCCCGTGGACTGTAGCCCACCAGGCTGCTCCATCCATGGGATTCTCCAGGCAAGAACACTGGAGTGGGTTGCCATTTCCTTCTCCAGGGGATCTTCCCGACCCAGGGATCGAAGTCAGGTCTCTCGCGTTGCCGGCAGACGCTTGAACCTCTGAGCCACCAGGGAAGCCTGATATTAATCAAGGGAACACATAAATCAGGTAATGATTTAAACTGTGATTAGCTGCTGTGAAAGCAAATACAACAGAATCTGAGAACCTGGCGGGAGATCAGATCTGAATGGAGAATCCGAGAAACCCCTCCCTTACCTCACCCTGAGGAGGGAAATTCTGGCTGAGATCTGAAGGATGAGACCTGAAGGAGGCAAATGAGCAAAAGAGGAGTTGCGTGAGGTGACAGCATCTCGGGGTGACATGCAGAATGAGCAGAAGCCCGAGACTGGAGGGAGAGGGTGCAGTCCTGATGCTCGCTCATGAGCTACAAGATCGGAAAGCCAGGAAAAGGGGAAGAAAAAGAGGACAAGACATAAACTAGAGAGGTTTTGTTACCAGACATTCTAGAGAGAAAATTTCTTAAAAGAAGAAAAATCTAAGTAATGCTGTAGTTCCGGCGGAGTGGCTTTTCCCTTGGGCTCCATGTACTTCTAGATAGAAAACATAAGAGGAGAAACATCCCAGTCACTTTGGCAACAAAAATTCATGATAGATCAGGGAAGTGTCCTCTATAAGAAGTGCATTAAAAGAAAACAATTTCTAATGTACTAAATGTAAAAGACGATTTGGATGAAAAATTGAATGTGCTAATGTTGCACATCTTATGAATATACTCAACCCAATGAATCATAAATGAGTGGATTGTATGGCATGTGAATTATATCTTAATAAAGCTACTTTAGTAAATCCCAAGCAAGCAAACAAACTGCCATATTACCAAACTGGAAGGCTAATTATTTAAAGATGTCAGAATTGTCCTTGATTAATTTACACATGTAAAGCAATTCCTGTGAAACTCCCAAAGGATTTTTTTTTATTGGTTTGTTTGACTGTTGCTGAATCTTCTAAAAAAAAAATTATTTATATATATTATTTAAAAAATATTCAAGTGACTTGTTCTAAATATTGAAATACTTAATATTAGTAATAATAACAGAACAAGCTAATACTTATTAACTATTCCCATATGCCAAGCACTGCTGTAAATGGCAGTAATAAGGTAACTGCCCCCCACTGAGTAGGCATAGAAATTAAAATAATCCAAGTAAAGCAACTAGCATAGTGTATGACAACAAGGGGTCACACACAAAAAAATAGAATTTATTAGATTGTCAAATTTTAATATCATCATTAATTATATCTTGAACAATTAGTGTCCTCTCTCACACACTCACTGTCACTGTGAATTGGATAAATGGCAAGATTCTCTTTTTGAGCTCAGTTCTAGAGAGCTTGGAGGCAAAATTCTTGTGCACTAAGCAGATTTATTGTCTTGTGGTATGCATTTTAAGCATCATTACTGGCTTGATGTAATGTTTCTACTTCAAACTATTTTAATTTATGTTGTCTTGTATTTTATGTGACCTTTAAGCTGCCTCAAGTCTTTTCAGGAAGAGAGCAAGGTATACATGAAATAATGCTAAAATCAAATTATAGATAAAGGATATTAACAACAATTCAGAAAAGAAATAAAATTGACCAATAATTTTTTAAATATTAACTCTTACTTGTAATCAAAGAAAATCTAATTGAAACAGTAATGAAATGACATACTTACCTAACAAAATAGGAGTGTTTTATTGATAGTTCTCAATCTTGATGGAAGCACATTAAGACTAACACCAGCATACACTGCTATTGTAAGTTGTTACAATATGTTCATAAATCAAATTGGCCATTTATATCAAGAGCTTTAAAAGGGTTCATGCCCTTTCATCCTTGACTTCACTCCTAGGAATCTGTCCAAAGAAAATAACTTCATATATAAACATCAATTTATTGCAAAGATCCACTGCAGCCTTTCTCAAAACATCAAAAACCTGGAAATCACATAAATGTCCAGCAACAACACAATTAATGCATTACAATGTTACTATGTATTATAAAAATGCATCCAGTAGAGATAATTTTAAAGAGCTTTTAAAGTGTCAAAAAAATCAAAACATAATGTTAAGTAAGAAGTTGGGAAACATAGCAATATAGTTCCAATTTTATAATATGCATTTGTACAGGCTATAAAGAGGAGTAACTAGAAGAAAATATAGCACAGTGTTAACAGCACTGGTATCTGAGCAGTGTAATTACAGAAAATATTTATTTTATTTCTACTTCATATTTTCTACAGTTCAGTTCAATTCAGTCTCTCAGTGGTGTCCGACTCTTTGTGACCCCATGGACTGCCACACACCAGGCTTCCCTGTCTATCCCCAACTCCCGGAGCTTACTCAAACTCATGTCCATTGAGTCAGTGATGCATCCAACCATCTCAACCTCTGTCGTCCCCTTTTCCTCCCACCTTCAATCTTTCCTAGCATCAGGGTCTTTTCCAATCAGCCAGTTCTTCGCATCAGGTGGCCAAAGTATTGGAGTTTCAGCTTCAGCATCAGTCCTTCTAATGAATATTCAGGACTGATTTCCTTTAGGATTGACTGGTTGTATCTCCTTGCAGTCCAAGGGACTCTCAAGAGTTTTCTCCAACACCACAGTTCAAAAGCATCAATTCTTCGGTGCTCAGCTTCCTTTATGTTCCAAATCTCACATCCATACATGACTACTGGAAAAACCACAGCTTTTACTAGATGAACCTTTGTCAGCAAAGTAATGTCTCTGCTTTTTAAAATGCTATCCAGGCTGGTCATAGCTTTTCTTCATATTTTCTACAATGCTCATATATTATTTATGTCATTATAAAGCACATAATAAGCCAAGTAAAAATGAGAATAATTCAGACACAAGACAATAGTCACGATAGCACTATTTGCTACACATGCACCCCTTCTGTCTGGAGCCTTTCAAGTCCAAATAGAGTGAGTTCCTCAATGAGTAGCACTTCCATAGAAAAATCTTTACATCTTTAAGATGCTATGCTTTCCAAAGAGACTTTTAGAAGCATATTTTCATTCCCATCCTGTTTATTCCCTTCATAGAACTTAATGAAATCTGAAATTGTCATGTTATCTATTTCAGCTAATTGTCCCACTGTGTCTTCCTCATCACTGAATCTTCAGAGTGTTGGAGGAACAATAAATAGTTTACAAATGTTATTCAATTAATGAGTGAATGAAAAATGGCAGCATCATTGGAATAGGGCTATAGCATTATGCAAGGATTACTTTGAAATTGATCAGTCAATCAAATGCTTTAGATAAGACCATACAAACATTCTCATACTATATTCTGTAAAATGAATGGAAGGAAAACCTCCCAGTAAGGGACAATGTACTGTGAAACAAAGAGCAAAGTCCTCGTGTTGGACAGATCTAAAGTTTAATGTATGTTTATGTGGAGTTTGACAGGCTGCTTGCCATGACCTCTGTGTCCTCATTTGAAAGGATTACAAGATATAATGGATATAAAATATCTATCCAAAGTTCTGATTCCATCCACCACTAGATTATAAACTCCGAGAGGAGAGTTTATAAATTAGATCTATCTTATGCATCTGTATTCCTAGAGTCTAAGCATATGTCAACCATTCATTCAGATAAGTATTGAGTAAATAATGCACTTGGCCATGAGGCCAAGCAGAAGTGACCAGTATGTGTCCAGTAGGAAAGAGGCAGAGGGCAGGAGCACCTGTCACTTACAACTGAAGAGTATATCCAAGTGAATTTCAGATTATATCCAAGAGTGACACATAGCATTTCAACCATGAGATTGATATAAGCAGATTATCAAAGCAAAGAAAATCTAAGACCATGATGCCCATAGAGGAGGCAAGGGTAAGTTATATATGATCCTGGAATGAGAACGTGAGATTGATAATGCTACCACTGCGTAGGTGGTTTTAGGTCCTCAGCATCAGATGATGGAGTGAGGTCAGAAACATTTAGAGGTCTAGTAAGGAGAGTTGGGCATCTGGTCCCATCACTTCATGGAAAATAGATGGGGAAACAATGGAAACAGTGACAGACTTTTTTGTTTTTGTTTTTGGCTCCAAAATCACTGCAGATGGTCACTGCTGCTGCTGCTAAGTCGCTTCAATCATGTCCGACTCTGTGCGACCCCATAGATGGCAGCCCACCAAGCTCTGCCATCCTTGGGATTCTCCAGGCAAAAACACTGGAGTGGGTTGCCATTTCCTTCTCCAATGCATGAAAGTGAAAAGTGAAACTGAACTCGGTCAGTTGTGTCCAACTCTTAGCGACCCCATGGACAGCAGCCCACCAGGCTCCTCCATCCATGGGATTTTTCAGGCAAGAGTACCAGAGTGGATGCCATTGCCTTCTCCGGCAGATGGTGACTGCAGCCATGAAATTAAAAGATGCTTGCTCCTTGGAAGAAAAGTTATGACCAACCTAGACAGCATATTAAAAAGCAGAGACATTACTTTGCCAACAAAGGTCCATCTAGTCAAAGCCATGGTTTTTCCAGTAGTCATGTATGGATGTGAGAGTTGGACCATAAAGAAAGCTGAGCACTGAAGAATTGATGCTTTTGGACTGTGCTGTTGGAGAAAACTCTTGAGAGTCCCTGGGACAGTAAGGAGATCTAACCAGTCCATCCTAAAGGAAATCAGTCCTGATTATTCATTGGAAGGATGGATGCTGAAGCTAAAACTCCAATACTTTGGCCACCCAATGAGAAGAACTGACTCGATGGAAAAGAACCTGATGCTGAAAAAGATTGAAGGTGGGAGGAGAAGGGGACGACAGAGGATGAGATGGTTGGATGGCATCACCAAATCTATGGACTTGAGTTTGAGTAAGCTCCAGGAGTTGGTGATGGACAGGGAGGCCTGGCATACTGCAGTCCATGAGGTCACAAAGAGTTGGACATGGCTGAGCGGTTGAACTGAACTGAAGGAGAGTTGGACCATGAAGAAGGCTGAGTGCTAAAGAATTGATGCTTTTCAATTGTGGTGTTGGAGAAGACTCTTGAGAGTCCCTTGGACTGCAAGAAGATCAAACCAGTCTATCCTAAGGGAAATCAACTCTGAATATCCATTGGAAGGATTGATGCTGGAGCTGAAGCTCCAATACTGTGGACACCTGATGTGAAGAGCCAACTCACTGGAAAAGACCCTGATGCTGGGAAAGATTGAAAGCAAAAGGAGAAGAGGGTGGCAGAGGATAAAATAGTTAGATAGCATCACCAACTCAATAGATATGAATCTGAACAAACTTTGGAGATAGTGAAGGACAGAGAAGCCTGGCGTGCAGCAGTCCATGGGGTCACAGAGTCAGACATGACTTGGTGACTGAACAAGGATCAGCTACACATTACATGACACTTAGTAGGAGTTTTTAAAAAATGGATATTTCCCTTCCTTTCCTGAATGTACTTTAATTCAAGCAACTTAAAAAAAAAAAAAAGAGAGACTTTCTGTTTCGGGCTGATAAATGGAAAACTGAACAAATGAGCATGCAATCTGTTTATTTTGTCACCTACTTCCAAAATAATTTTGAGGAGACATCTTTATAGAATTTTTTAAATAACTGAAGCTTTATTACTTTCAAATAGATATAGTAATTCATACTAACTGCAGCAAAATGTTTTCAATTAGATGTCCTGCTGGGTTTCCTTTAATGACTATCTAAGATCACTTCTCTCATTTGAATACAAACAGAAAATGTGCCAAATTTTTGCAAACACTTCCCTTAAATTAGGGGAAAATTGGCCTATAGTTTTGTTTACATTATTAATTTCCTTACAAAGCACAGTCTTTATACATAGATACTTTCATATCAATGAATATGTCATAGGACATCTGTAAATATTCGCATATATGTTGTTGTTTTAGTCGCTAAGTCATGTCTGACTCTTTTGTGACCCCATGGACTGTAGCCCAACAGGCTCCTCTGCCCATGGGATTTTCCCAGAAAGAATGCTGGAATGGGTTGCCATTTCCTTCTCCAGGAATTTTCCCTACCCAGAGATTGAACATTCACATATGTAGTTATAAACAATCCGTATACATTTCTATGGACTGTATGTCCACACACATACACTTATATTATGTAAAAATTCAGTTCAGTTCAGTTCAGTCTCTCAGCCGTGTCCGACTCTGCGACCCCATGAATTGCAGCACGCCAAGCCTCCCTGTCCATCACCAACTCTCAGATTTCACTCAAACGCACGTCCATCGAGTCGGTGATGCCATCCAGCCATCTCATCCTCTGTCGTACCCTTTCCTCCTGCCCCCAATCCCTCCCAGCATCAGAGTCTTTTCCAATGAGTCAACTCTTCGCATGAGGTGGCCAAAGTACTGGAGTTTCAGCTTTAGCATCATTCCTTCCAAAGAAATCCCAGGGCTGATCTCCTTCAGAATGGACTGGTTGGATCTCCTTGCAGTCCAAGGGACTCTTAAGAGTCTTCTCCAACACCACAGTTCAAAAGCATCAATTCTTCGGTGCTCAACTTTCTTCACAGTCCAACTCTCACATCCATATATGACCACTGGAAAAACCATAGCCTTGACTAGATGGACCTTTGTTGGCAAAGTAATGTCTCTGCTTTTCAATATGCTATCTAGGTTGGTCATAACTTTCCTTCCAAGGAGTAAGCGTCTTTTAATTTCATGGCTGCAATCACCATCTGCAGTGATTTTGGAGCCCAAAAAAATAAAGTCTGACACTGTTTCCACTGTTTCCCCATCCATTTCCCATGAAGTGATGGGATCAGATGCCATGATCTTAGTTTTCTGAATGTTGAGCTTTAAGCCAACTTTTTCACTCTCCTCTTTCACTTTCATCAAGAGGTTTTTTAGTTCCTCTTCACTTTCTGCCATAAGGGTGGTGTTATCTGCATATCTGAGGTTATTGATATTTCTCCTGGCAATCTTGATTCCAGCTTGTGCTTCTTGCAGCCCAGCGTTTCTCATGATGTACTCTGCATATAAGTTAAATAAGCAGGGTGACAGTGTACAGCCTTGACGTACTCCTTTTCCTATTTGGAACCAGTCTGTTGTTCCATGTCCAGTTCTAACTGTTGCTTCCTTACCTGCATATAGGTTTCTCAAGAGGCAGGTCAGGTGGTCTGGTATTCCCATCTCTTTCAGAATTTTCCATAGTTTATTGTGAATGTAAAAATTAAAACAGGTTAAATGGACACACACATTATAATTAGGAAGAACTATTACTCCAGGTCACTCCTGGACATAATATGGAAATGACCTGGCTACAATTTTCAACTGCAGGTAAGAGATGCTCCCACCCTCTGTCTGTCCTACTGGACTCAACTTGGCCACACCACACTGCTTGGTCTTATAAATCATTCAAAGTATTCAGATTGTTCCATACTCAATGTTATGGGATGGATAGATAGATGGAGAGCCCTGGTAGGTGGTGAGGTACTGTGATACAAAAGGCAAAGTCCTGATACTAGATATATAGATGTTTGAAACTGAGTTTGATGGTTTGCCCTGGGAAACGTCTCATTTTCATGCTGAGTAAATATCTATATGTGTCTGATGACTTTGTAGGCAATCCCCCAAAAGTTTTATGTCTGAAATATATTTGTTAGCTCCATTAACAGTGTGATTTAAGGTGAGTGTTGTATTTTTATAATTTAGTCTCAACTTGACATTTTGGCCCTTAGTCAGATCAGAAGCTATGTGATCTAACCATGAGTGTATCCAGTGGCAAGTCTGGAGGCTTAACTGTGAGTCCTCTTCCATTATGAACTCAGTCTGGGAAATTCACCCAGTTGGTGCTCAGTTTTCCCAATTGTAACTGCATACAAGCTTGCTCCAGCCAATTCACCTGCACTGTGCATGCATGCATGCTAAGTCGCTTCAGTTATGTCCAACTCTGCAACCCTATGGACCATAGCCCGCCAGGCTCTTCTGTCCATGGGATTCTCCAGGCAAGAATACTGGAGTAGGTTGGTGTGCCCTCCTCCAGGGGATCTTACTAACCCAGGCATCCAAACCACATCTTTTACATCTCCTGCATTGGCAGGCAGGTTCTTTACCATTAGCACCACCTGGGAAACCCCCAAGCTGCACTATATATACATATATATTCAATTGAATTACAAATATATAGAGAGATGACATTGTGCATAGCTGAAGTTTAGAAAAAATGCTTTGTCAGAATTCATTAATAGTTTTCAAACCTGAAAGTGCCCTTCTATAGTATTTTATCAGAAAACTGTTGCCTAAAAAATGCCAAATAACAATACATTTTTAACAACCGCAACCAAAACACCCTGTCAACCTTTATTGGTTATATTTTATCTAGGCTTTTTCTCGTGCATGATCTGAAGACATAGAATTAATGGAAGTGAATCTTACTGCAAATAAGTATGTAAACAAAGGTAGATATATAAGTATGTGCATTTCCTGTGGCTTACATGTTCAGTGTGATGGTCAATCAGCATCCTGAGGGTCATACATGAACTACTTAGCTTTGTAACAAGACCATATATGTAACTTCAGGAATAGGTACTGAAACTATCATCAATAAATAATTAATAATGTTTATTAGACACCTGTTTAGTTCCGGGGACTATGCTAATTGTGTCACATGGATTTTTCTCATTTAAACTTTACTGCATGCATACAGATGAGGAAACAAGGCTGAAAGAAATTAGGTAAGTTATTCAGGGCTGAAAGTGAACATGTTAGCCACTCAATCATGTCCAATTCTTTGCAACCCCATGGACTGTAGTAGCCTGCCAGACTCCTTGTCCCTGGACTTCTCCATGGACAAGAATACTGGAGTGGATCTCCATTCCCTTCTCCAGGGTATCATCCTGACCCAGGGGTCAAAACAAGGTCTCCTGCATTGCAGGCAGATTCTTTACTGTATGAGCCACCAGGGAAGCCCCAAGTGGCTATATTCAAAGCTCCATAGCTTATAAATAGTAGAGGCAGGATTCATTTCCAACAAATCTGACTGTGAATCATTCCCATTCAGCATCATTTATACATGTAGTAAGAATGTCCTCCCCAACCTGATTTATTCCATACAGCCTTATCCCCACCCCTGGACTTAGTCTGGGAAAGCTGCTCACATGCAAAGATGATTCAAGGGCACAGACAGCTCTGAGACTGTGACATTTGAATCTGTCCCCACACAGCATAGTATATGTTTCAGTATGTAATAATTAAGTAAGAGAGACACAGATTCAAGAAGGATTAATTCCATCCCACTTTTACCATCAGCATCATCACTACCCTACCCAGGGAAGTGTTGCAGCAAGACTGTACCCTCCTGGGTACCTCGTATACTAAGGAGGAGCTATGTACATGCAGAGTGTCTTCCATCCACCACCACAGTGGCATACATCACTGTCTCAGATGCTGCCCTGCTCCCCTGCTTCTGCTCCCTGTGAAATACTTGCTTAACTTCTGCTCTTAGCCTGTGGTCAGAAAGCTCCAAATGAATCTGTAGTGTCTGCGTATGAATTCTGGTGCTAATTAATCTTCCCCCATTGCCGGGATCCAGCCCTGTGGATCCAGGGAATTCGAAGCAGGGACGGCATCAGCGAACTGGATACAATAGCTTTAATTAAATATTAATTAGAGATATAAAGAGTAATAGAATAAGGATAGCTCAGCAGGAAAATTCAGTGGAGAAAAGAGGCTGAATAACTTGGTTTACGTGGAAAGCTAATAAAATTCCAAGGCAAGGAATTTACATCACCTACGTAGGTTGCAGGCGTCCTCCCATTCTCCCGAAGGAGAGGAGACACTAAGGCCTCTCCGGTCAGATCTTAGAAGCCCAGGCATAATTAGTAGGCTTGACGAGCCTCCACACTCCAGATGGGAATTCAGCCAGAAGGTGAGAGAAACAACGACATGGGGAGACCAAGTTTCAGTGAACAAGGCCCGCACTTTATTTTCCAAAGTAGTTTTTATACTTTAAGTTGTGCATAGAGGACAATGGGGGAAGGGGTAGAGTCAGCAGTAAGCCAGGCTTTCTTCCTGCAAACTTATCATATGCAAAAGTTTAGGTGACTTACATCATCTTCTGGCCAAGAGGCCTGTTAACATTTTATGACCCTTTCTTCAGAAAACTTATTTTTCTCTAAAGGTGATTATTCTAAAGTCAGGTGCCACCCTCCGAAAGCATTAGATAAAGTTGCATTCCTATAGGGCAAAGGTGTGGTGGGCTATAACAAGAAAAAGAATTAACTCAAGGGTCCAAGGTTACAAACTAAAGCTACTACTTACATTCCTATACACCAATTATATTAATCAATACACTGCCAGGGACACAGTAGGTAAGGGATATGGAAACTTAGCAGCAAACATTGGCCCAACCAGTGAAAAACCCTTCACCAATACAATTTCTAATCAATCTTTTAACTGCTCAAAGGAATCTGTATTTAGACGGTTTAGAACATCTCATGCCTCTCACAGTTGGGAGGCTGTGAACAATCACATGTGGCTGGAAGAACCTGTTCAGGCAGGCTAGAGGACTTCCAAAGGAGTTTATAGATTGAAACATTCTTGTCACGCCCAGGAACTTTATCAACTGGAGCCATAAGTTAACTCTTTTTCAGAGAGAGGTGGTGGGGGACAGCCCCCCGTAAAGTCAGAGGTGTAGGTGAGAGCACAAAGCAGTAAAGTAGGCAGACTGTGGTTTTGGGGTTAGGTGCTCGAGAATTTCCAGGGGGACTCCTGAGGCTCGATCCCGCCTTTGCGTATGCTGAGCCTCCTTCCTCATGACCTTTGCCATGGGTGGAGTTCCTCATGCTGGCTCCCGGCATCCCATTAAGTCCCTCAAACTGGTACTCCACTCTGCTTTCAGCACTGCTCAGCTCACATAAATTTTGTTCAAAGAGGACCAAGACTAAGTCAGTATCTACTCAACAGGCTATTGTTTATGCCATTGAAAGGCTAGAAATAATCTGTAGTCATTAGGGGGAGATTGATTAAAGTAATGCACATCCCTTCACTGGTACACAGTGTTGCTATTAAGGAAAAAATGAGCTACATGTTGTCCAAAAAAGTAGATTATATGAAGTATGTATATAAAATAACACTTTACCTACATCTTATAAGTGGTATAATGCCCTATTAACAAGTCTAAGATTCCAGTTACTTTAATATGGCCATGCTGCTTAGCTCTGGTCCTCTCCCAGCACTGGGCAATGCTTTGACTCAGAGCCCCAGCCTCCCAACCTTAGTTTTATCCCAGCTGGCAGACATCTTGGATAGTGGACCTATGACATTTTTGTTCTTCATGGTCCACCCAGAATCCTCCCTTCCCCACTATCGAACTGACCTATGCCACTTCTGCATCTTTTGGCTAAACTAGCAGCACACCAGTCCATCCTCTAAAGAGTTTCAGAAAAGAACTCCTAGTCTTTGTCAGTGGTCAAGCCTCACTGCAAAGAAATTCTTCATTGTGTTGCTTTGTGAGCCTTTTTACTCTGGTCCTTTCCTCTGTGGAGAAAGCAACTATCTTATCAGCTTCTTCTTTGAACCATTATTAACCCATTTCTCACCCTGCTCCTCACATCTTGTAAATCACTTGAAAAATCATTGCTTTCCTGCAGGGAACATTGATGTCCCTGCATTCACCATAATGTTGCCATCATTACTCTCCTGTCTATAATTCTTGTTCTTGTCTATAACTGAGTGCTAAAAGAAGAGAAAGTATTACATATAGGACATACTAGCTTTTAGCCTAATCCAGCGATTTTCTTTTCATTTTTACATGCTTTTAGAAGATGACTATTTTGCTTCACTACTATGACAAACAATAATGGCACAAATTATTTATAAAGCTCTTCATTGCTTCCCAAATACTTTCTCTCCAGCGCCTTGTTTTATCCCTTGTCTTTGTGAGACAGAAAAGACATTTAATAGCAAAGAAGACTTGGACTCAGAGACTTAAGTGATTTTTCAAAAGTTCAGGCTGTCACTTGAACTCAAGTTTCCTCATTTCAAATCCACCACAATTTTCAACAAAATGTACCCCTCATATTAAACTATGTTCAAAAACTTTTTAAGCATACGAGGGTAGGAATGCACACAGCTCCCAAAGCTCAGCATTTCAGGAATGTAATTTGAGAAAAATAATTATCAGAATGAATAAGAAATTCATAATATGTTCACAATTACTACTCAAGGTTCATCTAATACTTGTGAATTACCTTAGATTTTTAAATGGATTATGCTTTCAGGGAGCTGAATATTTTGCAGATCAAATATAAAAATCAAGCAGCTTATATACTAAGAGCCAAACTAAAGTCCAAGAATGCAGAATATATTTTGCTTTATGTCATGTACCAAATGACTAATAGGCAGCAGGGGCTTTCAGGGTTATAATTTTAGCCCAAGGTTCTGGTAACTACATGAAATCCTTGAGTGGTTTATGATATCATAAGGTGGAATTATAACTCCCCATGGGCAAAAGTTGTTGAAATGCTTTCAGCAATTGAGTACCATAACTAGCCTGTGCTCTATAGTAATTATAGGAAAAACTATATTAAATACCTAGTCATGTTGACTAATGACTTCAAATATAGAAATTATTTTTTTAAATGAGAAAGGCAGGCTGGTAATTCATTCATCCATCCATTCTGTAAATATGCATAAGTTCACCCTAGGTATGCCACTAAAATAAGGGCTGGGGTTACAACAACAGACAAGTCAAATCCCAAAGTCTCTCCCTGGAGAACTTTCATTCTAGCATGGGAATCAGACATTAAATGACTAGGATTATAAGGTAAGGGTTCTGATGATGGACAAAGCGCTATGCCAGTATATTAACAAGAAGCATGCTAACTTGGGGGCGATGGGGGGACAGGGTGAGACACAAAGAAGGCCTCCTTGAGGAAGTAAATATACAGCTGAATGAAATCTGAATGATGAATCAGAAATAGAAAGGATAAGAGGAGAGAAGAGCTCATTCTTAAGCAGATAATAAAAGTGAGAGAGAAAAAAGAGACCTTGAATGGAGAATGCAGAAATTTAACCTCTTTCCAGATGATGAGAACAACTTTATGGATATACTACAGGAAAAAGGGGGAAAGAACCAGAAAATAATGTAGCCTAGATATTAGCAAGAAATATGCATGTATATTATATACATAATATGGCATATATCATAAATGTGTACACATATTTCTTATGTATATGATATTTCATATGTTAATATATGGTATGTATGTCTTATTATAAAATACATTTATAAAATGTATTATATCTTATATGATATATGTCATAATATAGTGAGTATAATATTTGCATGTAATATACATGTGTATATAATGAGAAACATAATAGTTATATAGTACAGTCTATAATATATGTATATTTTATATGTGTGTGTGTTTGGATGTATATATGTACATGTGTAGGTACCAGAACAGAATTTGCCTTGAGAGAACTAGCCATTTTCTATAAAATGCCTGATCTCCAATCACAAAAGAGAAGAATAAGATATTAAAGACTATGGAGATAATATTCAAAGGGTAACTAATTATAATGATAAGCTCACAAAATATTGTATTGAATAAAATGAAGGGTACAGGATTCTAAAAGAGACCAAGAGGTTACTCAATGTGAAACATTTCCCAAATGAAGATGTCATTCATATTGGAGAAGAATGTAAATATCGCCACCAAGTGGAAAAGCCGAGAAAGACTTGACCACACAAGTCATTTCTAAATAGTATTTCAGTATCATTTCAGTTAATTATATTATTATTTTAAATGAGAAAATTGGTCAACCACTTGTGAAAGAATGAAACTAGAACACTTTCTAACACCATACACAAAAATAAACTCAAAATGGATTAAAGATCTAAACGTAAGACCAGAAACTATAAAACTCCTAGAGGAGAACATAGGCAAAACACTCCAACATAAATCACAGCAGGATCCTCTATGACCCACCTCCCAGAATATTGGAAATAAAGCAAAAATAAACAAATTGGACCTAATTAAACTTAAAAGCTTCTGCACAACAAAGGAAACTATAAG
>NW_011494781.1:4093959-4108844 GCF_000754665.1 Bison bison bison | reverse complement strand
ATGACTGCTATCCAAAAGTCTACAAGCAATAAATGCTGGAGAGGGTGTGGAGAAAAGGGAACCTTCTTACACTGTTGGTGGGAATGCAAACTAGTACAGCCACTATGGAGAACAGTGTGGAGATTCCTTAAAAAAAAAAAAAAAAAACTGGAAATAGAACTGTCTTATGATCCAGCAATCCCACTGCTGGGCATACACACCGAGGAAACCAGAAGGGAAAGAGACATGTGTACCCCAATGTTCATTGCAGCACTGTTTATAATAGCCAGGACATGGAAGCAACCTAGATGTCCATCAGCAGATGAATGGATAAGAAAGCTGTGGTACATATACACAATGGAGTATTACTCAGCCATCAAAAAGAATACATTTGAATCAGTTCTAATGAGGTGGATGAAACTGGAGCCTATTATAGAGAGTGAAGTAAGCCAGAAAGAAAAACACCAATACAGTATACTAACGCATATATATGGAATTTAGAAAGATGGTAAACGATAACCCTGTATGCAAGACAGCAAAAGAGACACAGATGTATAGAACAGTCTTTTGGACTCTGTGGGAGAGGGAGAGGGTGGGATGATTTGGGAGAATGGCATTGAAACATGTATAGTATCATATATGAAACGAATCGCCAGTCCACGTTAGATGCATGATACAGGATGCTTGGGGCTGGTGCACTGGGATGACCCAGAAGGATGGTATGGGGAGGGAGGTGGGAGGAGGGTTCAGGATGGGGAACACATGTACACCCGTGGCAGATTCATATTGATGGATGGCAAAACCAATACAATATTGTAAAGTAATTAGCCTCCAATTAAAATAAATAAATTTATATTTAAAAAAATAAATAAATGATAATATAATTTTCATTTGTATCAAACTGTACAATATACATAATATCTTCTCAACTTAGTGACTAGGTACATTGACAGTATTCTAGCATAAGTTAAGTGTAAATAGATTATCTAAAGTCATACACATAGAATAATACATAGCCACAAAAAAGATTATGATTCAGAATATCAAACTGTATCAATAATAGGTGGAAGGGAAAAACAAATTAAAGACACAAACCAATAGAACAAAACACTTTCTATATATGTGCCCCAAGTTCTAAATAAAGAACCTCAGATATGGGAAGAATTGGTTTTGCTTTTATGATAATTATTAGTAATTATGATCCCTGAAACTTGGTTTCATTTTTTCTCAATAATGTGTAATTTACAAGACACACTTAAAACAGACCTAAGCTAAAGAATAAAAACCATGACTAATATAGTTCAAAAAGTATAAAAATTATTTTTAATGTATTTCATCACTTTAGAGTTCATTATAAATTTGTAAGTAATAAAAGTAACCTAAATATTTATTTTCACTGTGAAAAGCTGTGTACTAACCAAGCATTACAATGTAACTCTGAAAATAATGAAATATTTTAACTATTTTTGCACTAAATGCTGCAATATAGTTATATAGAGAACCTAGCCTTTGGGAACTATAATTCTTTTACAGTCTTATTCAGATGTCATTCCTGAAGCAAGTGGCATGTGATGACTGAAGTTTTAATAGCCATTTATACTTGGAATATTCTATGCATTAATACTTCAAGTAAAAATGAGCAGCATTTTCCAAATACAATAACTCAAAAAATAAATGGAGACATTTGTGCAAATGTTTCATTTTTGAAAATCACCTTGGGCTGAGTCAAACCATGGAAAATTTTAGCTCAAAGGAAATTCTACCTCCCCTTCATCCCCCTAAAAAAATCATAAGGATGTGAAAACAGGATTATAATGGAAGCTGTCTTGCAACATTAACTGCAATGTTCATTCCCCT
Organism: Bison bison bison; assembly: GCF_000754665.1. Taxonomy (NCBI): domain Eukaryota; kingdom Metazoa; phylum Chordata; class Mammalia; order Artiodactyla; family Bovidae; genus Bison; species Bison bison. Next base: position 4,107,008 of record NW_011494781.1, on the reverse strand, counting down.
AAAAGCCATAATTCATAGCTGTTCTACAGCCTTTTTCTTTCAGCAATTATGCATATTACAGGAAAGTTTGAATACATAAAAACTAAATGCTGATAGAAAACTAAGTCTCATAAAAGAAAATTGTACTCGACCAGTTTGCTTTGAAGAAAAATATGAAAGCCAGCTTGTCCCAGGTGCCCCTAGTCCAAGAAGGTTATGGAAAGCATGTAAACCACAGTTGCAGGGCATAGCACAGGGCTTATTGCCTGGGACCCCTGATCAACCCATGGCAGTCAATTCCATCCCTAGGGCACAGTGTCTTCAGTGGAAACAATATTGGGAACTACTGGCTCTCTAGGGAATTCAGTGCAAAAGTTGCCCTTCTAGTAGTTGACAAACTACTACAAAGAGTTTCTCAAACACACCCTTTCCTTTTCTTCTTCTCTTATTCAAAGGTTTATTCAGTTCAGTTCAGTTCATTCACTCAGTCGTATCCGACTCTGCGACTCCATGGATCGCAGCACACCAGGCCTCCCTGTTCATCACCAACTCCCAGAGTTTACCCAAACAAGTCCTTTGAGCTGGTGATGCCATCCAACCACCTCATCCTCTGTTGTCCCCTTCTCCTCCTGCCGTCAATCTTTCCCAGCCATCAGGGTCTTTTCAAATGAGTCAGATCTTCACATCAGGTGGCCAAAGTATTGGAGCTTCAGCTTCAACATCCGTCCTTCCAATGAACACTCAGGACTGATCTCCTTTAGGATGGACTGGTTGGATCTCCTTGCACTTCAAGGGATTCTCAAGAGTCTTCTGCAACACCACAGTTCAAAAGCATCAATTCTTCAGCGCTCAGCTTTCTTTATAGTCCAACTCTCACATCCATACATGACTACTGGAAAAACCATTGCCTTGACTAGACAGACCTCTGTTGGCAAAGTAATGTCAAAGGTTTATAGGGTGACACGAAAGCATCTCGTGAAAATTGCCCCATACCATTTTGATAATTTCTTTATTTCCAGAACCCAGTACAGAGCCTCATACTTGATAAACATTTGCTGTCAAAAAAGGAAAGATCTCTAAATCCTATTTCAGGACAGAAAACTTGTATTTAAACCTTGTCTCTGGCACATAACTGGCTTTTGTGATCCTGGGCAAGGTACTTAAACTCCAAGCTTCAGATTTTATCCCTAAGAAATAGACTTGAAAATAATACTTACTCATAGAACTGTCTTTATACAATTATGAGATAATGCATATAAACTATCTGAACACAGTGGCCAGCCAGTGTCAATGCTCTTTAATTACTTGTTAAATCTGAATTCTCCAGAATTGTAGATGACCACAATCCCAGATAACTAGATGAATGAAGAAGAGCAGATTATATGTAACATAAGGGCTGAAGATCCACTATAGTTATTTTTCTAATACTTCTAACATTAGGCCAAGAACAACTGCATCCTTGACTTCCCCAGGAAAAATTACAACCAACAGTCACTGGCTTTCAGGATTTATGCTTTGACATACATCTTCAAAATAAAACCTATGACCATTTCTAAATGGGAAATCTCAGAAGAAGCCCAGAAGTATTACCAAGCAATATGAATTTTATTTGTAGAATTTACAGGCTTATAATAACCCTCCAAACAAGTAGCATAAATTTCAAAATCTGAAGGGAAGACACCACGCTCACACACACACAATGAATTTAGTAAAATCAACTAGCAAGCTATTCTCTGTCCCTAGAGTCTGTGTAAGACGTAAAGAACAATACTTCCAATCTTTTGTTCTCAGAAAATGTATAACAAGATTAAACCCTGTAGTACAACTAGGAAAGGAAGTACATTCACCAATAAGTACCCAGTGAGGAGTCAATATCCCTGACCACCTCACCTGAATTTCTATCTCATCATGCCATTTTTTTTTCCTTTCTCTCTTTAATGTATCTAGTTTGCCTTTCATTCATCATTTTTTCCATTGGAGTAGAGACTTTCTCTATGTTATTTCTGGTGATGGTGCACAGTGTATATAGTACATATGTGCTGAAATAATACATTAATACGTCCCTGGTGGACCAGATGGTAAAGAGTCTGCCTGCAATGCGGCACACCTGGATTCCATCCCTGGATTGGGACCATCCCCTGGAGAAGGCAATGGCAACCCACTTCAGTATTCTTGCCTGGAGAATCCCATGGACAGAGGAGCCTGGAAGGCTATGGACCATTGGGTCACATAGAGTCAGACACAACTGAGCAACTAACACACACATATATAATGCATTAATGGATTCTTTATTCTTGAACTTTCACCTAACCTAGGGATCCTAACTTAGATGGCAGGCAAAATCACAACAAAAATATTATTGAAATCATTCAGCAAGAAGTTATTCCCTTCTTCTTTCATGGTTTTCTTTCCATCAATTAATATAATTTCAAATATATTAAGAAGTACTGTGATGATTTCTGGAAGAGTTCAAAGAAACTCATATTCCCTTCAGAAATACATTCAGGTAAACAACTAACTGCACTACAATGTGATTAATAAAGTCTTCCCCACAGGCTCAGTGGTAAAGAATCTGCCTGCAATGCAGATACAGGTTCAGTTCCTGGGTAGAGAAGATTCCCTGGAGGAGGGCATGGCAACCCACTCCAGTATTCTTGCCTGGAGAATCCCATGGACAGAGAGGCCTGCAGGCTGCAGTCCATAGAGTTACAAAGAGTCAGACATGACTGAAGCAACTAAGATAGCAAGCACATGATTAATGAAATAATAAAAATATGCAAAAGGAAAAGTTGGCACCCACAAGGATAGTTAACTCTTTCTTGAGAAGATCAAAGATGACTTCTTAAAGGAGGTGGTACCTAATATGGATTTGAAAGGAAGAATAAGAGGAGTGGAAATAGGAATTCCAGGCAAGTATAGTGGCATATGCGAATGTGAAAAGGCAATACTGAGCCAAATGGCATGAAAGTGAAAGTGTTAGTCACTTAGGCATGTCTGACTCATTGCGATCCCATGGACTGTAGCCTGCCAGGCTCTTCTGTCCGTGGAATTCTCCAGGCAAGAATACTGGAGTGGGTAGCCATTCCCTTCTACAGGGGATCTTCCCAACCCAGGAATCAAATCTGGGTCTTCTGCATTGCAGACAGGTTCTTTATCATCTAAGCCAGTTCTGCTTTATGCCTCTAAATGACATGAGAGTGAAAATCACTCAGTTGTGTCCGACTCTTTGCGACCCCATGGACTATACAGTCCATGGAATTCTCCAGGCCAGAATACTGGAGTGGGTAGCCTTTCCTTCTTCAGGGGATCTTCCCAACCCAGTGATCGAACCCAGGTCTCCCGCGTTGCAGGTGGATTCTTTACCAGCTTAGACACTGACATGGGTCTTAGTTAAATTTCTGAATCCTCATTTATAGTTATAATTACTGTTATCAGTTACCTGTTACTACAGTAATACCACATAACAAACAGCCACAAAACATCAGTGGCATACAACAACAAAAAATTTATATAGCTCACAGGTTTGCCAGGTTTAGCTGACCTAGTATGGGCTCACTTATGTATTTAGGAAGCAGCTGCTGTTAGCTGATCTGGGTGGCTTTAATGTTTGCTAGGGTGACCTGGCTCTACTCCACACACCTCATTGTCCAGCAGGCATGTCCTTCTCATGTAGAGAATGAGCAAAAATGTACAAGCACTTTTCCAAGACTGTTCTAACGTATGTCTGCTAACATTCTAATGACCAAAGTAAGTCACCTGCCTGAATCAGTCAAAAAGGGAGGTTCACTCAGGGTCACACGGCAAAGGAAGTGAATCCTAGAGGGGAGAAGAATTGGAGCCATTAATATACTCAATAGACTGCACCCACTTAATCTGTCCAGAATTTGGTTTCCTAGTCTGTAAATAGAGAACACAACAGTTCCTTTGTCCTGACACCCTGGGTTGATGGGAGGAAATGTATGAAAGGCTTTTTTAAGTTCTTTAGCTGAAAATGAATAGACAAATACAAAAAAAAAAAAAAAAAGAAAGAAAGAAAGAAAGAAAACTTACTATGGAAACCTAAGGAATTAGTGTCACTTTGTGGTTTGCACACCGGCTAACTACATATTTAAGCTTAAAGTCCTAGTTCATGTTCGTTAGAACAGTTGTCTCAACAAGGTTAGAACATTTTCCAGGTTATAATCAAAAAAGGACATCTGAATACCAAATTCAGCCCCCTGGAGGAGTGAGGTAAGCTCAAGAATACTCATGATGACAACTAAAATATCAGCAATGGCTACTTCTGGAGGAGACAGTAAAATCAGGAAGGGAAAAGAGCTACTTTAATGTTTTATACCGTAAAACCTTTGTTTGTATTTTACAGTGAAAATGGATTCATGTACTATTCTGGCATTAAGTAAATGAATTTTTTTGAAATTTTTTCATAAAATGAAACTAGTTAAGTTTTTCCATAATTTCAATTTCAATAGCTTAAAAATTGATCTGACTATTCAAGGTTGTTTCTGTCCAGTTTTCATCCTTAAATATTACCTATATAGTCACGCTTTCCCAGGTGATGCAGTGGTAAAGAATCCACCTGTCAGTGCAGGAGACACAAGGGATGCAGGTTCAATCCCTGGAACAGGAGGATCCCCTGAAGTAAGAAATGAAAACACACTCCAGTATTCATGCCTGGAAAATTCCATGGGCAGAAGAGCCTGGTGGGCTACAGTCCATAGGGTCACAAAGGGTTGGCCAAGACTGAGCACACGTGATTTCGATTTCTGCATCGGGAAAATCCCCTGGAGGAGGACATGGCAGCCCATTCCAGTATCCTTGCCTGGCAAATCCCAAGGAGAGAGGAGCCTGGAGAGCTAAAGTCCATAGGGTGGCAAAGAGTCTAACACAACTGAAACAGCTTAGCACATAAGATCAACATAGTTCTAATATTCTATAGTTCTTGGAAGAAATTGTCTATTTGCAGATGAGCCCACTTATCTGAAAATTGTCCTTCAGAATATGAACTCAAAAGAGGTAGGGTTAACTCAGAGTTTATAAGTGACCAAATTTTTTAATCAATATTTTTGTTAAAAATATTTTACTACTTTTTAATGTATACCAATGTAACAGATGATCTTAATCAAGTAGCTTCCACTTATAATTATTAATACTTTTCTAAACTGGTGAGATACATTTAACTTATCTTCTTAAACTCAGTATAGATTAATTAACACCATGAATTTTTAGGTTCTGAGAAAACTTTTGTTTTTTATTTACATTCTGTGTATATTCATTCATCACACACTTTCAAAGAATTTACTGCTACTATCTAGACACTAGAGAAAGTTCCTAGACTTGTTTTCCAGTTTGCATCAAGCCGATTTCTGCATATAAATTGCAAATTCCTCAATTCACGTTCCTACTTTGTGAGAATTACTTGAGATAGCAGAATTAGAACTACATTCAGGTTAAATTCCAGTGGCAGCACACAAGTTCAATCTGTTGAATGTGTATTTGACATAGTTCCACTTGCTTAATCTTGCTGATCCTCATTTTTCTCAACTGCAAACTTTGTGAATCATTGCATGTCTTTTTTATTGTGCATGAAAAATTTCTGAAATTTGCAAAAAAAAAGGAGAGAGGGAATGCCTCTTTAACTTAGCTGACTGCTACTTTCTGATGCTTGGTTCACAAAGCAAAAATGCTGCTTTAGTTGTGCTGCTCTTGTGATTCATTTAACAAGAGCAAATGTGCTGAACAGAAGAGAAAGATAAGCAAATACCAGCTCAGACCAAACCGGAAGATGGTCTCAAATGGAAAAGCTGGCAGCAAGGTACAGGCAGGCTGCCCTGGAGGAGGTGGGTAAAGGAGGCATCTTCTTCTCTCAGATGCATTTATTCGGACTAGATGCTTGAATTCTTTGAGGGCCCCTCCAGTATAATGACTCAACCACTGATTCCCTGAGTTCTCTAGAGCAAAGACAGATTGACTATTCAACCATAGCAAACAAAATTATCAGAAAACAGCTCAAGTATCAAGGGCTAGCCTAAGGGAAAAGTAAAACAAGAGGAAAGTATCTCTCTTCTTTCTGTTATCCTGTAGTTTGCCTGTCTTTTTGCTTGTGATGCTTTACTTTAGCGGATCTCTAAGAGGTTGGTTTCCTGGGCTCAGTGCTATGGAATTACTGACCTTTAGGCTAAACCTCCTACTGTACTTTTGCATCCAGCCCACCCTGAATTAAGGCAAAATTGGGCTTACTTTAATATTTAATTCTACTAAATAAAAACTGGCATTAAAACAAGTCCCTATGCCTTAAGGATTTGGGTAGAGCTGTGCCAAAAAGCTTACATCACTAGACTGCAGGTAAATTTATAGCTGTTTTCATTCATTTGCATTTAATCAACCCAGGCTTGCTGAGTTTAGGTTCAGCAAGGACCTTATTGGCTGTTACAGTTTGCAGGGTACAGGACTGCTGGTGATGTGCAATGACTCAAGTGAGAAGTTTGAGTTCCACAGTCTGCAGGTCATTTTTCACCTTGAAGTTTGGCTGGATAGCAAGTCAATTATATAAACAAAAAGACAATGTTGTTCTGATGCCATGAGGTAAAAGGAGTCCTCCCATTTCCATAAAAGATGTTGGTTCTGGCCTCAGCTGACCTGGTTCAAACTTCAGTTCTGTCACTTACAGTGAAATTATATCTTTAGAGGAATTATCATTGTAAAGTAACTGTATTGTGATCATAATTATCTCTGAAAATCCCATTAAGACAATATTTTACCTGCAGTTGGGTTCTAGAGTCACCTGATAGGTGGGTATAGCAACAGCATGGGCTGAAGAGCCTGGAGGAAGTTATCTCAAGTCTCTGAGCTTCATTTCCCCCAGTCATGAACTAGAGCTTTTAACAGAACCTACCTCATAAGGATATAGGAAGGCTGAAATGAGATGACAAGCGTGGAGGGTCATGTGTGTAATCAACACAATAGATAGCCACTAGTATTAAGAAATTTTTAGGGACTAGGTAAGCTCTCCCAGTTAGCTGTTGGGCTACATGTACAATGGCTGAACTTTTAGTTAGTAGTTTTGCATATAAGGGAACCGAGTCTCACAGCAATTAAGGGAATAGCTGGTGAAGCCAAAAACTTTTGTGCTATGTATAATGATAGTCAAGAGCATAAATAATGGAGCCACACAGGCTGCCCAGTTCTCTCATTTATTGGCTCTGTAAGCTCAAACAAGTTAGTTACTCTGTGCCTCAGATTGCTTACCTGTAAAATTGAGGTGATGATAGAATCAACCTCATAGGATTGTCATAATGATTATAAAAGTTACTCTGCCCAAAGCATTTAAACAATGCCTGGCCCATAGTGACTACATCATCATCACCACTATCATGATTGTTATTCTTCCATGCCTCTGTCCTTGGAAATACCAGTAGTGTTACAGTACCAGTATCAAAATGATTAGTCTGACATATAAGGGAGAACTGGCCCTAGCTCCACAAGATCACACAACATAAAATGGGATTCAAAGGAGATTTTCAATAAGACAAATGGAATGGTTTCAGTGAACTGAAAAGGCTAGCCTGCTCCAGATGAACAGAATAAAGCGTTAGACCAGGATCAGAGAAGCAAAATAAAATGACTTGCATCAAAGAAAGGGAACAGTCAAGAAAGAAGATAGAACATTTGTAGAAGAATAGTAATAATCCTCCTCTAGAAATCCTACAGCTTCTAGCCTTTAGACTACAAAGACCCATGGTAATAGCCCCTACCCTTGTATGAATATACATGAGACAGAGGGACCCCAAGGACTTCTAGAGGCCTAAACAATGAGTACCACAGTGCCATTTCATGGATGTTGCTGGGCAAGTTAAATTCAGGAAATTAATTTTTAGAGAACATAAAGACTGTAAACTCATGGTTTCATAAATAGGAGATCGAAAAGTATTGTTGAGCATAGCTTACTATAAAGTAGAAATAAAGAACAATTATTTTTGTCAGCCAGTCATTTGAGGAGGGAATTATACATTCAACAGGATTGTATTTGAGCCTGAATTCAGGGTTTTTAAGCTCACTTTTGCTTTATTTTTTGTGACCTGCAGCAAGACCTTTCTTCCCCTTTTTCATTAGAGCATAACTCTCCTTATCATATAGATCAGAATGTTTACATACAAAGTCTCTGCACACTGACTAAGTTCAGAGCCTTCCTATATTGGCTGATTCACCTCGGGCAAGTTATTTAAACATAAACCTTATTTCTTGTGTGAAAGTTGGAGATGAAAATAAATACCTTGTAGTGCTTTGGCCACCTTATGCGAAGAGCTGACTCCTTGGAAAAGACCCTGATGATGGGAGGGATTTAGGGCAGGAGGAGAGGGGGACAACAGAGGATGAGATGGCTGGATGGCATCACTGACTTGATGGACATGAGTCTGGGTGAACTCTGGGAGTTGGTGATGGACAGGGAGGCCTGGCATGCTGCAATTCATGGGGTCACAAAGAGTCGGACATGACTGAGCGAATGAACTGAACTGAACTGAACTGAGGGTTGCTATAAGGCTTAAAATATACAATCCACTTAAGGTTCTAGCAAATGCTTGGCACATGGCGAGTTCTTAATAAATGCAAGCTACATACATACATATGATTGGACAAAATGATCTCTGGCGTCTCCTCCAGATGCTCTTTCCTGTAGCCTGGACACATTTCTTAAATATTTATTTATCTATTTGGTTGCATCAGGTCTTCATTATGACACTCAGGATCTTTCATTGCAGTGCACGGGCTTACTTGTCCCCAATATGTGGGCAACTAAGTTCCCCGAACAAGGACTGAACCCACATCTCCTGCATTGGAAGACAAACTTTTAACCACTGGACCACCAGGAAAGTCCTCTTGGACTCCTTATTTTTATAGCTTCCCTGACTTTGACATGTCTCTTCAGTGTCAGTCCCTCATCCCCACTTGTAACCTGAGTGAAGAAAAGAAGCAAATAGATGGCCAGTGTGACAGCAAATATGTGTATGAAGTTGTAGTGATGCTGGCCAGGGAGAACCAAGCAGGGAGGGCTCAGTTCTCCTACAGCCACTCCCAAGACTGCTAGGTTTTAAACACATGGGTTTGACCCCCAGGGGTTCAAGGATGAATGTGCTTGTTTTAGGTACTCTGTTATCCATCTAGCTTCTTTTAACCTTGTATGAATAGAATACAGAAACCATCAGACTGCTCGTGCCTTGTGAATAGAATAATGTGCATGAATGAGTTTTTTAAATAGCACAGTTCAAATGTTGCTGTTTTTGCTGCTTTGCTATAATTGTGATAAACACATTGTTTAAAAACCCAGAGGGAATGGGCTTTTTGTCTTCTTTTTTAAACCAGCACTAGTTGTTTGGATTAAATTGACCATTAGGCATGAGAAATGTCTATGTTAGCTATAGTTTACAGAAGAAGAATCTTTCCTGAAGGCAGGATAAATGAAAGATTAATAGTACAGGTTCTCAGGTTTCTGGATCCACCTCCTTGATTTGCCACTTTATGGTTATGCAGCCTTGGGCAAGTTGCATAACCACTTCCAGATTCAATTCCTACACCTCATCCCATCTTTGAAATGGGGATAATGATTATATGTACCACAAAAGGATGCTATGAGGATTAATTTAAGATCTTGGCACAGTGCCTGGAATAAAGGAGACATCCAGTAAGGGTTAGCTATTACCATTATTAAAATGGAAGAAACAACATAGAAATGATGATTAACTCCAGCTTTGATAAGATGGCAGATATACAAAATCTGCATCAAAAGGATGAGAAGTGGAGGAAATGGCAAATAAGAGGATGAAATGAAGAAATAACTTAGCTTAAGTGAATATGTGTGTCACTGGCCAGTTGTCATAACTTTGGGCCTGTGGAGGCTGCTCCAATAGCACCTGCCACTAGGATTTAAGATTAAATTCAAAATTAGTCCAACATCATACAAATGCTTCTATTTGAAATTGTGTGACCAGAGCCTTCCTGCCACTGGTCCTAGAAAGAAACAAAGGACTTTAATAGTCTGGACCTCCTGCTGGGTGTTAATATTCCATGCAGCTAAAAATGAGATGTATCATCATTGCTAAGGCCTAAATTTAGGCAGCGCCAAGAAGCAGTAATCCAAGTCTATGTCCTGACCAGTAACGCTGAAGAAGCTGAAGTTGAATGGTTCTCTGAAGACCTACAAGATCTTTTAGAACTAACACCCAAAAAAGATGATGTCCTTTTCATTATAAGGGACTAGAATGCAAAAGTAGGAAGTCAAGAAAGACCTGCAGTAACAGGCAAATTTGGGCTTGGAGTACAGAATGAAGCAGGGTAAAGGCTAATAGAGTTTTGCCAAGAGAACGCACTGGTCATAGCAAACACCCTTTTCCAACAACACAAGAGAAGACTCTATACATGGACATCACCAGATGACCAACACAGAAATCAAATCGATTATATTCTTTACAGCCAAAGATGGAGAAGCTCTATTCAGTCAGTAAAAACAAGACCAGGAGCTGACTGTGGCTCAAATTATGAACTCCTTATTGCCAAATTCAGACTGAAATTGAAGAAAATAGGGAAAACCACTAGACCATACAAGTATGACCTGAATCAAATCCCTTATGATTATACAGAGGAAATGAGAAATAGATTTAAGGGACTAGATCTGATAGACAGAGTGCCTGATGAACTATGGATGGAGGTTCGTGACACTGTATAGGAGACAGGGATCAATACCATCCCCAAGAAAAAGAAATGCATAAAAGCAAAATGGCTGTCTGAGGAGAACTTACAAATAGCTATGAAAAGAAAAGAAGCGAAAAGCAAAGGAGACAAGGAAAGATATGCCCAATTGAATGCAGAGTTCCAAAGAATAGCAAGGAGAGATAAGAAAGCCTTCCTCAGTGATCAGTGCAAAGAAACAGAGGAAAACAATAGACTGGGAAACACTAAAGATCTCTTCAAGAAAATTAGAGATACCAAGGGAACATTTCATGCAAAGATGGGCTCAATAAAGGACAGAAATGGTATGGACCTAACAGAAACAGAGATATTAAGAAGAGGTGGCAAGAATACACAGAAGAAAAAGATATACATGACAAGATACACGAAGATCTATACAAAAAAGATCTTCATGACCCAGATAATCATGATGGTGTGATCACTCACCTAGAGCCAAACATCCTGGAATGTGAAGTCAAGTGGTAAAGCTAGTGAACGTGATGGAATTCTAGTTGAACTATTTCAAATGCTAAAAAATGATGCTGTGAAAGTGCTGCACTCAATATGCCAGCAAATTTGGAAAACTCAGCAGTGGCCACAGGACTGGCAAAGGGCAGTTTTCATTCCAATCCCAAAGAAAAGCAGTGCCAAAGAATGCACAAACTACCACATAATTGCACTCATCTCACATGCTAGCAAGGTAATGCTCAAAATTCTCCAAGCCAGGCTTCAGCAATACATGAACCATTAACTTCCAGATGTTCAAGCTGGTTTTAGAAAAGGCAGAGGAACCAGAGATCAAATTGCCAACATCCGCTGGATCACTGAAAAAGCAAGAGAGTTCCAGAAAAATATCTATTTCTGCTTTATTGACTATGCCAAAGTCTTTGATTGTGTGGATCACCACAAACTGTGGGAAATTCTGAAAGAGATGGGAATACCAGACCACCTGACCTGTCTCTAGAGAAATTGTATGCAGGTCAGGAAGTTAGAAGAGTTAGAACTGGACATGGAACAACAGACTGGTTCCAAATAGGAAAAGGAGTACATCAAACCTGTATATTGTCACGCTACTTATTTAACTTATATGCAGAGTACATCATGAGAAACGCTGGACTGGAGGAAGCACAAGCTGGAATCAAGATTGCCGGGAGAAATATCAATAACCTCAGATAAGCAGATGACACCGCCCCTATGGCAAAAAGTGAAGAAGAACTGAAGAGCCTCTTGATGAAAGTGAGAGAGTGAAAAAGTTGGCTTAAAACTCAACATTCAGACACTTTAGTTGGGAGCCGTGCGCCGCGCTCAGTTACTGGAGAGAGCTGGCCGCGCGCCGCCGCCTCCAGCACGCACGCACCCGGGCCGGGCTTCGGGGGCTTCGGGGCTCTTACCCCCGGCCTCGGGAGGTAGGGGAGACCGGGACTCACCGTGGGGAGGAGGAGGAAGACAAGGAGGGAGGAAGAAAACCTGCGAGGAGGGCCGAGACGGGGGGCGGGAGGCTTGCCACCTTCAGCCGCGCCGCGAGCGCCCAAGGTGCACCCATCTTGACCGACTCAGCAAGAAGGTGGATTTTCCCTGCGTCTAAAGAAAAACAACATGTCCCCGTGCCTGTAGAGATGATTTGCAGTTCAGCCCGGCGGAAGCTGATCGAATGAGACTATGGGCTGTGCCTCCGCCAAGCATGTTGCCACTGTTCAATAGGAAGAGGAAGCCCAGAAAGGGAAGAACTACCAGAACGGAGATGTGTTTGGCGATGAATATAGGATCAAACCAGGGGAAGAGGTCAAATACATGAAAAATGGGGCAGAAGAGGAGCAGAAAATAGCAGCCAGGAACCAAGAAAACTTGGGGAAAAGTGCCAGTTCAAATATAAGACTTAAAACTAATAAAGAGATCCCAGGATTAGTTTATCAACCCAGAGCAAACATGCACATCTCTGAAAGCCAACAAGAATTCTTCAGAATGCTGGATTGAAAAATTGAAAAGGGTCGAGATTATTGTTCGGAAGAAGAAGACATCACATAGCACCAATCCTACCAGTCAAACCGGGAGCTACTACTGTGTAAATAGATTACACCCCAGATGAAATTTTTGCAAAGGTTGGTTCTCTTCAGCGAACAGCACTATAGCAAAAGAAGATCGTTCCATATCGTATGCCCCATTAAATTACAGTGTTTCTTAATGAACTTGCAAAGGAATATTGCTAAAAACAAACAAAAACTGTTATCAAACTTTCTTTGTTGCTGCTAGTTAAAACTTGTTGCAACTTTTCACTTCTCTCAGTGTCCAGGTCTGCAGCAAAATTCTGCAATTTCACCTTAAAGATACTGTTGGTTTTACAGATGCTCTCC
>NW_011494781.1:4088917-4093849 GCF_000754665.1 Bison bison bison | reverse complement strand
TGGGATGGTTGCTATGGCAAGCCTAGTTTCTCTGCTAAGAAGAAGTAGAGATGCTATTATCAATTCAAAGGCATGTCGTGACATGACTCCTGGAAGTGACACAGGAGCGAGCAGCAGGTGGTTTCATTTCCTGGGTCTCTTAATCAAAGATCAAGCTTGCAACATCAGTTTTTGCTCAGATGCAGACGGAAGTGTGATCACAATCATTTTGAATCCCTCTTGCCCAATTTTTTTTCTAAGAAAATAAACATTTTACTGTTTAAAAAAAAAAATTCAGAAAAGAAAGATTATGTCATCCGGTCCCATCACTTCATGGCAAATAGATGGGAAAACAGTGGAAACAGTGGCTGACTTTATTTTGGGGGGCTCCAAAATTGCTGCAGATGGTCATTGCAGCCATGAAATTAAAAGATGCTTGCTCCTTGGAAGGAAAGTTATGACCAACCTAGACAGCATATTAAAAAGCAGAGACATTATTTTGCCAATGAAGGTCCATCTAGTCAAGGCTGTAGTTTTTCCAGTAGTCATGTATGAGTGAGAGTTGGACTATAAAGAAAGCTGAGCACTGAAGAATTGATGCTTTTGAACTGTGGTGTTGGAGAAGACTCTTGAGAGTCCTTGCACTGCAAGGAGATCCAACCAGTCTATCCTAAGGAAATCAGTCCTGAATATTCATTGGAAGGGCTGATGCTGCAGCTGAAACTCCAATACTTTGGCCACCTGATGTGAAGAGCTGACTCATTTGAAAAGACCCTGATTCTGGGAAAGATTGAAGGCAGGAGAAGGGGACGACAGAGGTTGCAATGGTAGGATAGCATCACTGACTCAATGGACATGAGTTTGAGTAAACTCCAGGAGTTGGTGATAGACAGGAAGGCCGGTGTGCTGCAGTCCATAGGGTCACAAAGAGTTGGATACGACTGAGCAACTGGACTGAACTGAACTGAAGAAATCTACTGAGATTTACCAAATCTAGCTCTGTTTATTCGGGCTTCCCAGGTGGTACTAGTGGTAAAGAAAAGACCCCACCTGCCAATGTAGGAGACAAGAGATGCAGGTTTGATCCCTGGGTTGGAAAGATCCTCTAGAGGAGGTCACAGCAACCCACTTCAGTATTCTTACCTGAAGAATACCATGTTCAGAGGAGCCTGGTGGGCTATAGTCCATGGGGTCACAAAGAGCTGGGCATGACTAAAACGACTGAGCACGCATGCAGCTCTGTTTATTCACCTCCAAAGGTGGCACCATTTAAGCAACTGTTCGGATTTTAGACTAGAGGAGTCAAAGCGATAGTCAGATCAATTATTGTCCATATCAGGGACCAGAAAACACTTTGTATTTGAGCCTAATAGTAAATATTTTAGGCTTTGTGAAACCATATAGTCCCAGCTCTTACCTTTGTAGTTCAAAAGCAGTAGACAATACAAATGATGGAGCCTGGCTGGGTTTCAATAAAACTTGATTTACAAAAGCAAGTGGCAGGCTGGCTTTGGCCCATGGGGCATAGTTTGCTAACCCCTAGTCTGTACAAGGGATTTGATGCAATGACTCAGGTTGTCAGACGAACCTGGGCTACAGCTCAAGTAAATCAAAGGTAATGTCAAAGAATGTTGTTGACTAGAGATTACAGACTGAAAAGAAAAAAGGCAGTAAAAATTGTGAATCACTATATTTTACACATATAATTTATATAATATTATACATCAACTATACTTCAATAAAGAAATTTAAATGCAAATAAAGGAGAACCTTGCTTCTGTAATATTCTGTAATATTACTCATCCATAAAAAGGAATGCATTTGAGTCGGTTCTAATGAGGCAGATGAACCTAGAACCTATTATACAGAGTGAAGTGAGTCAGAAAGAGAAAGATAAATACCATATTCTAATGCATATATACAGAATCTAGAAAAATGGTACTGAAGAATTTATTTACAGGGCAACAATGGAGAAACAGACATAGAGAATATGGACTTATGGACATGCGGAGAGGGGAAGAGAGGGTGAGATGTATGGAGAGAGTAACATGGAGACTTACATTACCATAAGTAAAATAGATAGCCAACAGGAATTTGCTCTATGGCTCAGGAAACTCAAGCAAGGGCTCTGTTTCAATCTAGAGAGGTGGGATGGGGAGGGAGATAGGAGGGAGTTTCAAAAGTGAGGGGATATATATATACCCATGGCTGATTCATGTTGAGGTTTGACAGAAAACAGCAAAATTCTGTAAAGCAATTATCCTTCAATAAAAATAAATAAATTTTTAAAAAGAAAATGGGAATAACATGGAAAAATACTGTGATATAAAATTTACTCCGTAATTCACAATACAGAAACACTGGGTAACATTATTTTCAGCCTCATTTTTCTATTTTCTAATGTTCATGCAATCCATGGGGTAGCAAAGAGTCAGACACAACTGAGCAACTAAATAACAACAACAATGTTCAGAAAGTGAGTAAGAACTCAGTGAACACACATCCCTGTTTTTGGGGGGATAATTCCAGTGTGTCTGCTGTCTCTGTAATAATCAATAGTGTCCTCTTTTAAAGAAATGTCCTAGTTTGCAATATGAATCATACAGTCACATCTATAACAACCAAAATGATTTTGAATTTGTAGCACAGACAGGTTTGTATTATTTAAAGTCATCATCAAAACTTGGACAATAACACAAGTCTATAAAGGCAGAATGTAGTGCTAGAAAAGGCTAAGGGCTTCAAGTCAGACAGAGTCAGATTCAGATCTTAATTTATCTCTGTCTGCTGGCCTAAGACAATGTGCTGAAATCTCCATGAATCTCAATTCTCATATGTAGCAATAAAAAATAAAAGCAGCAATATCATTAGATTTAACTGTGTTAGCATATAGTAAATATTTGTAAATATTAGCTGTTATTTTACTATTATTACATATTCAAATAGATTTTTTGGGTGGGACACAAAGACATCCTTCCTATACAGAAGATATGCTTCAAGAAAAGTGATTTCCTTGTCACTGGAGACATCCAAGCAGAGACTTAACAGAAATATAGTAGTGATGTTATAAATAAAGTTTTGCTACTTAAAGTTTGATCCATGAACCAAGGTATCAGCGTCGATAGGAAGCCTGCTAAGATGTAGATTCATAGACTCTAACCTAGACCTAATGAGTCAGTGTCTACATTTTGAAGAAACTCCAAGTAATAGATATGGCTTCGCTATCAAGGACTCAGCCATCACTGGATACAGCAGATGACTTTTAAAGCTCCTCTGAACTCTGAGACCACCCCATTTATAGAGTCCACAAGTTTTAAGTGGGTAATACACTGGCATGAGGAGGAATAAGGTCCCAATACCTAGTATATCCCATTCCATTGGTAAAGTTAAAAATGGCCTTTTCCACCCACCTCCACAAGACATTTTACCAGGCCTAGTGACTACATTCAGAGAAGGCAATGGCACCCCACTCCAGTACTCCTGACTGGAAAATCCCATGGATGGAGGAGCCTGGTAGGCTGCAGTCCATGGGGTCCTGAAGAGTCAGACACGACTGAGCGACTTCACTTTCACTTTTCACTTTCACACATTGGAGAAGGAAATGGCAACCCACTCCAGTGTTCTTGCCTGAAGAATCCCAGGGATGGGGGAGCCTGGTGGGCTGCTGTCTATGGGGTCGCACAGAGTCGGATACGACTGAAACGACTTAGCAGCAGCAGTGACTACATTCCACCCATTTAAGTAACAATCTCAGATAAGTACAAATATAGACCCCAAGTGAAAATACCCCACATTAAGATTGTTTTTTAATCGAAATCATCACATCTACAGAGCTTCCCTGGTGGCTCAGACGGTAAAGAATCTGACCCAAGTTCAACCCCTGGGTCACGAAGATCCTCTGGAGAAGGGATTGGCTACCCACTGCAGTATTCTTGCCTGGAGAATTCCATGGACAGAGGAGCCTGGCAGGCTACAGTCCATGGGGTCGCAAAGAGTCGGACATGGCTAAGTGACTAACACTTTCACACTCATTACATCTACCATAAACAGAGAAGCTTGATTGTTTCTTGAGTTTGCTTCCATTTTGTTTTGAGCCACTTTGCTTTCTTCAAAATGTCTGATTATTCTCCACACAGGTGCTCTGGGTAGAGTTCAGTATTCCATTAATACTGAACAATTCACATACAAATGGGTAGTTTAACCTTAGATATTTCCCCAAGGCCTGAAGAGGCTGACACAAATATAAACAGAATTGGAAGAGCTGGTAAAATATTTAGCTGAAACTTTAAAGAAATTTTTCTCTCTCTGGGGCTTCCTGGTGATGGTTGTAATGCAGCTGAACTACTTTAGCTCTGTATGTTTTATCCTCCCTCCTGGATGCAGGCTTTCTGATATCCCTGGATGTTTGAATTACACACCACATGGACACAAAGGGCGGACTACGCTAGTCTATCCAGTTGCATCAATAGCTTCTTAGATCCCTTTTCTGATTCTATTATTCTGTGACTGCCTAATAGCTCATCCTTTTTTTGTTGTTGTTAGAATCTCACATATACAGATAAAAAAGAACATACTATTTTGAAAGAATTAAGATAAGAATTAAAGGAAAACATTTAATGTTTAAAAGGAAGACAATATGAAGTGGGACACAAGTGTCTATTTTTAATGGATCTAACCTAAGAGAATTTTGTTTTAATAAGGATGACTTATTACACCAATACTTACCAGGGATCTGCTCTGTATACCAAGCACTATATTTGCTTCCTGATGATAATGATGATGAAAATAATAGCAGCTAACGTTATAACCAACTTAGATAGCATATTCAAAAGCAGAGACATTACTTTGCCAACAAAGGTCCATCTAGTCAAGGCTATGGTTTTTCCTGTGGTCATGTATGGATGTGAGAGTTGGACTGTGAAGAAGGCTGAACGCCGAAGAATTGATGCTTTT
>NW_011494781.1:4085979-4088817 GCF_000754665.1 Bison bison bison | reverse complement strand
CAGGAAGGAGATCAGCCCTGGGATTTCTTTGGAAGGAATGATGCTAAAGCTGAAACTCCAGTACTTTGGCCACCTCATGGGAAGAGTTGACTCATTGGAAAAGACTCTGATGCTGGCAGGGATTGGGGGCAGGAGAAGGGGACGACAGAGGATGAGATGGCTGGATGGCATCACTGACTTGATGGACGTGAGTCTGAGTGAACTCTGGGAGTTGGTGATGGACAGGGAGGCCTGGCGTGCTGCGATTCATGGGGTCGCAAAGAGTCAGACATGACTAAGCGACTGAACTGAACTGAACTGAACATTTGCTGAGGACTTATGACTTCACAAATGAGACACGCATAGGCCCAACACTCATGGAAATGTAAAAGCAGGCAGGAAAATTAGACATTGAACAAATAATCCCAGGTGTTACTAATGTGATACGAAATTGCAGGGTACAATGGGAGGGTATTGCAGGTGGCCTGATCTAGTCTAGGGGTCAGCAAAGGCTTCTCTGAGGATGTGACATTTTAGAATTAGCTACACAAAAGAGAAGCATCCCAGGTAGAGTGAGGGCAATGGGCAAGAGACCTGATCAAGCAAAATATATATGTTGCAAGAACTGAGAAAACTGGCTAAAACTTCGGGGCCCAGGGGAGAGTGGGAAGATGAGAGTGGAAAGAAGGTGGTGGGAGCTGGATCTTGCTGAGGCCAGAGTTTCAGCTTCATCCCAGAGCAATGAGGAGCCACTGGTAGATGTGAAACAAGTGGGTGACATGACCAGTTTGGGGCTTTAGGAAGATTACTCTGACTGAATTGGAAGGGAAGAGAGGGAATGTGCAGAGGGCAGGAATGATGGTGGCTTAGACTGGAGAAATGGCAGTGTTTGTAATACCTCTCCAGATTAGAGTCAGATCCCAGTCAGGCTAACAGATGCATCCTCCCATAGACCCTGGTTATTTATGTTAATATTAAGGGAAATTTCCATTCTCAAAACTGCTTCCTTCACATGCATGAGAGCCATGCCACAAAGAGGTATGAATGAAAGGCAGCAGGAAAACATGGAAAGGAGACAACACAAGGCTCACTCATCCTCCTCTGGAATTCCAAGCCTGGATCTGCTGGTTCCCAACTCCCTTCGGTGTCTTGGGAAGCAGTGCTGTATTGATGCACTCAACAAAGAAAAGAAGTGCAGAGTTTGCCTAGAAATAGTTCATAGGCCATAAAAATATTGCACAGTATAATGTGAGAAAATGGACTTCTAAAAAGGATCATTTTAAGATTATTATTTAGATTATTTCTAAAAAGGACTATATAAGCAAAGGTATTCTAGTTATTTACCTAAGATCCTTTTACCTTAAAAGGAGGGTTCATTTCAAAAGCCTGAGTTGTAAGCTCTATTGTTAGCCCAATCTGTGCTAAGTGGGATGGAAAGTTCTCATCTCCCTCTGGGTTCAAAGAATCCATCAGTCATTCATCAAGCATATTATTGAGCAACTACATGATGAAAGGCACTGGAATACAACAATTAATTAAAGGTTTTACATACAGCTTCCAGTCCAGTGAGAAGATGAAGGGCTAGACATTAAACTATTACACAGTTAAATTTTAAAAGTGCAACTGTGGTAAGTTCTACAAAAGAAAAGTATGTTTACTATGAGGGCTTAGGAAAGGAGCCTCTGACCTATTCAGCTACTTAGGGAAGTGATGGCTGAAAATAGAAGGATGAATACAAGTTAAATGGGTAAAGAGAGAATACAAGAATAGTGGTAAAATTGATTTGACACACATGTTTAGAGCCCTCTTCAGGTACCAAGTGTCATAATAGGTAACTGTGGTCCGCACGTGAATGAGACCTGGTCTGCATGTTAGGGAAAAGAATAAGGGCTGAATCTTGCTAATGACTAGCTATCAGAATTTGATTATTAGTTTACCCAAACCTCAGCATCTTAATCTGTAAAGTATGAAAATGACATCTATTTTGCAGAATTCGAAATGTACAAAGCCCTTAGCTCACTGCCTGACCTGTAAGTAGCAAGTTTTTTAATGACCAGGTCCAGAGTCAGCATGACATAATGTCAGAAGATCTGTTCTTGGTGTTCGGAGCTCACTAGTGTCCATCAAACTCAGTTCAATTCAGTTCAGTCACACAGTCGTGTCCGACTCTTTGTGAAGCCATGGACTACAGCACTCTAGGCCTCCCTGTCCATCACCAACTACGGGAGTTTACTCAAATTCATACCCACTGAGTCGATGATGCCATCCAACCATCTCATCCTCTGTCGGCCCCTTTTCCTCCCTCCTTCAATCTTTCCCAGCATCAGGATCTTTTCAAATGTATCAGTTCTTCATATCAGGTAGCTAAAGTATCAGAGTTTCAGCTTCAGCATCAGTCCTTCCAATGAATATTCAGGACTGATTTCCTTTAGGATGGACTGGTTGGATCTCCTTGCAGTCCAAGGGACTCTCAAGAGTCTTCTGCAATACCACAGTTTAGAAGCATCAATTCTTTGGTGCCCAGTTTTCTTCATAGTCCAACTCTCACATCCATACATGACCACTGGAAAAATCACAACCTTGACTAGACAGACCTTTGTAGGCAAAGTAATGTCTCTGCTTTTTAATATGCTATCTAGGTTGGTCATAGCTTTCCTTCCATGAGCAAGTGTCTTTTAATTTCATGGCTGCAGTCACCATCAGCAGTGATTTTGGAGCCCCAAAAAATAAACTCTGACACTGTTTCCACTGTTTCCCCATCTATTTGCCATGAAGTGATGGGACCATATGCCATGATCTTAGTTTTCTGAATGTTGAGTTTTAAGCCAACTTTTTCACTCTTCTTTTTCACTTTCTTCA
>NW_011494781.1:4074773-4085879 GCF_000754665.1 Bison bison bison | reverse complement strand
TTTATTGGTTTTGCTATATATCAACATGAATCTGCCACAGGTATACACGTGTTCCCCATCCTGAACCCTCCTCCCTCCTCCCTCCCCATACCATCCTTCTGGGTTGTCCCAGTGCACCAGCCCTAAGCATCCAGTATCATGCATCAAACAAGGACTGGTGACTCGTTTCATATATATATTATACAGAGTGAAGTAAGCCAGAAAGAAAAACACCAATACAGTATCCTCTTTCACTTTCATCAAGAGGCTCTTTAGTTCGTTTTCCCTTTCTGCCATAAGGGTGGTGTCATCTGCATATCTGAGGTTATTGATACTTCTCCCAGCAATCTTGATTCCAGTTTGTGCTTCCTCCAACCCAGCATTTCTCATGATGTACTCTGCATATAAATTAAATAAGCAGGGTGACAATATACAGCTTTGACATACTCCTTTCCCAATTTGGAACCTGTCTGTTGTTCCACATCCAGTTCTAACTGTTGCTTCCTGACCAGCATACAGATTTCTCAAGAGGCAGGTCAGATGGTCTGGTATTCCAATCTCGGAGAATTTTCCAGTTTGTTGTGATCCACACAGTCAAAGTCTTTGGCCTAGTCAGTAAAGCAGAAATAGATGTTTTTCTGGAACTCTCTTGCTTTTTCGATAATCCAACAGATGTTGGCAATTTGATCTCTGGTTTCTCTGCCTTTTCTAAAACTGCTTGAACAACTGGAAGTTCATGGCTCACATATTGCTGAAGCCTGGCTTGGAAAATTTTGAGCATTACTTTGCTAGTGTGTGAAATGAGTGCAATTGTGTGATAGTTTGAGCATTCTTTGGCACTGCCTTCCTTAGGAATTGGAATGAAAACTGACCTTTTCCAGTCCTGTGGGCACTGCTGAGTTTTCCAAATTTGCTGGCATATTGAGTGCAGTACTTTCACAGCATCATATTTTAAGATTTGAAATAGCTTGACTGGAATTCCATCAGCTCCACTAGCTCTGTTCATATTGATGCTTCCTAAGGTCCACTTGACTTCACATTCCAGGACATCTGGCTTTAGGTGAGTGATCACACCATCGTGGTTATCTGTGTCATGAAGATCTTTTTTGTATAGTTCTTCTGTGTATTCTTGCCACCTATTCTTAATATCTTCTGCTTCTGTTAGGTCCATACCATTTCTGTCCTTTATTGAGCCCATCTTGCAGGAAATGTTCCCTTGGTATCTTTAATTTTCTTGAAGAGATCACTAGACTTTCCCATTCCATTGTTTTCCTCTGTTTCTTTACACTGTTCACTGAGGAAGGCTTTCTTATCTCCCCTTGCTATTCTTTGGAACTCTGCATTCGAATGGGTGTATCTTTCCCTTTCTCCTTTGCTTTTCACTTCTCTTCTTTTCACAGCTATTTGCAAGGCCTCCTTAGACAGCCATTTTGCCTTTTTGCATTTCTTTTTCTTGGGGATAGTCTTGATCCCTGTCTCCTGTACAATGTCATGAACCTCTGTCCATAATTCATCAGGCATTCTATCAGATCTAATCCCCTGAATCTATTGCTCACTTCCACTGTATAATCTTAAGGGATTTGATTTGGGTCATACCGGAATGGTCTAGTGGTTTTCCCTACTTTATTCAATTTAAGTCTGAACTTGGCAATAAGGAGTTCATGATCTGAGCCACAGTCAGCTCCCAGTCTTGTTTTCACTGACTGTATAGAGCTTCTCCATCTTTGGCTGCAAAGAATATAATCCATCTGATTTCTGTATTGACCATCTGATGATACCATGTGTAGAGTCTTCTCTTGTGTTGCTACAAGAGGGTGTTTGCTATGACCAGTGCATTCTCTTGGCAAAATTCTATTAGCTATTGCCCTGCTTCATTCTGTACTCCAAGGCCAAGTTCTCCTGTTACTCCAGGTATCTCTCAACCTCCTACTTTTGCATTCCAGTCCCCTATGATGAAAAGGACATTTTTTTGGTGTTAGTTCTAGAAGGTCTTGTAGGTCTTCATAGAACTGTTCAACTTCAGCTTCTTCAGCATTACTGGTCGGGGCATAGACTTGGATTACTGTGATATTGAATGAGGCAATACCCCAAGTCCAAGGTCAGGAGCTGTGGCTGCACTTCGCTGGAATGGCTGTGAGGAGATACCCCACATCCAAGGTCAGAGAAACCCCAGCAGGCCCTGGAGTGGCTGTGAAGAGATATCCCACTCCCAAGCACAACAGAGAAGCCCCAGCAAGATGGTAGGAGGGGCAAATTAGCCTTTAGAATTAAACCCCATTCCCATCAGAGACGCTGAGAGGGCTCAAATAAACCTTTTGCACACCAGGATCCGGGGACCCCCACAGAGATTGAAACAGAACTGTGTTTGAGCATCTCCTGTGGAGGTATGGGTCAGCAGTGGACTGCCACAGGGACAGGGGCTTTGAGTGCAGCAGACTTGGGTATGGCATAAGCCCTCTTGGAGGAGGTAGCCATTAACCCCACCACAGAGCTGCCAAAACTTACAGAGGACTAGGAAATAGACTCTTGGAAGGCGCAAACAGAACCTTGTGTGCACTAGGACCCAGGAGAAATGAGCAGTGACCCCACAAGAGACTGACTGGGACTTGCCCATTGAGCATCCAGGAGTCTCCAGCAGAGACATGGGTCAGTGGTGGCCTGCTGCAGGGTTGGGGGCAGTGAGCATAGCAGTACATGCATAGGATCTTTTGAAGAAGGTCGCCATTATCTTCATTACCTCCACCATAGTTTGGCCCCAGGTAAATAGCAGAGAGGGAACACAGCTCCATCCATCAACAGAAAATTGAATTAAAGATTTACTGAGCATGGGCCCACCATCAGAACAAGACCCAGTTTCCCCCTCAGTAAGTTTCTCCCACCAGGAAGCTTCCATAAGCCTCTTATCCTTCTTCATCAGAGGGCAGACAGACTGAAAACCACAATCACAGAAAACTAACCAATCTGATTACATGGACCACAGCCTTGTCTAACTCAATTGAACTATGAGCCATGCCATCTAGTTCCACCAAGACAGACAGGTCATGGGGGAGAGTTCTGACAAAATGTGTTCCACTGGAGAAGGAAATGGCAAACCACATCAGTATTCTTGCCTTGAGAACCCCATAAACAGTATGAAAAGGCAAAAAGATAGGACACTGAAAGATGAACTCCCCAGGACGGTAGGTGCCCAATATGCTACTGGAGATCAGTGGAGAATAACTTCAGAAAGAATGAAGAGACGGAGCCAAAGTAAAAACAACACCCAGGTGTGGATGTGCCTGGTGATGGAAGTAAAGTCCAATGCTGTAAAGAGCAATATTGCATAGGAAACAGGAATGTTAGGTCCATGAATCAAGGTAAATTGGAGTGGTCAAACAGGAGATGGCAAGAATGACCATCGACATTTTAGGAATGAGTGAACTAAAATGGACTGGAATGGGTGAATTTAACTCAGATGACCATATCTACTACTGTTGGCAAGAATCCCTTAGAAGAAATGGAGTAGCCATCATGGTCAACAAAAGAGTCCAAAATGCAGTACTTGGATGCAATCCCAAAAATGACAGAACAATCTCTGTTCATTTCCATCAGACTATCTGGGTTCGTATTCCATATCCAAAGTTTACTATCTCTGTGGTCTTGGGCAAATAACAAACTTTCTAATCTTCAGTTCCTTTATTTATAAAAGGACCATAATAGAAATACCTCATAAGTTTTTGGGGAGAATCAAAGGAGAAATGTATGAAAAGTGTGAAATATGGCTAAGTACTTAGCCTATGTGTTATGTAAGTACAAGGTGCTGTCTCAGCACAGATGAATAGGCAGTAAATTATTTTTATTTTTGTTCTTCCTGGATAGGAGGGTGAAATTCGATAAGGCCAAAGACTTCAGACAGAGTCTTGATCTAGGCTTTAAAAAATGAATAGCTGTTGGATAAACAGAATGCTGATAAGTTTGCCTTGCTCAAGCTATAGGGTTGCAATCTGCTACTGTAAGAACAGCCTAGGCTTAAGGCTTAAGGAGAATATTTTAAAAGACTAGTGAGTTTATCCTAATAAACATCTTCTCTCCATTTGTTCCCATGACCTGGAAGACAGGCTGATGTGGTCGGTAATCATGTGGACTTTGAAGTGAAACAGACATAGGTTCTAATCCAATCCCTACTACTTCTAGCTGTGTGATCTTACTACTTTTATTACTTACTATTACTTGCTACATTTCACTGAGCTCCTAGTTGATTAATCCTTAAAAAGGAAGTATTACTAGAGTCCTTTTTATGAGGTTTTTATAAGGATTAATCAGGTTTTTATGAGGATTAATCAAGATAATGCAGATAAACATCAGTTAGCACATAAAAATCAATAAATGTTAGCTAATATTATTGATGCCTCATTAAGGTTATGCTAGCATAAAACATTAGAATTTATCCAGTGTGTGAATGAACAGTTGAACACAAGTATATGCCATACAGCCTGTTCAACAGTGAGATATCCAAAGAAATATCACAAAGCAGGTGGTTAGTCACTTTGTGGCAATGATTATAGGTATTTAACTTTGTGGGCCCAGTAACTCTGAAAATTATGCAAAGCTGCCCACCAAAAAATATTGACATAGATTAATGACTTACTTCACTGAATGTAGTTTTTTAACTTACAAACATGAGGCATGTTTCTGTAGCCAATCTATAAATAAATATATGGAACAACCATTGTTAATATCTTGATATATTTTCTTCCCAGGGGTGTGTGTGTGTGTGTGTACACATGTGTATATATGATATACATGAGGGAGCCACAGTATTTAAAATAACTATGAATGCATGCATGCTCAGTTGTGTCCAACTGTTTGCAACCCCATGGACTGTAATCTACCAGGCACCTCTGTCCATGGAATTCTCCAGGCAAGAATACTGAAGTGGGTTGCCATTTCCTTCTCCAGGGGATCTTCCTGACTCAGAGATCGAACCCACATCTCCTTCATTGGCAGGCAGATTCTTTACCACTACACCACCTGGGAAGCCCTTAAAGTAACTATATACATATTTAACTCTGATCAGACCATACAAGAGCCTTTTCTCCATTTGTCATATGAGCATTTGCTTTGTTTTATTAAATATGCTTTACAAACATGATTTATACATTAGATAACGTTCTATAAGGATGTGACAAATAATTTAACTATTGCCATATTGTTAGACCCTTTTCTGTGTGTCAAAACTAATTAATCTTCAAATATAAATTGTTTATTACCAAATTCAGTAATTTCTTAATCTGTAGGTGTGTAAACAACTTGAAAAAAAGAAAAAAAAAAACCCAGGTTGATTCTTTTCTTTGAAATAACTCTAGATCCTGTATTAATACTTCTGTACAACCTCCATGAATTATACTGTCTCATGTACTGTATCTTTAATAGTGACAGAGAGCTTCTGCATGACTCCCAGCTCACTGCCTCTCCTCACTGTGAGGTCTTGCATGCTGGAGAACTATGACATTATTGGATCTTGTCCTGCTAGCCGCCTCCTCTGTTGCTCCTAACTGTCTTACATACCATTCCATTTTAGAAAATATACAACATGACTCAGCATTGGATAACAGAGTTATCTAAGGGAAAAAGATCATTTCATAATTACACCAAAAATAAATTCAATGAACTTCAAATATACTACAGCATAAAGACTAATGAACATAAAAGAGGTGAATTCATGGTTTGGGGTCATGTATATTTTGATCTCAGGTTGCAGGATTTGTGTAGTTCTAATCAAGGAAGGGCACAATCTTTAATTTATTATCTTAACTTTATGCTTTGCCTAATAAGCAATTTATAATATTACCAAGGTTGATTTCATATGTCATTTTATAATTTCTAAAGAATTCCGACAGGCTCTCAATATAAAGAAGAAAGCTGTTTTATATTTTCTATTTGTTGTTTTCATCTGTTTGCTTCTGGAGAGAGAATAGTTACTTATGTGAGGATAGAACATTTATTTATGTGAAAGCTGGTATGAAAGAGCATGTACCTATGTTGGTACATGGAAATTTATGTCTATGACTGTGTGTGTTTGAAAAATGCAAGGTCGTTATCAGACTCTAAAGAATGATAGGGAAAAAAATTTTTGAAAACAACTCTAGGAATAATTTATATTCAAGACATTTCTTTTTCTGCCTCATAGCTACATCATCCCTCTCAAGGCTTCCGTTTTGGAACTGTCCGGGAGAGCAGTGCTGAAGACTATGTGAGGCAAAGCTTCCCAGAGATGCATGAGTATATGAGAAGGTACAATG
The DNA here is from genome assembly GCF_000754665.1 of Bison bison bison. Taxonomy (NCBI): domain Eukaryota; kingdom Metazoa; phylum Chordata; class Mammalia; order Artiodactyla; family Bovidae; genus Bison; species Bison bison. Next base: position 4,079,619 of record NW_011494781.1, on the reverse strand, counting down.
TACCAGCCACCCTGGATGGAGTGGCGTATCTAAAGTGAGTGTCAACCTCTTCAGTCCAAAAAGTTCTCAATGAAAAAGAAGTCTTGCTACTGATGTAATGTTTGTTGGTTTTTTTCTTTTTAATGTTATCTAAATATACCCATTGTGTGTTCCATAATACCTCACACCATATGAGATCCAGGAGACAGTATGGAATAAATGTGCATTTAATTATGTGACCTAGTTTTCTAGTTACCTCCACAGTCCCAAGCTGGCAGTAGCTTTGATCAAAGTGCCAGTAGGGTCAGTAGTGTAGCAGATGGTGGAGGAAGTAAATGTTGGCTTGACATCACTTGGGAAAATAATGGTGCTGAAATGATCAAACACTCAGGGAATGTGACCAGAGGATAAAGTGTCCCAAAGCAACCCTTTCCTTCACAGTGAATCTCTAAGCCTGTGGACTGTCTTCTCTTGCCACAAGGAAGTGGGATTTATCTTAGAGATACCCTGTAGAAAAGAAATAAGATAAAAGGCAATGATTCCCATGCCTGCATCCTTTTCATCAGAATTTATGAGAAGCAATCAAGAGCAATCACATTGCCATGGCAGATTATCAGAGCTATAATTCAGGGAAGCTAAATGCAAAGGAAGATCGTGCATTTCTGGGTCTGCTCAACTAGTCTGCCTGGGAGAAGGGGATGAATGGCTCCTGATAAGCGCCACAGCATGCAAGCAAGCAGTCCTCCCCCTCCTGCCTGATGGTCTCGGGACAATAACATACATTCAAACTCCAATCCCTACAATCGTGTAGTACCAGAAAACTGGTTTCTCTATCATCAAACACAATTATCTCCCCAATGACAGCAGAACTAGGCACCTCAAATTCTTTTCTAAGAAAGAAGGGAAGCAAATAATTTTATGGGACATAAGGGCTCTGTATTTCTCAAAAACTCTAGTAATCAGCCCTGAAAACAATTTTATGGACTAAACTAGAGTCTAGAAAGGAAACTTTGTGTTCTCAGATTTGCACAGGTATATATAGTGTGAAACACTATGAAATGGCACTTTCCATTTTGTAAGAACTTTAAAACATTAGAGTCACTCTCTGACACAGAGTTTAGTGCTCCTTTGCACCCCAACAACTCCTCTTTATCCTCTCCATCAGAGAAATCCATGGCTGAGAAAAAGAATAAGATGTCAGGAAGAAAGCAATGGCTCCCCACTTTATAGTAATGGGTGACAAATTCAGCCCTTCTGGCAGTGTGAAAGGATGAGAAAAGCCCCTGCTGCAGTGGAGCAATTCCACTCTACTCTGGATATTCATTTGTTCTGGAGGATTTACCTCCAAGGCCCCAGAGCTCAGTTGGCCATACTCTAGCTGGAGAGAAGAAATTGTTAGGAAAACAGGCACAGATGAAGGAGCTGAGACCCAAAAGAATCAACTTGTCCATGGAAATACAGCTAGCAAGTGGCAGTCAGGACCAGAACCATGACTTTGGAATGTAGCCACTGCTGCAGGCTAGCCTGAGAACTATAACTGGAAAGCCGGTCCTTGATATTCAAGGTACAGTCCACATTCCAGCAACATCCATGTAGCAGGTAGCACCTGGGAGCATATGAGAAATGAAGATTCTCAGGTCCCATCACAGAATCTGCATTTTTAACAAGCTCCCCAGGTGAGTTACAGATTGAGGTAACTTTGGAACAAAGGTTATCATTAATGCCCTCTGTCTTCTTCCCTCTGAGCTTCTCTCCCCACTTTTGGCCCATATACAGCCTATGCTACTACTATTCACTACTCCAAAAAACCAAGGTCCCCAATTTACCCTCTGACATATGAGTGCCATGACCTACAGGGCAGTACCCCTGGAGTCATCTGTAAAGAGAGGTTCCTATGTTAAAGCTGCCCCTCCCCTCTCCCATCAGATTCCCTGAGCTTCATCCTAACTCACTTCAGTTCAGTTCAGTTCAGTTCAGTTCAGTCACTCAGTCGTGTCTGACTCTTTGCAACCCCATGAATCGCAGCATGCCAGGCCTCCCTGTCCATCACCAACTCCTGGAGTTCACCCAAATTCACATCCATTGAGTCAGTGATGCCATCCAGCCATCTCATCCTCTGTCGTCCCCTTCTTCTCCTGCCCCCAATCCCTCCCAGCATCAGAGTCTTTTCCAATGAGTCAACTCTTCACATGAGGTGGCCGAAGTACTGGAGTTTCAGCTTTAACATCAGTCCTTCTAAAGAACACCCAGGGCTGATCTCCTTTAGAATGGACTGGTTGGATCTCCTTGCAGGGACTCTCAGGACTCTCAGCAAAAACAAGACCGGGAGCTGACTGTGGCTCAGATCATGAGCTCCTTATTGCCAAATTCAGACTAACTCACTTAGGACCCTACTTTTTGAAGTGACAGTATTCCAATAAATGAATCCCTATTAAAGTAATAATTACTTTATTTTTATATGTTTATATATAACTAGTTTTGTGATATATGTGTTATGAAATGAATGTTCAAAAAGACAGCATGATTTTATAATGGGAGAAACAACTGTAGGCTCTGACAACTGTAAGGATGATTCAGCCAGTCTAGAAGCTCCTTATACCAGGATCAAACCCTGCCACTTCCTCACCAGTGACTCAGGGCCCCATGGGAGTCTGTGAGCTAATTGCTTCTTGCCTTCCTATGTAATAGAGACCTGCCATAGATAACTTCACTTTGCAATTCAAAATCATGTGGAGTTATTTAGGGATACCACTCAAATGGACCACAGGAATTACTTGTTAGAAAACTGAGCCCTAACTTTTTATACTCTTATTGCTGCCACAAATATTTACAGAGCATTAGTAAATGGTAACTTGGTCCTATGTAGCTCTCAAGGTACATTTTGGTACTGTGAGAATAAAGCTTTCATTAAAGAAATACCTTTCAGCTTGATTTTTATTTTACTGCCAGGATTCCATTAAGGTTTCTGATCCTCAGCTTCCAGGATACAATTCATATACCAAGCCCTTTATGGATCTTCCCGCAGCTCTGAAGCTGAGAGATGTTTTCCATTTTGGTTGAAGTTAAACATAATAAAAAAAAGATTTATGAGTATGGCCCTGCCCATCAGAACAAGACCCAGTTTCCTCTTCAGTCAGTCTCTCCCGTCAGGAAGCTTCCATAAGCCTCTTATCCTTCTTCATCAGAGGGCAGATAGACCGAAAACCACAATCACAGAAAACTAACCAATCTGATCACATGGACCACAGCCTTGTCTAACTCAATTAAACTATGAGCCATGCCATATAGGGCCATCCAAGATGGACAGGTCATGGGGGAGAGTTCTGACAAAATGTGTTCCACTGGAGAAGGAAATGGCAAAGCACGTCAGTATTCTTGCCTTGAGAACCCCATGAACAGTATGAAAAGGCAAAAAGATAGGACACTGAAAGATGAACTCCCCGGGTCAATAGGTGCCCAATATGCTACTGGAGATCAATGGAGAAATAACTCCAGAAAGGATGAAGAGATGGAGCCAAAGCAAAAACAACACCCAGGTGTGGATGTGCCTGGTGATGGAAGTAAAGTCCAATGCTGTAAAGAGCAATATTTCATAGGAAACAGGAATGTTAGGTCCATGAATCAAGGTAAATTCGAGTGGTCAGACAGGAGATGGCAAGAGTGACCATCGACATTTTAGGAATGAGTGAACTAAAATGGACTGGATTGGGTGAATTTAACTCAAATGACCATTATATCTACTACTGTTGGCAAGAATCCCTTAGAAGAAATGGAGTAGCCATCATAGTCAACAAAAGAGTCTGAAATGCAGTACTTGGATGCGATCTCAAAAATGACAGAATGATCTCTGTTCATTTCCAAGGCAAAACATTCAATATCACAGTAACCCAAAACTAATCCCTGACCAGTAATGCTGAAGAAGCTGAAGTTGAACAGTTTTATGAAGACCTACAAGACCTTCTGGAACTAACGCCCAAAAACACTGTCCTTTTTGTTACAGGGAACTGGAATGCAAAAGTAGAAAGTCAAGAGATACCTGGAGTAACAGGAAAATTTGGCCTTGGAGTACAGAATGAAGCAGGGCAAAGGCTAATAGAGCTTTGCCATAAGAACACACTGGTCATAGCAAACACCCTCTTCCAGAAACACAAGAGATGACTCTACACATGGACAGAACCAGATGATCAATACCAAAATCAGATGGGTTATATTCTTTGCAGCCAAAGATGGAGAAGCTCTATACAGTCAGTAAAAACAAGACCAGGAGCTGACCAATGGATCAAATCATGTACTCCTTATTGCCAAGTTCAGACTTAAATTGAAGAAAGTAGGGAAAACTACTAGACCATTCAGATATGACCTAAATCAAATCCCTTAAGATTATACAGTGGAAGTGAGAAATAGATTCAAGGGATTAGATCTGATAGAGTACCTGAAGAACTATGGATGAAGGTTCGTGACATTGTACAGGAAGCAGTGATCAAGACCATCCCCAAGAAAAAAAAGCAAAAAGGCAAAATGGTTTTCTGAGGAGAACTTACAAATAGCTGTAAAAAGAAGAGAAGTGAAAGCCAAAGGAACAAAGGAAAAATGTACACATTTGAATGCAGAGTTCCAAAGAAATAGCAAGGAGAGAAAAGAAAGCCTTCCTCAGTGATCAGTGCAAAGAAACAGGAAAACAATAGAATGGGAAAGACTAGAGATCTCTTCAAGAAAATTAGAGATACCAAGGGAACATTTCATGCAAAGATGGGCACAATAAAGGACAGAAAGGTAATGGACCTAACAGAAGCAGAAGATATTAAGAATAGGTGGCAAGAATACACAGAAGAACTATACAAAAAGATCTTCATGACACAGATAACTG
>NW_011494781.1:4066805-4074673 GCF_000754665.1 Bison bison bison | reverse complement strand
CATGACGGTGTGATCACTGGACTAAAGCCAGATATCCTGGAATGTGAAGTCAAGTGGACCTTAGGAAGCATCACTATGAACAAAGCTAGTGGGGGTGATGGAATTCCAGTTGGTCTATTATAAATCTTAAAGATCATGCTGTCAAAGTACTGCACTCAATATGCCAGCAAATTTGGAAAACTCAGCAGTGGCCACAGGACTGGAAAAGGTCAGTTTTCATTCCAATCCCTAAGAAAAGTAGTGCCAAAGAATGCTCACACTACCGCACAATTGCACTCATCTCACACGCTAGCAAAGTAATGCTCAAAATTCTCCAAGCCAGGCTTCAACAGTACATGAACCATGAATTTCCAGATGTTCAAGCTGGATTTAGAAAAGGCAGAGGAACGAGATATCAAATTGCCAACATCCACTGGATTGTTGAGAAAGCAAGAGAGTTCCGGGAAAAGATCTATTTCTGCTTTATTGCCTAGGCCAAAGCCTTTGACTGTGTCGATCACCACAAGCTGTGGAAAATTCTTCAAGAAATGGCAATACCAGACCATTTGACCTGCCTCTTGAGAAATCTATATGCAGGTCAAGAAGCAACAGATAGAACTGGACATGAAACAACAGACTGGTTCCAAATTGGGAAAGCAGTAGGTGAAGGCTATATATTGTCACCCGGCTTATTTAACTTATATGCAGAGTACATCATGAGAAACGCTGGACTGGAAGAAGCACAAGCTGGAATCAAGATTGCAGGGAGAAATATCAATAACCTCAGATATGCAGATGACTCCACCCTTAGGACAGAAAGTGAAGAGGAACTAAAAAGCCTCTCAATGAAAGTGAAAGTGGAGAGTGAAAAAGTTGGCTTAAAGCTCAACATTCAGAAAATGAAGATCATGGCCTCTGGTCCCATCACTTCATGGGAAATAGATGGGGAAACAGTAGAAACAGTGTCAGGCTTTATTTTGGGGGGCTCCAAAATCACTACAGATGGTGACTGCAGCCATGAAATTAAAAGATGCTTACTCCTTGGAAGGAAAGTTATGACCAACCTAGATAGCATATTGAAAAGCAGAGACATTACTTTGCCAACAAAGGTCCATCTAGTTAAGGCTATGGTTTTTCCAGTGGTCATGTATGGATGTGAGAGTTGGACTGTGAAGAAAGCTGAGCACCAAAGAATTGATGCTTTTGAACTGTGGTGGAGAAGACTCTTGAGAGTCCCTTGGACTACAAGGAGATCCAACCAGTCCATTCTAAAGGAGATCAGCTCTGGGTGTTCTTTGGAAGGACTGATGCTGCAGCTGAAACCAATACCTTGGCCACCTCACGTGAAGAGTTGACTCATTGGAAAAGACTCTGATGCTGGGAGGGATTGAGAGCAGGAGAAGAAGGGGCCGACAGAGGATGAGATGGCTGGATGGCATCACTGACTCGATGGACGTGAGTATGAGTGAACTCCAGGAGCTGGTGATGGACAGGGAGGCCTGGTGTGCTGTGATTCATGGGGTCGCAGTCGGACACGACTGAGCCACTGAACTACCTTTTTTGAGATAGCTGAAAACAAAGAGTCATTTGCATACACCTTAAACAGTTCCCTGAGAAACTCATTCTCCCTTGCCTCCTTTGTAAGTGGAACTCAACTGATGCTGACCACCTTCCTGGGGACGATTTCTGTGCCTATGTTAAAAAATGGGGGAGAATACAAGAAGGATGCACAAAGTGTCTGTTGCTATCTTGAGCCCAGCCCACAGCCAATTCACTGATACAGTCAGAAATACTTGCCTTTAAATGATTTTTGCCTTAACTGTCTCCTGGGATGGGAGTGAAACGTGAATCTCTGGAGTTATATTAATAAATCAGACCACAGAGACCTGATTTACATATGCTTCCTATTCCATTTATTAAACACAAGCTATGGACTTTAAAGAGACCTCAACTCTTTTTTCCCCAAGAGTGCTGGATCTGTTATTTGCACTTCTTTATTATGTACTCCCAAATGTGAAATAATGCCTGATCTCTGGAGAATATGATAGTGATCATGACAGAAAGAATGAAGAATTTTCACATACTGATTAATGAGATTGCCTAGCTCCAACACTTACTGGCTTGTGAACTGGATCAACTTATTTTAACTCTCTGAACCTTCAATTCCTTCATTTGTTAAAATAGGATACTACCACCCCCTTCAAGTGAAAATGAAAGTGATAGTTGTTCAGTCATGTCCAACTCTTTGCAACCCCTTGGACATGGGATTTCCCAAGCAAGAATACTGGAGTTGGTTGTCATTTCCTTCTCCAGGGGACCTTCCCAACTCAGGGATTGAACCTGGGTCTCGTGCATTACAGGCAGATTCTTTACCATCTGAGGCATCAGGGAAGCCCACCTCCCTCTTCAGAGTCATTATAAAGGGTATGGAGAACAATAAATATAATGCCTACACCAAGAAGTCATTTGGAGGACTTCATTCGGTGGTCCAGTGCTTAAGACTCTGCACTTCCGCTACAGGGAGAGTTTGATCCCTGGTTGGGGAACTGAGATCCTACATGTAGCATGACCAAAAAAAAAGATCATTCAGTTAATGTATGAGAAATGAACCATGACTATTTACCTTTGCACTCAATTCAGGGTCACTCTGGTTTTGTTGTTCAATTTAACCCCTGGAAAGATGTCATGCTCTCTGTTACGAGTGTCTGTTTCCCCTAGTCTGTTCTCTGCAGGTCAGTGAGATGTCACCAAGGCAGGACCAGCAGCTGCCCAGCTTGGACTGCCCCTACTGTCCAGATTTCTGCTCCCTAAACAAAAGCTAGCTGTCAGACTTAGTGTTTCCTGTCTATTAATAAATCATTTTCCACTTTTCTTCTTTTGGTCTTAAACATAGGAATGATCCAGAGAAACTAGATGCCTTCATCATGGACAAAGCCCTTCTGGATTACGAAGTGTCAGTAGATGCTGACTGCAAACTTCTAACTGTGGGGAAGCCATTTGCCATAGAAGGTATTAATCAATCATTCTTGATGCACTTTTACTCGGGATGTGCTGTTTGCCAACCTAGCAAGTCACAAATGCCAGTGTCAGAGGCAAAGAGCTATTCATTTTCCCTTGTTTTCATTTTCAGCTCTTAAGTACTCAGCTATTAAGTTGCTGAAGTTAGGTATTTATTTTCTACCTACTCCACCAACATATTTTTATCCAATTGTTAGAAAAACAACAACCAAAATATCATTGTTATCCAAACGGTGTTGCTTCAGATATCTGGGAGTGTTGACACTGTAGTAAACAGGGAGTCCAGTTTTAATTTAATCTGTATTTTCTAATGGCCAAATCCTATAATGAATCTGATACTAAAACTAGAATGATTGTGTTACAACTAAAAGGACCCCAGTGATGATTTAATGCAAGCTGCTTAGTTTTATCCACGAGAAAGTTCAGAGACAATATATTACTTTCTCATAATCACACAATTAGATGATAATACTGAAATTAGAATACAAATCTCATAGTCCTTAAATAAATGTTTCCACTAGTTGAAAAATAAGTAGAAAAAAATCAACCCCTGTAATTTAGTAACCTCTAAGTGTCCTAAACAAAACTTTGTTTGGGACCTCAGATTTGTCTTTCTCCCCACTGGCAGCAAATTTTTGCTTTCAACTTGGTCAGACAATCAATCAAACTTCAGGACCAAAGAAAGATTGCATTGTCAGTAGCTCCTTTCATTCTGGACAATAGTTGATATATGGAGCAGATAGTTTGAACCAGCAAATTTCACATCTCCAAGTCCCAGCTTCCCTCCTCTGACAGTACATACTGGCTCCCAGAACAATCATACTCACTTGTCAGAAAGCATTTTGACTAGAAATAATCCCATGGGGATGCTCAAGTCCTGTTTCCAGGAAACTATACTTTCCTGTATGTTAACTAGTATATCAAGGCTATTCAGATTCCAGTTCCCCAACTGACTACAGTTGGTCTCTGTCTCTCCTAAACACATCAGCAGTTTTTGGTTTTTTTTCTATCTTCATTTTTGTGATGAATGAGAATGTAACAGCTGTTTCTTTGAGCCTTCTCCTAAGAGAAATCAACCCCCTTTCCAGGCAAAGTGACCTCCACCTTAGCCTGGAATAGAACACAGGAAGAGAGACATTTAGTGATAGGGGTCTTCTGTTGAGACAACAGTGACAGAGACACAATTGTGTAGCAGGGCAAAAAAAGAGAAACCAAAGAAAAACTAGAAAACTAAAAGAACATTGATTATATAACCACATTTCAATGTAACAATGGAAAATTTCCCATTTGTGTGGCATCTGGGTAAATGGAAAGGATGTTATTTCCTTTTTCTATCCTAGATACACTGGGTAATTGAAGTCCCTTTTGCCATTAGCAGCTGTTAACAATGAATCATTTGTAGTGGGTGAAAGAGTGAGGGATTCTTGTTTTCCACCTTTGTTTTCAGGGGGCAACTCTATCTTGTCAAAAGGCAGTGGTGAAATGGCTTGTTTGCCTCTGCCGGACCCCAGTGCCAGATGCCACACAATTAATTCCCCACTGGTTCCCTGTTTACATTTCCATCTGTGCTCGTGAGACTTGGTGTCTTACAGTCTCCATCATCTCCAGACACCACATTGTTTTCCAAGGGAATAAATACAAAATGGTGCAGGGAAACACTCTCTCTGCAAGACAGCAGAAAGACTATAGACTTGAATACAGAGAATATTCTCATCATTGTTGGTTTATTCTTTAAAAAGCCACTGCTGGTTTATTCTGGGTGACGAAATTTTAATTCAATACAGCCTCTGTGAACAAGTTTACAACCTAAAAGCAGAACTTGGTAAAACACAAAGTAAGGACACTTATAAGTTACAGAAAGTAATGTGATAGAGATACTAATAAAGCTCTTGACTGTGACTGTAAAGAAAAAGTTAATCTAATAGGTTTTAATGGAATATTTCCCTCTTCATGAAATTTTTAAAAAAATATTATATGCTTTTCATTAACAACATTTAGGTTTTTTGAATTTATGAAACTGTGTACTTTATTATTAATTAATTAGACTTTACAGGCATAAAATATCACAAAAGCAGTTTATCAACAATTTTTACCTGATTAGCTTACAGGAATGTTCCATATGTCTGTATTCTCTCACAGGATCTAGTACAATGCAAGGCATATAACAGTTATGTAATAAATGATTTAATACCCTATTATATAACTCACTAGGTTGTATTTGACTAAATACCTAATCACTTCCTTATGTAGGTAATCAAAAGTACCCTGAAAAGTCTGCATATACTTTCCAAAGTGTTTAAATAATTTTTGGAACTTAGGAGGGAAAATGGAATCCATTGATTCCTTCATGCTGAAGGTACATTCACTCTCTGTTCAATTCAGTCACTCAGTCATGTCCGACTCTTTGTGACCGCACAGACTGCAGCATGCCAGGCCTCCCTGTCCATCACCAACTCCCAGAGTTTACACAAACTCATGCCCATTGAGTCAGTGATGCCATCACTCTTTGTAGTAATGACATTATATCAACTCAGTGTGACTACTAAATACCCTTCCCAACTTCACCATTCTGCATTTATTTAACACCTAAAGGTCAATGGCATATAATTGCTGATAGTAGTCTCTTATGATCCTTTGTATTTGTGTGTTGTCTGCTGTGATCTCTCCATTTTCATTTCTAATTTTATTGATTTGATTTTTCTCCCTCTGTTTCTTGATGAGTCTGGCAAACCAATACAATATTGTAAAGTAAAAAAATAATAATAATAATAAAAATTTTTTTAAATAAAAAAAGGTCATTGGGCAGCAAATGAGAGACAGCAGTCCACATTGACTTTGAAACCATTCCGTGAGTCTTCAGTGCAGCAAACCAAAATTATTAAAAATTCAAGAACATGTGGAAAGTCTCTGGCCTTATTAAAAACTATATACCAGGGACACAAAGATATATTGTGTGCTCTGAAAAAAGAAAGTATTGAGATAATTGAATACATGTCCCAAATTTATGCATTGGAGTAAACCGACAGTAAAGGTCAAATGAGAAGAAAGAGTAATGGAACTGCACAGTAATGATTTGTGACCTTTCTGCCAAAGACCTTTGCCTGTTTTTGAGTTTGTTCTTTTACTTGCTTTCCACTAATTATTTAGTACAGCGCTTGAAGCACTAGCTCTGGAGTCTTGAGTGCTTAGGTTAGAATAGAGTTGCTGTTCCCAAATAACTGTTAGTTGGGCAAGTCACAATCTGTTCTTCTGCTTCCTCATCTGCATAATGGGTTTGTGAATAGTACATCTAGGACAGAGTTGCTGTGATGATTAAGTAAAATAATACATGTAAAGCATGTTCAAGCGCATAGTAAAAGTGACAGTGAGAGTGTTAATGGCTCATAGTGTCCTACTCCTTGTGACCCCTTGGACTGTAGCCCACCAGCCTTCTCGTCCATAGAATTTTCAAGGCAAGAATACTAGAGTGGGTTGCAATTTCCTTCTCCAAAGGATTTTCCTGACTCAGGGATCAAGCCCGGTTCTCCTGTATTGCAGATAGATTCTTTTCCATCTGAGCCACCAGGCTATTATTCAGTATATTAAATTAAAAGATTGAGACCAATTTACTATAAAATTATTCCGAGATAGATAGCCTTCATATATCTCAGCTTCTTCCACACACTCTATCTCCACTTTGATGTGCTGAGGATAAGGGAAACCCATTTTTAAAGTCTCCTTTAAGTTTAAAACTATTCCAAAATATGCTTAACCATTGCCCTGGAGTAGCTAATTATTGTATTCCTAGGACAGACTGTAAAACTGAATTGATCTTTCTTCCAGAGGTGTTTTTAACACTAAGATCTTATTTTCAAAATATCTATTTTCCAACCACATTTCAGGAAGGTTTTTGTAGTCTATGAATTTCTAACTATACACTTGCTAGCCAAAATATATTTCTACCACTCTTTGCTTAGTAAAGCTGATTTATCCACGGGTAAATATCAGAATTCTATTCTGAAAATTGTTCTTTTGGGCTATTAAGCTGTATCCTATTTCCAGGGTGCCTGAAGCCTTCATCTCTAGGGTTGAAGGATTCCGTTTTGCTTCATCCATCAACCACAAAATAGTCAGCCTCATCTTCATTGCAAAGCCAAATTTCTAATGATAATGAAAGCAAATCAGGCTGCTAAGTTGAGTCAGCAACTTAAAGATAAGAATTCATTGACCAATGAACACAATCAAATTTGAAAAATAGCTGACAAAGAGGACAGAAATAAAATCTTCAAGGTTTTACTATTTTATGTTTCTGAATAAAATTGATTTTTATGTCTTTTAACACATACCTCTTCTAATTGCCACATAACTATTTTTCCTGTTTTTCCCCATATTCCATATGCATAGTTGTTTTAGTTAGCTAATAATAATTGTTATTAATGCCAATAATAATTAAAATATTAATATTTAATATATGTATTAAAATGGAAATTTTTAAAGAATGTAATCTATTTTTAGCAGTCAATTACATATTAACCTTAACATGATAAAGTAGAGTGCTTTAATATTATTTCCTATGTAGCAATTTTTTCTAAATGTATCTGCAATTTCAACATAACATTTTCCCTTAAGGTAATTTTTATACTTCTGTTGTAATGCCAAAATTCTATTCTTAAAATATGCAAATCTGGTCCCATCACTTCATGGGAAATAGATGGGGAAACAATGGAAACAGTGTCAGACTTTATTTTTCTGGGCTCCAAAATCACTACAGATGGTGATTGCAGCCATGAAATTAAAAGACGCTTACTCCTTGGAAGGAAAGTTATGACCAACCTAGATAGCATATTCAAAAGCAGAGACATTACTTTGCCAAAAAGGTCCATCTAGTCAAG
>NW_011494781.1:4029160-4066705 GCF_000754665.1 Bison bison bison | reverse complement strand
ACAGGGTCCATCTAGTCAAGGCTATGGTTTTTCCTGTGGTCATGTATGGATGTGAGAGTTGGACTGTGAAGAAGGACTGAGCGCCGGAAGAATTGACGCTTTTGAACTGTGGTGTTGGAGAAGACTCTTGAGAGTCCCTTGGACTGCAAGGAGATCCAACCAGTCCATTCTGAAGGAAATCAGCCCTGGGATTACTTTGGAAGGAATGATGCTAAAGCTGAAACTCCAGTACTTTGGCCACCTCATGCGAAGAGTTGACTCATTGGAAAAGACTCTGATGCTGGGAGGGATTGGGGGCAGGAGGAGAAGGGGACAACAGAGGATGACATGGCTTGATGGCATCACTGACTCGATGGACATGAGTCTCAGTGAACTCTGGGAGTTGGTGATGAACAGGGAGGCCTGGCGTGCTGCGATTCATGGGGCCGCAAAGAGTCGGACACGACTGAGCGACTGATCTGATCTGATCTGATATCATAACTATTAATTTTAGATTTTTAAACTTTCATAAAGATTCTTCTTAAAGATTTCTTAAAGTTAAAAAATTTTTAAACTTTCTTTGCATCCATGGGGTTTCAAAGAGTTGGACACAACTGAGCAACCAACACTACACTACACTGCAAACTCTATAGCACTTGGCTGAGTGTCTGAGACAGAATAGCATTCAACCTCTATTTGTGAAAGTGATGAATAGGTGTCCAATAAATAGCTATCAAGTGAAAAACAAAAACAATTCTGCAATGATTACATTAACTTGGACTGGAATTACTGACTTTAAGAGGATTTTTAGGAGAAGCAATATAGTCAGGAAGGATCCTTGCTAGTTAATTTCCTCATTTATGTACAATCACATACCAGTTGGAGCTGTACTTATGCTGTATTTACACAATTTACAAAAAGTTTATGACAAAATCTGTCCATGAATAACATGTATATTTGTATCTTCTGAATTCAAACCACCAGTTCACACTGAAGAAATCAAAGAGGAAATTAAAAAAAATGAAAACAAAGCAAAAGCACAATGGCCCAAAACCTATGGGATACAGAAAAAGTAGTTCTAAGATGAAAGTTTATAGCAATACACTCTTACCTCACGAAAAATCTCAAGTAAACAATCTAACCTTATATCTGAAACAACTAGAGGAAGAAGAACAAACAAATCACCAGTTATATGATTGTAGGTTTTTACTGTATTGCCTTGCTTGGGGATTTTATATCAATATGATTGTAGTGATAGGGGCTGTTTGAAGGGGAGGAATATGTCAAATATTCCTTTGCCTTGGTCTCATGCTATAATGGATACATTGGAGGAAGCACTGGTTTTTATACTCAAGCAGACCCAATTTCAAATGCTAGCTTTGCCAACTGTGATCTATGTGACATTAGGCCATTTATTTGCTCAGTCTTTAAGTCTCTACTCCTTGGAAGAAAAGCTATGACCAACCTAGACAGCATATTAAAAAGCAGAGACATTACTTTGCCAACAAAGGTCCATCTAGTCAAAGCTATGGTTTTTCCAGTAGTCATGTATGGATAAGTGAGTTGGACTATAAAGAAAGCTGAGCACCAAAGAATTGATGCTTTTGAACTGTGGTGTTGCAGAAGACTCTTAAGAGTCCCTTGGACTACAACAGGATCCAACCAGTCAATCTTAAAGGAAATCAGCCCTAAATATTCATTAGAAGGACTGATGCTGAAGCTGAAACTCCAATACTTTGGCCACCTGATGTGAAGAACTGACTCATTGGAAAAGACCCTGATGCTGGGAAAGATTGAGGGCAGGAGGAGAAGGGGACGACAGAGGATGAGATGGTTGGATGGCATCACCGACTCAATGGAGATGAGTTTAAGCAAGCTCCAGAAGTTGGTGATGGACAAGGAAGCCTGGATTGCTGCAGTCCATGGGGTTGCAGAGTCAGACACGACTGAGTGACTGACCTGAACTAAGTAATACATATCCTGCATGGGTGGTATCTGGCACACATTAGGGCTCAGTATGTTCAGGTTCTCATTATTAGAACCCCAGAAGGATTTAACTGACCTGTATGCCACAATCTAGTATGCAATCTTAGACTATTACAAGATCTATAAACTGGAGTAAGGCATGTAAAAAGTCCATTACTGAGCAGTACTTGGCAAATAGTAAGCCCTCTATAGTATTAGAAATTGTTGTTGTTGTTGTTGTTAAAAGTTATTGCCTCAGGAGGAAAAAATACAAATTATTCAGCAAACCTGGCCTAATTATTCTGACCACACTCACCAGATAGTTTCAAGTCCTTACTTGTTTGTATAAGTCTCTGTCCTTCTCCCACAAGCTGGTACAACCTTAGATGTCTCAGTTGTAATGAAATAATCATTATGCAATACATTGTTTAGTATCTGCCTCCCTAAGAGGATACACGCCATGACAGCAGGGACTATATTTACCTTACTTACTGCTAAATCCCAACCACTTAACACAGTGCCTATTCACTCAGTAAATATTCATTGAATGGATGAATGAGTGAATGAATAAATGTGTGAATGTCAGTGAATATTATTATACACATGACTAGTATTGTGCCTGACATGCAAATAGGTACTGAGTGAATGTCTGTGCAACTGAATTGTCAATAGCATGTATTATAATAAACATTTCTAAAGAAACTTTGTTACTTCCTTATAGTTACCTATTACTTTAAAAAAAAAAAAGGTATTTAATGATAACATCAGCTGAAGAACAGACTGCCCGGGTAAAGTCTTTTATTGTCAGTCTTGCCTTTCAAACCAGAACTACTAGGCACAAAATAGGCACTCAAAATAGGTCTTTGAATGGAAAATTCTAATCATGCTCTTGACATTGTCATCATTTCCTTGACTCTCCATTGTTAAGGAACAAACAAAATTACCAAGGGGAAAAAACATACAGCTCTTTAAAATGCAAAATTTTTTCTGTATTATTTATTTCTTCTCTTTTATTAGTTATACACAAATGTCAAGCCTCATATATATTTTTAAAAAGGACTTGTGTAATCAGAGGAGGAGACGGACTAGTGAACACATGGCCTTGACTTTCCTTCAGTGAATTACATGACCAGAGCCCAGAAAGAGAAGCTCAATTCACCTACGCCTGGACTCTCATGTGCTAAGATCACAAAACCTGAGCCATGACCAGAAAAGCTGCACCAAAGATTTCCCAAGTGAAATGACACAGTGTGCCCAGAGACCTGAGTCACTGCCCTGTCCTGAGCTGGAGGTGGACTCCTCACCCCAGGAAGACCAGCCCTGTTTGACTGCTGCCTTCCTAGGTGGTCCCTAAAAAGCCTAACACTGTTACCAGGAGCAACAGAGATCAAGCCCTGAGCCTTTAGAGTGGCCTTCCAAGACCCTAGACTACCAGAGAACTAACCCTGCTGCTACTGCTACTGCTGCTAAGTCACTTCAATCGTGTCTGACTCTGTGCGGCCCCATAGACAGCAGCCCACCAGGCTCCGCCATCTCTGGGATTCTCCAGGCAAGAACACTGGAGTGGGTTGTCATTTCCTCCTCCAATGCATGAAAGTGAAAAGTGAAAGTGAAATCACTCAGTCATGTCCAACTCTTCACGACCCCATGGACTGCAGCCCACCAGGCTCCTCTGTCCATGGGATTTTCCAGGCAAACGTACTGGAGTGGGTTGCCCTAGGCAGTATCAAATAGTGAGAGCTCACACAAAGGAAACCACTTGAATACAAGATCCAACATCACCCAACCACCAGTAACACCCTGTGCAGGACTCCTCATCTAAACAACAAACAAAACAAAAATACAAAGCCAATCATCATCAGACAGGATTACCACCTCACTCAGCTTGCCCACCAGAGGAAAAACAAACAAACAGAAACTCAGCACAAATCTCACTGTAAATGAAGCTTACACAAAACACTGGACCAACCTTAGGAGGGAAAAAACCAAAAGGAAGAAAGAATTCAACCTTCTTCAAGGAAAGAATTCAACTTTCCTTGGAGCCTGGGAAAAGGAGACCTCAAACACAATAAGGTAAAAGAAAAAAAATAATGAAAAGGCAGAGAAATACTACACAAATGAAGAAACAAACTAGAAACACAAAGTTCAAATAAATGAAGAGGAAATAGGCAAACTACATGAAAAGGAATTCATAAAAATGATAGTAAAGATTATCAAAAACCTTGAAAACAAAATGGAGAAAATATAAGAATCAATTAACAAAGACTTAGAAGAATTAAAGAATAAACATACAGAGACAAACAACACAATTACTGAAATTAAAAATACTCTAGAAGGAATCAATTGCAGAACATCTGAAGCAGAACAAATCAGTGAGTTGGAAGCAGAACGAATCAGTGAGCTGGAAGATAAAATGGTGGAAATAACTTCTGAAGAGCAGATAAAGTAAAAAGAATGAAAGGAACTGAAGACAGCCCCAGAGACATCTGGGACAATATCAAAAGCATCAACATTTGAATTATAGGGGTCCCAGAAGAAGAAGATAAAAATAAAGGGTATGAGAAAATTTTTGAAGAGATTATAGTTGAAAATTTCCCCATTATAGAAAAAGAAATAGTCAGTCAAGTCCAAGAGGCACAGAGAGTCCCATACAGGATAAACACAAAAAGAAGCACTCCAAGACACATACTAATCAAACTAAAAAGACTAAACACAATGAAAGAATACTAGAAGCAGCAAGGGAAAAGCAACAAGTAAGATACAAGGGAAACCCCATATGCTTAACAGCTGATCTTTCAGCAGAAACTCTGCAGGCCAGAAGGGAATGGCAGGATATATTTAAAGTACTGAAAGGGAAAAATCTACAACCAAGATTACTGTAACCAGCAAGGATCTCATTCAAAATTGATGGAGAAACAAAAAACTTTTCAGAAAAGCAAAAGTTAAGAGAATTCAGTACTATCAAACCAGCTTTACAGCAAATGTTAAAGGGATTTATATAGTCAAGAAATACAAGAGAAGAAAAAAGATCTACAAAACCAACCCCAAAAATTAAGAAAATGGCAAAAGGAACATATATATCAATAGTGATAGTGAAGTCGCTCAGTCATGTCCGACTCTTTGCAACCCCATGGACAGTAGCCAACCAAGCTCCTCCGTCCATGGGATTTTCCAGGCAAGAATACTGGAGTGGGTTGCCATTTCCTTCTCCAGGGGATCTTCCTGACCCACGGATCGAACCTGGGTCTCCTGCATTGTAGGCAGACGCTTTACTGTCTGAGCCACGAGAGAAGGCCATATATATATCAATAATTACTTTAAATGTAAATGGATTAAATGCTCCAACGAAAAGACACAGACTGGCTGAATGGATACAAAACAAGACCCATATATATGCTGTCTACAAGAAACCCACTTCAGACCTCAGGACACATACAGACTGAAAGTGAGAGGATGGAAAAATATATTCCATGCAAATGGGAAGCAAAAGAAAGCTGGAGTAGTAGTCCTCATATCTGACAAAATAGACCTTAAAATTAGGAAAATTACAAGAGATAAGGAAGGACACTACATAATGATCAAGGGATCAATCCAAGAGGAAGACATACAATTGGAAATATCTATGCACCCAACATAGAAGCACTTCAGTACATAAGACAAACACTAACAGACATAAAAGCAGAAATTGACAGTAACACAATAATGGTAGGAGACTTAAACACCTCACTCACACCAATGGACGATCATCAAAATACAAAATTAATAAGGAAATCAAGTCTTAAATGATACACTAGATGAGATGGATCTCATTGATAACTTCGAGACATTCCATCCAAAAGCAGAAGAATATACCTTCTTCTCAAGTGCACATGGAACATTCTCCAGGATAGATCACATCTTGGGTCACAAGTGAAACCTCAGTAAATTTAAGAAAATTGAAATTGTATCAAGCATCATCTTCTCCAACCACAATGCTATGAGACTAGATATCAATTACAAGAGAAAAAAAAAAACTGTAAGAAACACAAACACATGGAGATTAAGCAATCTGTTTCTAAATAACCAACAGGTTACTGAAGAAATCAAAAAATTTCTAGAAACAAATGACAATGAAAACACCACAACTCAAAACCTATGGGAAGCAGCAAAAGCAGTTCTAAGAGAGAAGTTTATAGCAATACAATCTTACCTCAAGAAACAAGAAAAACATTGAATAGACAACCTAACTTTACACCTAAAGAAAGAAAGAGAAGTCGCTCAGTCGTGTCTGACTCTTAGCGACCCCATGGACTGCAGCCCACCAGGCTCCTCCATCCATGGGAACAAAATAAAAAAAAAAAAAAATTAGTAGAAGGAAAGAAATCATAAAGATCCGAGCAGAAATAAATGAAAAAGAAATAAAAGAAACAATAGTAAAGATTAATAAAACTAGAAGCTGGTTCTTTGAGAAGATTAACAAAATTGACAAACCGTTAGCCAGACTCATTAAGAAGATAAGAGAGAAGAATCAAATCAACAAAATTAGAAATGAAAAAGGAAAGGTTCCAACAGACAATGCACAAATACAAAGGATTATAAAAGATATTATGAACAACTATATGGCAATAAAATAGATAACCTGGAAGAAATGGAGAGATTCTTAGAAAAGTTCAGTCTTCCAAGACTGAACCAGGAAGAAATAAAAATTATGAGAAACCCAATTACAAGCACTAAAATGGAAGCTGTGATCAAAAATCCCCCAAAAAACAAAAGCCCAGGACCAGATGGCTTCATGGGAGAAGTCTATCAAACGCTTGCTGCTGCTAAGTCACTTCAGTCGTGTCCAATTCCGTGCAACCCCATAGACAGCAGCCCACCAGGCTCCCCCTTCCCTGGGATTCTCCAGGCAAGAACACTGGAGTGGGTTGCCATTTCCTTCTCCAATGCATGAAAGTGAAGTCACTCAGTCGTGTCCGACTCTTCGCGACCCCATGGACTGCAGCCTACCAGCCTCCTCCATCCATGGGATTTTCCAGGCAAGAGTACTGGAGTGGGGTACCATTGCCTTCTCTGATCAAATGTTTAGAGAAGAGCTAATGCCTATCCTTCTAAAACTCTTCCAAAAACTTGCAGAGGAAGGAACACTTCCAAATTCATTCTATGAGGCCACCATTACCCTGATACCAAAACCAGACAAAACAACACAAAAAAGGAAACTACAGGCCAATACATGCAAAAATACTCAAAAATTTTTAGCAAACAGAATTCAGCAACACATCAAAAAGCTCATACACCATGCTCAAGTAGGACTTATTCTAGGAATGCAAGGATTCTTCAATATATACACAAATCAATCAATGTGATACACCATATTAACAAATTGAAAGATAAAAATCATTTGATCATCTCAATAGATGCAGAAAGAGCCTTTGAAAAAATTCAGTACCCATTTATTAAAACTCTTCAAAAACTGGGCCTAGAAGTAACCTAACTCAACATAGTAAAGGCCATATATGAAGCTGAAACTCCAATACTTTGGCCACCTCATGCAAAGAGTTGACTCATTGGAAAAGACCCTGATACTGGGAGGAATCAGGGGCAAGAGGAGAAGGGGACAATAGAGGATGAGATGGCTGGATGGCATCACCGACTCGATGGACATGGGTCTGAGTGAACTCCAGGAGTTAGTGATGGACAGGGAGGCCTGGCGTGCTGCAATTCATGGGGTTGCAAAGAGTTGGACACGACTGAGTGACTGAACTGAACTGAACATAAAATATTATTCTCAATGGTGAAAAACTGAAAACATTCCCCCTAAGATCAGGAACAAGACAAGGTTGTCCGCTTTCAACACTATTATCCAACATAGTTCTGGAAGTCCTAGCTTCATCAATCAGAGAAGAAAAAGAAATAAAAGGAATCCAGATTGGAAAAGAAGAAGTAAAGCTCTCACTGTTTGCAGATGACATAATACTGAACATCAGTTTAGTTCAGTTCAGTCGCTCAGTCGTGTCTAACTCTTTGCGACCCCATGAACTGCAGCATGCCAGGCCTCCCTGTCCATCACCAACTGCCGGAGTCTACCCAAACCCATGTCCATTGAGTCGGTGATGCCATCCAACCATTTCACCCTCTGTCATCCCCTTCTCTGCCTGCCCTAAATCTTTCCTAGCATCAGGGTCTTTTCAAATGAGTCAGATCTCCTCATCAGGTGGCCAAAGTATTGGAGTTTCAGCTTCAGCATCAGTCCTTCCAATGAACACCTAGGACTGATCTCCTTTAGAATGGACTGGTTGGATCTCCTTGCAGTCCAAGGGACTCTCAAGAGTCTTCTGCAACACCACAGTTCAAAAGCATCAATTCTTCAGTGCTCAGCTTTCTTCACAGTCCAACTCTCACATCCATACATGACCACTGGAAAAACCATAGCTTTGACTAGACGGACCTTTGCTGGCAAAGTAATATCTCTGCTTTATAATATGCTGTCTAGGTTGGTCATAACTTTCCTTTCAAGGAGTAAGCGTCTTTTAATTTTCACGGCTGCAATCACCATTTGCAGTGATTTTGAAGCCCCCCACCCCCCCCCAAAAAATAAAGTCAGCCACTGTTTCCCCATCTATTTGCCATGAAGTGATGGGACCAGATGCCATGATCTTCATTTTCTGAATGTTGAGTTTTAAGCCAACTTTTTCACTCTCCTCTTTCACTTTCATCAAGAGGCTCTTTAGTTCTTCTTCCCTTTCTGCCATAAGGGTGGTATCATCTGCTTATCTGAGGTTATTGATATTTCTCCTGGCAATCTTGATTCCAGCTTGTGTTTCTTCCAGCCCAGCATTTCTCATGATGTACTCTGCATATAAGTTAAGTAAGCAGGGTAACAATATACAGCCTTGATGTACTCCTTTTCCTATTTGGAACCAGTTTGTTGTTCCATGTCCAGTTCTAACTGTTGCTTCCTGACCTGCATACAGGTTTCTCAAGAGGCAGATCAGGTGGTCTGGTATTCATAGAAAACCCTAAGGATACTCTCAGAAAATTACTAGAGCTAATCAGTGAATTTAGCAAAGTTGCAGGATACAAAATCAATACACAAAAATCACTTGCATTTCTATGTACTAACAATGAATTATCAGAAAGAGAAATTAAGGAATCAATCCCATTCACCATTGAAACAAAAATAATTAAATATCTAGGAATAAACTTACCTAAGGAGACAAAAGAACTGTACACAGAAAATTATAAGACACTGATTAAAGAAATCAAAGATGACATAAACAGATAAAGAGATGTTCCATGTTCCTGAGTAGGAAGAATCAATATTGTGAAAATGACTGTAGTACCAAAGGCAATCTGCAGATTTAATGCGATCCCTATCAAATTACCAAGGCATTTTTCACAGAACTAGAACAAAAAATTTCACAATTCATATATAAACACAAAAGACCTCAAATAGCCAAGACAGTCTTGAGAAAGAAGAATGGAGCTGGAGGAATCAACCTTCCTGATTTCAGATTATACTACAAAGCTACAGTCATTAAGACAGTATGGTACTAGCACAAAAACAGAAATATAGACCAATGGAACAAGATAGAAAGCCCAGAAATAAACCCATGCACCTATGGGTACCTTAATTTTGACAAAGGAGGCAAGAATATACAATGGGGCAAAGACAGCCTCTTCCATAAATGGTGCTGGGAAAACTGGACAGATACATGTAAAAGAATGAAATTAGAACACTTCCTAACACCATACTCAAAGATAAACTCAAAATGGATTAAAGACCTAAATGTAAGACCAGAACCTATAAAACTCTTAGAGGAAAACATAGGCAGAACACTCGATGACATAAATCAAAGCAACATCCTCTATGATTCTCATCCTAGAATAATGGAAATAAAAACAAAAGTAAACAAGTGGGACCTGATAAAATTTAAAAGTTTTTTCACAGCAAAGGAAACTACAAGCAAGGTGAAAAGACAACCCTCAGAATGGGGGAAAATAATATCAAATGAAACAACTGACAAAGGATTAATTTCCAAAATATACAAGCAGCTCATACAACTCAATACCAGAAAAACAAACCACCCAGTCAAAAAGTAGGGAAAAGAGCTAAACAGACATTTCTCCAAAGAAGACATACAATTGGCTAACAAACACATGAAAAGATGTTCAACATCGCTCATTATTAGAGAAATGCAAATCAAAACTACAATGAGATATCACCTCACACCAGTTGGAATGGCCCTCATCAAAAAGTCTACAAACAAATAAATGCTGGAGAGGGTGTGAAGAAAAGGGAAAGCTCTTGCACTGTTTCTGGGAATGTAAACTGATCCAGCCACTATGGAAGACGGTATGGAGATTCCCAAAAAAACTAACACAATGAGGAGATTCCTCAAAACCACCATATGACCCAGCAATCCCACTCCTAGGCATATACCCTGAGGACACCAAAATTGAAAGAGACACAAGTATCTCTTTGTTCATTTCAGCACTATTTACAATAGCTAGAATATGGAAGCAGCCTAGATGTCCAAGGACAGATGAATGAATAAAGAAGTTGTGGTACATATACACAATGGAATATTACTCAGCCATAAAAAAGAATGCATTTGAGTCAGTTCTGATGAGGTGGATGAACCTAGAACCTATTATAGAGAGTGGAATAAGTCAGAAAGAGAAAGATAAACATTTTTATTCTAACACATAAATACAGAATCTAGGAAAATGGTACTAAAGAATTTATTTACAGGGCAACAATGGAGAGACATAGAGAATAGACTTATGGACATAGGGAGAGGGGAGGAGAGAGTGAGATATATGGAAAGAGTAACATGGGCGCTTACATTACCATATGTAAAATAGATAGCCAACAGGAATTTGTTGTATGGCTCAGGAAACTCAAACAGGGGCTCTGTATCAGCATAGAGGGGTGGGATGGGGAGGGATATGGGAGGGAGTTTCAAAAGGGAGGGGATATATGTATACCTATGGCTAATTTGGAGAAGGCAATGGCATCGCAGTCCAGTACTCTTGCCTGGAAAATCCCATGGATGGAGAGCCTGGTAGGCTGCAGTCCATGAGGTCGCTAAGAGTCGGACACAACTGAGTGACTTCACTTTCATGCATTGGAGAAGGAAATGGCAACCCACTCCAGTGTTCTTGCCTGGAGAATCCCAGGGACGGGGGAGCCTGGTGGGCTGCTGTCTATGGGGTTACACAGAGTCGGACATGACTGAAGTGACTTAGCAGCAGCAGCATGGCTAATTCATGTTGAGTTTTGACAGAAAACAACAAAATTCTGTAAAGCAATTATCCTTCAGTGAAAAATAAATCAACTTTTTAAAAAGGGCTTGTGTATCTACAATTTTAAAAAAGAATAAAAACTAATGTCTTTGGAAATAAATTGTAAGATGGAAACATGATAGGAAGCATTTGTTTCCATGAAGTATCTTTGGATGTTCTTAACATTTAAAAAATTTTATTTTATATTATAGTTGATTTACAATGTTGTATTAATTTTAAGTATATAGCAAAGTGATTTAGTTATATGAATAAATATATCTATTATTTTTCAGATTCTTTTCCCATCTAGGTTATTACAGATTATTGAGTAGAGTTCCCTACGCTAAACAGTAGGTCCTTGCTATCTATCTATTTATATAAAGTTATGTGCATATGTTTTTTGTTTCTTGGTTTCTTTGCCTTCATTTTTAAATTATTTTATTAATTTTTATTGGAGTATCACTGCTTTACAATGTGTTAGTTTCTGCTCTACATCTCTATATTCTTGATAGCCTTTTGTATGTGCATGTGAAAAAAAGAGCTAGCTATATTTTCAGTTTGTCTTCCTCAATCATCTTGACAGCAATACATCTTTTTTCAACTATACAATCCAATAGTTAAAGACAAAATGTAGGTAATTAGCTCTTCCACATGGCTTGTCAATGAGATTAACAGTGAAGTAACAGTTTGGAAACCAAGTAAAGCCCCAGACCAAGTGAAGATACAGAGTCAAAGCTAATTAATTAAAACTCTGACAACAAATTACACCTTCTTCAAGCTCCTCCTTCATCCTTTCCCCTGCCTCTCTTGCCTTGAATAACTGTTGTCCCAGATATTTGGTTTATCATTTTCTTGATTTTTTCTGAATATTACTTCTATCACATATATATGAATTCCTAAAAATATACTGGTTTGTTTTTAATGTTTTTACGTTTACACAATGGATTCATGCTGCAATCTTCTGAGACTGATCTTTTTACTTAGTGTTGCTGAGTCATCCGTATTATTCCATATCATTCATATGTTTCACACTATATAACATTCCATTGTATAAATATTTCACATTTATTTACCCATTCTCTTGTTAACATTTAGGTTGTTTCCAATTTTTGCTGTTATAAAAAATGCCTCTAAGAACATCCTTAATCATATCTCCTGGTCTAGTTGTGGAGGAGTTCTTTAGGAATGTACTTAAAGTTGTGTCTTAGAGCATATAAATCTTCAGCTATATAAAGTAATAGCAAACAGTTTTCCAAAGTGGGTATATCAATTTGCATTCCCACAAGCAATGAATAAGTGATCTTACTGATCTACATTTGCTTCAACACTTGGTTTTACCAGAGTCCTTTTTTTTTGACAAGTTTTTGTTGATGTTTTAGTACTTATGCTAAACTGTACATTCACAAGGCCTCATTCTATTATTAAAAATAAAAGTAAAAGAGGGTTATGCATGACCAATGATGAGAGTATTTCATAGGCCAGGGACTGTAATTTAACTAATTTTGTGTTTTTAAGGTCCAGATGAGGGTTTCTGGGAGAAGTAGATAGGGAATCCTAGCCCTAGTAAAGACCTGAAAGATGGCTTCTGAAAAATATCTTGAAGGGAAGGGCAGAAAGCCTTGGAATACAATGTGCCCCTACTACACAGTACACAAATCATTTCTCTCCTTTCTGGACTCACCTCTTTTACTCAGAGAAGTAGCAGATCCAAGGCAATCATACCTAGGACATTTCTGAGTCTTTTGAGGGAAAGATGGTGAAAGCTTACTGTGTCCTTGTTACCAGGTCTGACAGCAATATCAGGTGTGGTGGCAACAACTCAGGAAATTCTTAAGCAAAACACTCATTTGAGATTGTATTTTCTTCTAGGGTACGGCATTGGTCTCCCTCCCAACTCTCCTTTTACCTCCAATATATCCGAGCTAATCAGTCAATACAAATCACATGGGTTTATGGACGTGCTGCATGACAAGTGGTATAAGGTGGTTCCCTGCGGCAAGAGAAGTTTTGCTGTCACTGAGGTAAGGGGGAAACTGCTGATAATGTTGATGCTTTGTATAGCTTTACCTTGAAGAATATTAGAAAATGCTGTCATATGTGTCAGTGGCCAATAATCTAGGCTATTACATCTTCTAGGATTCACCATGATATTTGCAGCTGCTGTTTAGTCGCTAAGTCGTGTACAACTCTTTGCAACTCTATGGACCATAGCCCACCAGGTTCCTGTGTCCATGGGATTTTCCAGGCAAGAGTACTAGGTGGGCTGTCATTTCCTTCTCCAGGGACCATGATATTTAGATTACTCCTAATTTCACTTGAAGAATGACTATCCAATTGGAATTTTCAGTAAAACAAGTTTGTCTTGGATTTAACTGTGATGCTACTTTGATGAGTAAATGTCTGAATTTCTATCTTTTCCCTACATATTATATCCACAAATGCAGAAGAAATGCTATTCTGCATTACAGTAATAGTATCTGAGACTGACATTAACAGTGTTTGGTTTAACTGTTAATTGCTGGTCATGATGTGGATTGCAAAATATCCTCAAGATCTAATTTCCCAGGGATCCAGTGATGGATCCTGCTTAGAGAAACAGACATAACCAGGTAATTCTTAAATAATCTTAGATATTTTTCAACTGAAAACAATCAACTCATTTATTTTATGTATAGGAAGCTAATATCCAGAGATCCTAAGTGATTTGCCCAAGGCACACAAATAACCAGAAAATACATCTTTCTATCATAACACTCTGCCTTTATGATATAATTAGAAAGAAAACTGCAAAGTGAGTCAGAGATTGGATAATTAAGATAGGAGACTAAAAGGTGTAATAAGAGCCAGACTCCAGTATTTAAAAGAGAAGGCAAATAAAACAGTACAAGGTCAGCCTGACATTTAAAAAAAATCTAAAGCTGATAATAATGACTCCCAAGAGCCTCTCTTCACTAACAACTGTCGAATTTGTATTTCAACAATGACTCTTCTTCTCAGCTCTAGAACCATGTATCTACCTTCTTGTTTGACACCTCCACTTGAATATCTTACATGCATCTCACATTTAATTTGTCAAAACAGAACCCTGATCTTCTGTCCTAAATCCACTTTTCTTCCTTAAGGTCTTGGCACATGCTGTTGCATCCTTCTTCCTAATTACTATTCTTCCCCCTACCCTCCCAACATTAACCCCGCTAGTGCCTTCTCATTATAAACTCTCAGCTGAAATCCCCCTTCTTCAGAGCCTTCCCACAATCCCTGATGCAATCCGAATCATTGTTGTTGTTCAGCCACTAAGTTGTGTCTGACTCTTTGTGACCCCATGGACTGCAGCACACTAGGCTTCTCTGTCTTTATTATCTCCTGGAGTTTGTTCAAATTCATGTCCACTGAGTCAGTGATGCTATCTATCTCATCCTCTGCTGCCCTCTTCTATCTCTGTTTATAATCTCATAGCTTATTGAGAAGACAGTCACTGAGTAAAGATTTAAAGGAAGGAAGCAGGAAACTAAGGAATTAGAAAACTAGCATGCTCTGTTTTTTACCATGTGACAAAAACGTATTTGGGACATTAACTGATTGGTTCTAACTACAACCCTGTAAGGCAAGAATTTTTATATTTATTTGGAGATATTTTCACTTTCAGTTCAGTTCATTTCAGTTCAGTCGCTCAGTCGTGTCTGACTCTTTGCGACCCCATGAATCGCAGTACGCCAGGCCTCCCTGTCCATCACCAACTCCTGGAGTTCACTCAAACGCACGTCCATTGAGTCAGTGATGCGATCCAGCCATCTCATCCTCTGTCATCCCCTTCTCCTTCTGCCACAATCTCTCCCAGCATTTCCTACCACTTGTTGTGACCAGGGTTAATTCAAGCCAAAATCTCCAAGTGATCAAAGCTGACAACAAAACATTAGATAAGATGAAGGGAGCCTCCCCATCATGTCCCCAAAGCCAGCAATATGGAATGATTTGCACCTCTCTGATCACAAGCACATCTCTAGGTTGTGCCATTTCAGAGGACCATGAGACCAAGACATCAACTGGATGGGCAATCTGGCTCCCAGGACAAGCCTCTCAGGGTACAGGGCTCTTCAGACTCAGAACCTAACTCCACCTGGACACATAGAGGGAAACATACATAGACTCATAAGCACTAACATAAATCTAATTCCAGTGTGAAATATCTAACACAAAACATAATAGATTTGAAGCCATACACTTTAGGACTTGCATACTGGCTCTACCAATTAATCACTGACTGACTGAACTATTCCTAGGTCTGAGTTTCTTCATTCATGAATGGATATGAAAGTGAAGGGAAAGTGAAGTCCCTATGTCATGTCTGACTCTTGCGATCCCGTGAGCTGTAGCCTACCAGGTTCCTCTGTCCATGGGATTTTCCAGGCAAGAATACTGCAGTGGGTAGCCATTTCCTTCTCCAGGAGATCTTCCTGACTCAGGGATTGAACATGGGTCCCCCGCATTGTAGGCAAACACTTTACCATCTGAGCCACCAGGGAAGTTGATAAAACATAACTTGTCATTTTGTTCTGAGAATAACAGAACATTTATGGAAAGACCTAGGAAAAAAACTTGGCGTAGTAAATAGAAGTATTAATACTTCCTCTCCTTCCATCAGGAGAATTTCCTGGGGTTCATAGATATCTTTAGATATCTTCCTACAGCTCTTTCTAGAAGTGGGAAAACCTTCCCAGAAACTCTCCAGTAGATTTCTTCACATTCATTGGCCAAAAATTATGTCATCTGTCCATCTTTAAGCCAATCAATGGTGAGGAGAATGAGATTACCATGATAGATTAGCCAGCCATGACTCATCCCCTAAGACTAGTAAGGGGGAAGCTTCCCTGGCAATACATAGTCCCATAGAGAAGACCTAAATGAAAGCAGGGTTCCCTTAGGAAGAATGATTCAGGAGAATGGATGCTAAGTAGACAACCAACCACCTGTTTTATACCTTCTCCCATCCTACCTGCTTCTAGCCATCAGTACAATGAGGTATTTGGATATAATCATCTGCAAGCACCCTCCCAGCTTTGATATAGTGATCATGGTCTTTCTTTATGTCATCCTGAGATGAGAATGCTTAATATATTTACCATAAAGCATAATGGTTGAAAGCATGGGCTTTGGAGACAGTTCTAGGTTTGAACACTACCATCTAAGTGATATGAAACATGTTACTTGTCCATTCCTAGCCTCAGCTTTTGCAAATTGGGGTGAAAATGTCTATTTCATAGGATTGTCATGAAAATTAAGGCAGACAATGCATGTAAAATAGTTAGCCTATACCCAAATATGATAACCACAAAGTAACTTACATCCTTAAGGATGATGAGATTTCATCATAACCATTTCAGGGCTATATGGATTTATCAGAAATTTCAAACAAAACCATATTAAATATGGACAAAAAAGAAGACAGGTTTTGAAAAACAAAAAATCAGAAAAGCCATAAACTGTTCAGATGATCCATGCAAAATATACCACATCATTTTTCAACCATGGTTTTTTAATGGAACAAATTCAGGGGAGAGGCATTTGGGAAACTCTGGATGTAGTGAGCTGGAAGCAACTGGATAAGAGGCTGATGTCAGGATCAAGTTATGGTTATTAAGACAACCCTGGGCTGGCTTTCCAGGTCAGCTGAATTTGAAGGGGATAAGGGGTAGGAATGAGAATGGAAGAGAAGTGTACCCTTAATTGGAACTTCAGAGACAGAAATAAAGGAAGATTCTGATAACATCCATGTGGGTGTAGAGTTAGGGGGGCCACCTCCAGCCTCGGGGAATATTAAGGACACACAGGGAGCACTTCTTTCTCCAGACGGTGGTCTGAAGTAAGGCCTATTCTGGTCTGTTCAGTAACAAGCTGCTTTGCAGGGATGCTCACCTGTGTGCATTTAAACAGCAGAGCATATCCTTGGGCACTGATGACCATGTTTGTCTTGAAGAACCTAGGACAGAATTTCAGGATGTCACCCTCAGAGAACCTAAAGGTACAATGTAATTCAATGACATCCATATTCAGCTTATTGGCTGAGCTTGGTCTCCTTTGTGAAGGCCCTCTGCCTGCTGTATTTTCTTTCACTCAATCCTTGGGTCTCCACCTGCTGTTTTGAGGTGGGGAGAGGGTTAGCTTTATCTCGAAAAGGTCAGAAGAAGGAAGCATGCTTGTTAGCACTTTCCTTGCCATCTCTTTTTCCTCAAACCTCGTACAGTCTGGGCTATTAGTGTGAAGAAAGTAGGACTGGATTTGAAATCAGACAGACCATATTTGAAGCCTGCCTGTACCATCTACCTGCCTTGGAAAAATCATGAACCCACCCAAGTCTCAGCTTCTTCATCTCTTCAGTAACTTTTTGTAAGGAGTTAATAAAGTAGTAGTTTAATGCAGTGGTTCCCAACCTTTTTGGCACCAGGGACCTATTTCATGGAGACAATTTTCCCATGGACCCAGGTAGGGGGATGGTTTGGGGAGGATTCAAGAGCATTACATTTATTGTGCACTTTATTCCTATTATTATTACATCAGCTCCACCTCAGATCATCAGGCACTAAATCCTGGAGGTTGGGGACTCCTGGTTAATGAACACATCCCTCTTCCTTCACTCCCCCAGGGGGAGGGGTGCAGAGCACAGCACAGCAGAAGCAGGAATGTTCTGGAGGGTACCTCTCCCAACAGGTGCTCTTAAGAAGGACATTCCTCTGACCTCCCATTTTCCAGGTACAGTCCTAGTCCGTGTCTGTTACCACAAAGTCATTAAACAATTTCACTCTGAAAAAAAATCCTCATTTGGCAAATGAATAATAGCAATATACGGTCACCTAGCATGCTTTCTTCCACCTATTTCTCACAGTTGGACATTAATACATGATCCCCTGTGAGAACCTTGATCTATTCACCCTTCATCTCTTGGCAACCCTAGAGCTGTCTAGCGGCAATCTCTCTGAAGAATAAACTGTTTTGTTTTTTTTTTTAATTCTAGGGCTTTATCTGCTCCCCAGAGTCACCTAGAAAATTACAGGTCCAATTCTGCAGATCAGACTCCAGCAATTTTCAGAGAAGAATTTTAAATTGACCTCAGATGTTTCTTCATGATCCTCCTAGCACAGCTGTGCCTCTGCTCACAGTAGACTCACTGTCAATCAATTCCACAAGAAAAAAGTATGGCAGACTTTAAGTTTCATTCATTTTACTCTGACGCAGCCCCCCAAAAATATAATTTTTTTGAGTCACTGAATTTAAGGGTTCCGGGTTTTATGAAATCTGTTATTTACAAACGAGGAAAAGGAAGGTAGCAGGTCACAGCTTATCGAACTCCCAAAACTTTTCAAGGAATTATTAAGATTTATGATGATACCTCCTTTTATAAGTCTCCTTTAAATATTGGGTTGAATAATGTGCCTTTTACCAACTGGGAATAGTTAAGAAGAAAGAGGAAACAGTTTGGGCAGAGAATGGATAGCACACTCAAACAGCCTGAGGAGAATTTTCAAGAAACTCTTTACAGAGGTGTGATCTAAGGAAACAACAGAAATACTGCAATATCTCAGGGCAGGTAAAGTGAAGAAGACATTACCTAAGCTAAGGAAGCACACCTTAGCTCAAAGGGAAACATGGAGAGACCCACTCCTAGAATTCAGGGAGGCACAGGAAAAGGCATTCAAATAGGAACTGGAGCCTTTGGTCAGGGATGTAAACATGCCACAGTGACCTGGTTGAGAGAGGGCAAGGAAGTAAATACCTGACCTTAGTCTCCTTCTGTCCTGGCATCTTCCACTGCTGCCTTTGTTGTTCAGTCACCCAGTTATGTCTGACCCTTTGCAACCCCATGGATTGTAGCACGTTAGGTTTCTCTGTCCTTCATCATCTCCAGGAGTTTGCTCAAACTCATGTCCATTGAGTCGGTGATGCCATCCAACTATCTCATCCTCTGTCGTCCCATTCTCCTCCTGTCTTCAGTCTTTCCCAGCAACAGGGTCTTTTCCAATGAGTCAGTTCTTCGCCTCAGGTGGCCAAAGTATTTGTGTTTCAGCTTCAGCATCAGTCCTTCCAATGAATATTCAGGACTGATTTCCTTTAGGATGGACTGGTTTGATCTCCTTGCAGTCCAAGGGACTTTCAAGAGTCTTCTCCAACAGCACAGTTCAAAAGCACAAGTTCTTCAGTGCTCAATCTTCTTTACATCCGTACATGGCTACTGGACAAACCATAGTTTTGACTATATGGACCTTTGTCAGAAAAGTAATGTCTCTGCTTTTTAATATGCTGTCTATGTCTGTCATAGCTTTTCTTCCAAAGAGTAAGCATCTTTTAATTTCATGCCTATAGTCACCATCCACACTGATTTTGGAGCTCAAGGAAAAAAGTCTATCACTGTTTCCATTGTTTCCCTATCTATTTGCCGTGAAGTGATGGGACTGGATGCAATGATCTTCATTTTCTGAGTGTTGAGTTTTAAGCCAGCTTTTTAACTCTCCTCTTTCACGTTCATCAAGAGGATCTTTACTTCCTCTTTGATTTCTGCCATAAGGTTGGTGTCATCTGCATAGCCGAGGTTATTGATATTTCTCCTGACAATCTTGATTCCAGCTTGTGATTCATCCAGCCCAGCATTTCACATGATATACTCAGCATATAATGTCAGTAAGCAGGATGAAAATATATAACCTTGACATACTCCTTTCCCAATTTGGAACCAGTCTGTTGTTCCACGTCTGGTTCTAACTGTTGCTTTTTGACCTGCATACAGGTTTCTCAGAAGGCAGGTAAGACGGTCTGGTATTCCCATCTCTTTAAGAATTTTCCACAGTTTGTTGTGATCTACACAGTCAAAGTCTTTAGCATAGTCAATGAAGCAGAAGTAGATGTTTTTCTGGAATTCTCTTGCTTTTTTGATGATCTAGCAGATGTTGGCAATTTGACCTTTGGTTCCTCTGCCTTTTCTAAAACCAGCTTGTACATCTGGAAGTTCTTGGATCATGTAGTGTTGAAGCCTCATTTGAAGGATTTTGAGCATGACCTTATTAGTGAAATGAGTGCAATTGTGCAGTAGTTTGAACATTCTTTGACATTGCCTTTCATTGGGATTGGAATGAAAACTGATCTTTTCCAGTCCTGTGGCCACTGCTGAGTTTTCCAAATTTGCTGGCATATTGAGTGCAGCACTTTCACAGCATCATCTTTTAGGATTTGAAATAGTTCAGTTAGAATTCCATCACCTCCACTAGGTTTGTTTGTAGTGATGCTTACTAAGGTCTACTTGACTTCACACTCCAGACTTCCAGGATGTTTAGCTCTAGGTTAGTGATCACACCATCATGGCTCCAGGTCACTAAGATCTTTTTTGTATAGTTCTTCTGTGTATTCTTGCCACCTCTTCTTAATATATCTTCTGCTTCTGTTAGGTCCATACCATTTCTGTCCTTTATTGTGCCCATCTTTGCATGAAATGTTCCCCTGGTATCTCTGATTTTCTTGAAGAGATCTCTAGTCTTTCCCATTCTATTGTTTTCAACTAAATTTTTGTATTGTTCACTTAGGAAGGCTTTCTTATCTCTCCTTTTTATTCTTTGGAATTCTGCATTCAGATGTGTATATTTTTCCTTTTTTTCTTTGCCTTTCACTTCAGGAGAGGGTATTAAAATAGGAGCTGGACGCTTTGGTTAGGGGTATAGACATGCCACAGTGACCTGGCTGAGAGAGGGCCAGGAAGTAAATACCTGACCTTAGTCTCCTCTCTGCTCCCCCCACCCCAGCCTCTTCTACCACTGCCTCAAGCCAAGGAAACCAGTCACTGTAGTCCATAAGCCTCCCTATGGCACAAATTGGGATGGGGAGAGGTGGAGAGTGGGTCTGGGACATAAAAACTGTCTAGAACAGCTCCTCATGGCAAGTGAAGGTAGGGAAGGGGCCAGCTAAAAGAAAGCACCTGCAGCCTGACCACCTAGAATGTGCAGCTTCTGCACCTGCAGACCAAGGTCTAGCCTGCAGGGAGGGAGATTGTTCCTTGCACGGATTACAGAGGAGGAAGTAGGACAACCGGGACTGGAATGACCTTGGTCTTAGGAAGCAGACCACCCTTGCTCTATCATTACTCTGAGAAGACAATTTCACATCCTTGGGGAAGTTACTGAATCTCTGTGAGCCTCAGCTGAAGCCATAGCTTGCTGGGTTTTTACAAGGTTTTCTGCCTCTGATTCCATGGGTCTCCTTGTGTTGCTGTTGGATGTTTAGGAAACAAATAACATACTAAGCACGAGGTGGAACATTGCAGTGAAGGGAGCTCTACTTCAGAAATCCAGAAATCTCAATTATGGAAAGTAGGAAAAAGGAAAAATAAATTTTGAGACAGTCTAAAAGTAAATTACACTTTTTAGTGGTTTTTTAAAAAATTAATATTAAAGAAAGTGCACATTAGGAAACTTTGCCCCATCCCATCCATGATCTCACCTTCAATTTGACCCTCACCCCATCCCTGAATTTACTCAATCCTTGCCCTCACCCCATTCCTGCCCCCTCACTCCAACCAAACCTTTAATTCATTCTTGATCTTACCCATCCTTGGCAACCCCCAATCCTGAACCTCATCCAGTAAGGATGAGTGGGGTGGAGTGAGGATGTTTGTGAAGCTCATTATTAGGTGATATTTTAAGCTGAAGTGTAAATGGTTTAAGAACACTGTACAGGTGCAAATATAAAAACAACCTCTGTGTCAAAATATCCCCATGTAAAATGTACATAAAGACATCATGAACACAAATTGCTTAACCTCTCTGAGTTTCCTCCTCTACTAGCTGGAGAGAAGATCTGATGATTTGGCTTGGTGTAAGGAACAGAGATAATGTTCACAAAACTGTCTGACATGTGGTATGTACTAAACGGATGGTAGTTATCTATCATATGGTAGTCAGGATGGTAGTTGTCCTTACTCTCTCATGAACCAACTGAGTGACTTTCAGCACATCACTTAATTTCTCTGAAATCTTTTTATTGCCCTTAAGACTGAGCCATGCAGCATGTCCTGCTTTGAGAATGCTGTGGTTCTCAGGCAGGCACATTTAGAGGAATCCTGACCTAACTAGCTGAAGATCTGGCTCCTGGGACCCTAAGGAGGACAATGAACTGATGGGCTCTCCATCCCTGACCACCAAAACGAGCATCTAGTGTGAAACCTAGTAATATTTGTTCACTGAGAAAGTGGAGCTTTCTCATAGCAGACTCATTCTTCCCTCTTAATTTTTTGTGGGGATGAGGAATGGGTTAGTCATCTATACGTTGAAAGCCAAACAGATCACACAAGTCACATCAAGGAGCTTCAGTGCCTGTCAATTTTCTTTGCAGTTTATCTTTAAAGACCCAAACGGAATAGTACAGGAGTGGGGGAGCGGTGAGTTTTAACTCAGTCTCTTTTGCTGTTAACAACTAGGTCACATCGCAACAGCCTCCTGCACCTCTCTCATCCCTTCCCCTTCCTTTTTCAATTTAAAATGTCACTGTCTGCTTTTCAACCTGATAAAAGTTATGGTGAGGCAGGGAGAGTTAATGACTGTAGATTGCTTTAAATTGAAAACCTGTGTAAGTCAAGAACCACTTTGACAGCTGAGTGCTTCCCTTGAAATACCTAAGTAATTACGCTTAATATTTAAGCCAAGCATAAGGTCAGATGGAACTTATCCAGGTAGCGCTTTCTGAAAACCTAAAGAAACACAAAGCTGTACGTGTGTCCTTTTATAATATGGTGGAATTGTACATGAAGAAAGAGAGGCCAGCCTCAGAAAGGCCTCACCTTCTCTTACCAGAACAAATTCACCTAGCTGAACAAATGTTTCCTCCTCCATGCCTGAGTACAGACTATGCATATAGAAGAAAAAAATACTTGATAAATAATAAGTGCATGCTTATTTTTTGGACTCATCTCCAAAAAAGCAGAAGCATCTTATAATTCCAACATAAATGTTCTTTCATATAATATTTACATGTTATAGAACAGAAGACTTTGGGGGGAAAACTTGAGAAATATAAGATTCTGGAATTTTCTGTTTTGCAGTGTGCCTTATTAACCAGCACCTACAATTTTATGTTATTCCTTTTATCCAACTCAGCTTCTAGATTTCAATGAGAAAACATGAAGATGGCTTACACAAACCATTAGCCTCAACTTAAAACAGATATTTAAAGAAACAACAATAACTATTTTCTTTAAAAAGCATTCCAAGTCCGGTTGCTGGGTGCGCAGGCTGGAGATCTACAATTCTCTAGTCTTGTTTCTCTAGCTTGTTTTCACAAAGCTACAGCTGCTTCTCTATGACTCGCTGGTTAATATAAATGACAGAAGCTTGAATTCTGATACAGTAAGAACATTCCAGCAAGTTCTCACCCCCCACCCGACCCTTGCTAATGAGCAAGTAACCAGATAACACGGCATAAGAGTCTCCTCTTTGATATACCAGAGCTGCTTGGGCGTCAGTTGTATGACCGCCTACTGTTAATAGTCCTTGTTTTCCCTCTGGTTGAATTCAACAAGCTCATGAATATTTATAAATGTTATTCACTATGTGACTAAAAGGTGTGAACAGTGCTCAAGCTGATTAGGACTATTGTGAGAGACAGTCTTCCTTCCACTGTTTTAGATTTCCATACACTTAAATCTGTGGGGGAATTACATGAAACAGGACTCCTCCCTAATTATTCCAAGTGCTAAATAGTTACCTCCAGGTTCTGAAGTTTCCTGCTTCTGGGGAGAAAAAAAAAGAAAAAAACATGAAAATGTGTGAAGATTGCCATCTAGTGGTTATAGTGTGAAGTTTTACAAAATATCAGAAAACCATGCGTTTTATTTCTCAGACAGTATTAACCAAGTCTAGTAATGTGAACGGAGAAGGCAATGGCATCCTACTCCAGTATTCTTGCCTGGAGAATCCCAGGGACGGCGGAGCCTGGTGGGTTGCTGTCTATGGGGTCGCACAGAGTCGGACACGACTGAAGTGACTTAGCAGCAGCAGCAGCAGTAATGTGAAAACTTGCCCCAACGTTTCCTCTGAAAACACTTCCTCCCATAGCTGTGGGAGTTGGATGAGAAGCCAGCACTGTCAGGGGTGCAGGGCAAGGAGCCCTGGAGCCCTTACAGGGTCCCCATCTCATTACACAGTAAAGGTAGCTTCCTGCAACATCCAAGCACAGGGCAGGTCAGCCAGGGAAGCCAGTGCAGTCACATTTGGAGTTTCATCTTTGCCTGCCCCCTCTGTCTTTCTATCCAGTAAGACTTCAAGCCTAATTTTATGAGTTGCATTGTGCCCCGCCATCCCCTAGCAAAGATAGGTTGAAGTCCTCCCCCTGATACCTCAGGAGAGGGCCTGGTTTGGAAATATGGTCATTGAAGAGGAGATTAAATAGTCATATTGTAGTAGAGAGGGTCCTTAATCCAACATGACTGCCGTCCCTGTACGGAGACAACTAGCTTGCAGAGACTGAGACATGGGGAGAACACCACGTGACCATGAAGGCAGACGGTGGATTTATGGCGGCTTGAGGCCAGAGAACACCAGAGTTGGCCAGCAAACTATCAGAAGCTAGGAATAAACAAGGAAGGATCTTACAGGTTTGATGGAATGTGGTCCTGCTGACATCCTGATTTCAAATGTCTGGTTTTCAGAATTGGGAGACAATACATTTCTGCTGAAAGCACAACCCAGTTTGTGGCACTTGTCATGGAAGCCCAGCAAATGAACACACTTCACCTTTCTCCTCTTGTGCCTCTTTCATCCTTTCTCTTTCATCCTTGCTCAGCTCTCATACTCCAGACAAACAGGCATAGCTGTCATTGTTTGCTGGCTGCTCTCCCAAGTGTCAGGCTCTCCCCTTGTTCAGCTCACCCTTCACAATGCCAGGTTGATCTTTTTAGACTATGATTCTGATTAGGTCACTCACCTGGCTTCCCTGTCATATAAAAACCGAATGTCTTCAGCCAAACATTCCAAACTCCTCTTGATCTGGTTCCTTCCAGCTCACTTTCCGTTATTTAGCTCAAGTATTTCAGCCACATTAAACTAGTCACTGGTATCTGTCACTGCTCCCTTTCCCACTACTGTGATCATGGATTTTGCTCCCCTTGTCTTCATCAGAATCAAACAGTACTTCTTGGGGCGGGGCGGGGAATCTTCATTCATTTCCAGCAAGAATTCTAGGAAGGTCTCAACAATTTCTCAGTTCTCTGAATTCTTATAGCTCTTTGCCCTTACCTCTCAGATGATATCTTTCTTTTTCCATCTTGTGCTGTAAGTAATCACAGTCTTTAATGCTTCAATTCACTCAGTAATCAGTAGATTTTTCTGAGTAGGGACCATCTCTACATGCCCCCAATGTTGTATATGTCAAAACATAACTGGATAAATGATGCCCTGTAAAGGAATGATTGAATAAATGTTGCCCTTTCTTTAACGTCTAGGGCATGGTCAGACCATCTGTTCACTTCATCTAATATCATGCTCTCCCTTGACCTCCCTGTTCTGGCCACAGTGGCCTTTAAGTTTGTCTTACCTGGCTCCTCTGTCCCAGTCTGCACCCAGAGGTCTTTCTTCCTGGAACACATATCCCTAGTCAAATATCCAGTTAACTTCTCCCTGAGATTTCAGCTCAACCATCACTTCTACAAGAGGGGTTTTGTTCATCTTTCTGACTAAATCAAGTTCCTATTGTGTGACCTCTCATCTGTGATGCTCACCACGGGTTCACCCGTACATTTATGGGCATGATAATTTGGTTAATAGGCATCTTCCCTATGAATACTAATCTCCATAAGGACAGAGACAGGTGGGAAAGTATTTGCCTTAGGTCACTACTGTATGCCTTTCATATTTCAGAAGCTCAATAAATATTTGTGTAGAAAACAAAGGAGTAGTTGAGTGTATCTGCATGGGTGTATATGCAAATAGTCTATTAGAATTAGAATTTTCTAGGCTAGTATCCAGTAGGCAATAATTATAATATCTACCATATTTGTATCTACTATATGCTAGGCACAGAGTCTAATACTTTATGCATTCTATCTCATTTAATCCCGAAAATGATGCTATAAGTTAGCAATTGTATCCTTGTTTTACAGATGAGCAAACAGTGGCTCAGACAAGTAACTCAACCCAAGATTACACAGTTGTTAAATAGCAAAATTATGATTAAAAAGCCATATATTCCAAAGCTCATTTTAAATACCATCACAGAACTACAGAAGAAAATCAACATAGTACTCTTGATCCTTTTGACTATACATGATGAACATAAAAGACTGAGCAAATAGTGTTACATCCTTAAAGCCAAAACACTCAAGAGTAGATTTCTCAGGGGATTGTTTCTTGTTCACAGAAAACCTCCATCTCCTGGCACATAGTAGGTGCTCAACATATAATGTGTTAAATGGATTTTTTTATTTTTGAAGTAGAGTTGGTAGCTCAGCTGGTAAAGAATCTGTCTGCAATGCAGGAGACCGAGTTCGATTCCTGGGTTGGGAAGATCTCCTGGAGAAGGGATAGGCTACCCACTCCAGTATTCTTGGGCTTCCCTGGTGGCTCAGATGGTAAAGAATCCGCCTTCAATGTGAGAGACCTGGATTTGATCCCAAGTTGGGAAGATCCCTTGGAGAAGGGCATGGCAACCCACTCCAGTATTCTTTCCTGGAGAATCCCTGTGGGTGGAGTAGCCTGGTGGGCTGCAGTCCACGGGGTCACAAAGAGTCAGACACAACTGAACAACTAAGCAAATACAGAGTTGACTTATGATATTAGTTTCAGGTTTACAACATAGGGATTCACTATTTTTATAGTTTATACCCCATATAAAGATATTATAAAATATTGGTCATATTTTCCCTGTGCTGTATGTTACATCCTTATATCTTATTCATTTTACACCCAGTCCTTCATACCTCTTCATCTCCCTCCCCGTCTCTTGCGCCTCCCCCA
The DNA here is from genome assembly GCF_000754665.1 of Bison bison bison. Taxonomy (NCBI): domain Eukaryota; kingdom Metazoa; phylum Chordata; class Mammalia; order Artiodactyla; family Bovidae; genus Bison; species Bison bison. The sequence goes on along the minus strand of NW_011494781.1, from coordinate 4,039,517 downwards.
CCGCTTCCCTCAATCAGAACCACTAGTTTGTTCTCTGTGAGTGTTTCTGTATTATAATATTCATTTGTCTTATTTTTCAGATTCCACATATAAGTGAAAACATTTGCATTTGTCTTTCTCTGACTTATTTCAGTTAGCATAACACACCCTCCAGGTCCATCCACGTTACTGCAACATTTGTTCAATGGATTTAAACTTCAAACAAGGTTTGTCACATCAAAGAATGATAAAACTGATAAATCCAGAGTCAAAATTCTGCTTTGAGAAAGCAAATGAAGGAGTAGGAAAGGGAAGAATAAGGAGACAGGGTACAAAATTAGGGGCTCAGCGTCCTTTTTAGTCCCTAATGTGTTCTGATATGCTATTTGGGGTGCTTTTTAAAAAAGTAGATGTTCTCCCACTTAGACCTATAAAAACACCACCACTATATTATTTCTAAGTCGCAGGTGAGAACTCTGATGCTCATGAAAGGTTTTAACATTTTCTTTAAGTTGCTTTTCTTTTTTTAATGAGGACCATTTTTAAAGTCTTTATTGAATTTGTTACATTGTTTCTGTTGTCTATAATCTGTTTTTGTTTTGTTTTTTGGTCATGAGGAATCTTAATTCCCCAACCGGGGATTGAACCCACACCCCTTGCATTGGAAGACAGTCTTAACCACTTGACCACCATGGAAGTCCTTCATGAAAGGTTTTAAACTTAGAGCTATATTGTTCCACATTCTACATGGTGGCCAATTCAATACAAATAGATGTTAAAGATGCTGACCAGTGAAATCACAGAAACGTGAGGGCTTCCACCTGTAAATCTCACAGAGTAACTATGTGAATTACTCAGAAGCCTGTTCTCCTGACTAACTTGGAAGATGAAGTTTTACCTGATTCTCAATTCTCATTACTTCTGTTTCTATTTTCCAACGTCAGCTATATTTGCACATAACACTTCCCGGTTCCTTTTTCTTTTTTTGAAAACTCTTGAGGAAAAGAAAATGGCTTATTGAAAGTGGAAATGGTGTCAGAATCCTAATTTCTTCCAGAACAACCAGTCAATCCTTCTAACATGCTTACTGTAGTGAATGTCCAGCAATCCACATCCCTTCACAGTGATAAAGAGAGTGACAAATAGCATTTTTCATGGAAATGACTAAGAATAATGGCTGGAGAATATTGAAACAATAACACAAAGTCCCATAATAATGCTGAACTACAAAGTTTATGAAATGTGAAACAATGGGAAACTCAGCTTTACATTGACTAAAATTTCAGATACAACATCACATTATCTCCTCTACAAGGCAGTAAAGCAGTTCCAACTGCTCACTGAATTATTTCAAGGAAGTGGTACCATCTTCCTGGTATTGTCTGTTTGACCATTAAATTAGTTAACTCTTGGGACAATATTTCTCCTTCTACATAACATTTCTATATGCAGTCTCTCTTCTCACTCTTAGAATAGATAAGTGAATGTGAACATGAAAGTCGTTCAGTCATGTCCAAATCTTTGTGACCTCACGAACTATACAGTCCATGGAATTCTCCAGGCCAGAATACTGAAGTGGGTAGCCTTTCTCTTCTCCAGGGGATCTTCCCAACCCAGGGATCGAACCCAGGTCTCCAGCACTGTGAGCAGATTCTTTACCATCTGAGCCACAGAGAACAGATAAAGCAGATGATGATTATCACCACTTTACAGATGAAGACAGTTAGGCTAGGACATAACAGCTCCTCTAATAATCACAGCTAATGGGGCAGAGCAGGGACTGGAACCTGGTCTATTTAATTCCTATGCTCTCACCACTGCACCTTGCTACCTCCTAATAACACACCACATAGAGGAAAATACTTACTCAAGAGTTCCTACACTAATGACTCCTTCCTAAAGAACGACCTTCAGAACATTACTCAAGAGAAAGTCGTGAGGACTCCATAGGAGTACAAGTGAGGTTCATCACTGCTTGCCTGCAATGGAAAGTTTGCCATCGGCCACCAAAGAACACTGCCCTGGAGGAGCTGAGTTAATGCTGGCAAAATACTGAGAGTAGCAAGTAGCATAGTGTACACAGTATACAAGAAGTGTTCATCAAACGGACATACATACACTTAAGTGCTCAGGCTTCCAAGTATTCTTTCTTTAAGCCTTCATCTCCACCAGCAGGGTAAACAATAACAAAATTAGTAATAATAACGATAATAATGATTGTTTATCTTATTGGCTAGTAACAGCTTTAATCCTCATACAACTGTATGAAATACATTATTAGCCTCATTTTACGATTGGGAAAACTGACATTAACAACTCGTTCAAGCTACTTACAGCTATTAAGTGGACAGTTAAGATTCAATTGTCCTGTTTTACCAAACACAAGTCTGTGTGCCCCATGAAGAGTGAGGCCAAACAATACCAAAAGGTTAGAGTTTGGAGCAGAGAAAGGGTAACTGCAAGGCCATGCAAGGAGACAGGTGACTCATGTCTTAAAAACCCCCAAACTCCCTGAAAGTTTACAGCAAAGCCCTCTCTTAGGAAAAGTGAAGGAGGGACGTGATTAGTTGTTGCAAACTTCTTAGGGTCAGATCCTTTGTTCTTCAGGTCACGACGTTCCTGTAAACTTCCACAGAAGCACATGTTGCTCTCTGTTCTGACAAGAAAGGGAAGGGGAGGCATTTAATTCTGTCTCCTTGGCTGCTTGTGCCTTTGAACACTTAAATGCTGCAGGCAAAGTAACATTGTTACCCCTTATTTTACTCACTCAAAGTCCCAAGGCTTGACTTTCATCCTTCAGGGTCCAGCCCTGGCTAAGTCCATTTTCAGACCAGTACCCTGCCCAGCCTGGCGTGCTGCAGTCCATGGGGTCACAAAGAGTGGAGCACAATTTGGTGACTGAACAACAACAAACCTGCCCAGAAGCATTTGATCCATGCAGTCCAGGTCCTCCCTCCAGTGACCAGGCCCTGCTGAAGAGGCAGGTCTCACCTGGCAGTGCTCTCAGGGCCAGGTCCCCAGACTCTGCCCAGCTGTCATCACTGAGGAAGCCAGGTGCCCAGGACCCAGCCAGACCTCAGGCCCCTCAGACTCCCCAAACGAGGATGGATCTCAAGCACTGTGAGCCAGGATGACTGCTGCTGCCATTAGGTTGCAGGGGATGGGGCAGAGGTTCACCACCACTTCAAGGCCTGAACCCACCCAGTGGGCGGCCATAGCGAGAGCTGTGCAGGACACAGCGCTCAGCCTGTCCCCGGGCCCCCAGCTCACCTGCCAGCCTGAGACCAGAAGGCCTGGAGTGCCTTTGGGAAAAGGCCACAGTCTGCCTCTCACCACACTCACAGACACAAGGACCTCGGTCCAGCTGACTGTTGGCCAGGCTGGGTCTCTCACCACCACCGCTGAGGTGCTAATGGTCTCTGGTTAAAGGTCTTGCGCTGAAGGTCGTGATCTCATGCTAACACCCAGCTGTGCGCCTGCCCCACCCCTAACACACTACTCTAAATCCCTTCCACTCGACCATGCTTCTTTCAGATCTAGTTAATTCAGTCCAGATAATAATTCAGTCATCAAATATTTCAGCCTCTAAACCTTTACTTTTCTTTCTTATTACTATTATTTTATTTTATTTATTTGGCTACACTGGGTCTTAGTTGTGGCAGGCAGGGTCTTCAATCTTCCTTGCATCATGCAGGATCTTTAGTTGCAGCATGTAGGATCTAGCTCCCTCAGTGAGGACAGCTGGGCAGGGTCTGGGGACCTGGCCCTGTGGGCACCGCCAGCTGAGACCTGCCTCTTCAGCCAGGCCTGGGCACTGGAGGGAGGACCCAGACTGAGTGCTAGATGAGCGTTCCTGGGCAGAGTTGTTATTGTTGTTCAGTCACTAAGTCGTGTCTGACTGTTTGCACTCATTGACTGCAGCACGCCAGGTTGGGATCCGACCTTGGCCCCCTGCTTTGGGAGCGTGGAGTCTTAGCCACTGGACCACCAGAGAAGTCCCTCCTTTTCTTTTAAACTGCGTAGACCTAATGGTAAGGTATTCCATGGCTTTGTTGTGCCAGTTTCAGCATGACTACCTTCAGGCTGATATTTTGGCTGAACTAAAGCACAAAAAAGGTGCCAACCTTTTTTAAAATGAGGGAGTGTTTGCCTCTTCCAGTTTGATTTAGGGTCCTAGGAGTCCCCCAAGTCCCTTTAAAATGAATGTTCTTGAGCCAAATGTATTAATACTTTGTATGCACTTGGAGGAACTGATGTGTTCCTAAAAGAAGAAGGAATCTCGGGAATGGCGGTGAGATTCATCATCAACAAAATAGGAATAAATCCAGCTGAAGCAAGGTGGGAGACAGTGAGAGAGCCTAAGGGCCTCTTATACTCTCAAAACACAGCAAAAGCTTCTCAGGGCACATTGCAGCCATTCCCCAAAGTGATCTGCAGGACAGTCATCAGGCACTGCTGCTGCTGCTGCTGCTAAGTCGCTTTAGTCATGTCTGACTCTGTGAGACCCCATAGACGGCAGCCCACCAGGCTCCACCGTCCCTGGGATTCTCCAGGCAAGAGTACTGGAGTGGGATGCCATTGCCTTCTCCAGGCACTAGCCCAACAAAAATAAGGAGTAGGTTTGAGATGATGTATTTGAAATAATAAGCTGACAGAGGTCTTGGGACCCAAGGTCTTGGGACCTGTATCTTCCCGAAAAGTGCCCTGAATTCAGCATTGTGTATACTCCTCAGGAATATGTTACTGCCTGTAGATGATCCATATGAGAAATTTTGTGCGATAGCTGGACAGTCTCTTACAAAGACCCTGAACCCAATGTTCTGAAAAAGGTCAGTGGCCACTGCATCAGAAGGATGTCAATCCTGGCTTTCCCTCCCAGAGAATTTTTTAAAAAACACTTGACCCTTGAACAGTGCCAGGGGGTTTAGGGGTGCCAACCATCTGTTCAGTGGAAAATCCTTAATTTTATAGTCAGCCCTGGGTATCCTTTCTCAGTATCCATGGTTCTGCGTCAGAGTATTCAACCAACGCCAACCCTGCAGTACTGTAGTATTTACTATCAAAAAATATCTGCATATAACTGGACCCACACGGTTGAAACCCATGTTGTTCAAGGATCAACTGTTGATGTATATATGACACCAACGCCTTGATGTATTATCTCATTTAGTCCTTAGAGGAGGTCTGCAAATAAGCATCAGGAGCTCCTGCTTGCAGTTCACACAGTCATTCAACATATGTTAAACACTTACTGCATTTCAGGCACTGTGCTGGGGATACTGAAGTGATTAATACAAAGGCAGCCCCACCCCCTTGGAGTTCACTTTCCAAGCGAAGGAGGAAAAGTGAGGACGTGAGAAGATTTTAAAAATATCAAGAGATAAAGGTTAAGGTGCTGAGAGAAGGATTCAGAAAGGGGACTTCTCCCCCAGCTCCCCTCTCTCCTACTTTTCCTATCTTACCCCCTGAAAGCTTCCCTCTCCCACCGCTTCTTCTCCCCTGATCTCCCCTCACCCACTCCTCCACCTGGCTCCCAGCACCTCCTATTTTCTCGTCTGGTTGCCCGAAGCAGGGGAGGGGGAGAGGGTGAGAGGGGCTAGGGGGCGGGCGGGGGTGGGGGAAGATGTCCCCGCGAGCCTGCCCCACCTGGCCCTCCACCTGCGGGCACAACGGTCTCTTTTTAGCCGCGTGTGCGCCCACCGCCCCTGATCCCTCCTCAGACCCTATGAACAACAGACTGGCTCCAGAATGGGAAATGAGGCCAGTTACCCGGCGGAGATATGCTCGCACTTCGACGAAGATGAAATTAAAAGGCTGCGCAAGCGTTTTAAGAAGCTGGACTTGGACAGTTCCAGCGCTCTGAGCGTCAAAGAGTTCACGTCCATGCCGGAGCTGCAGGAGAACCCGCTGGTGCAGCGGGTGATCGACGTCTTCGACACCGACGGCGACGGACAGGTGGACTTCCGGGAATTCATCCTGGGGACCTCCCAGTTCAGCGTCCGGGGAGATGAGGAGCAGAAGCTGAGGTTTGCTTTCAGCATCTACGACATGGACAAAGACGGCTACATTTCCAACGGGGAGCTCTTCCAGGTGCTGAAGATGATGGTAGGCGACAACCTGAAAGACTGGCAGTTACAGCAGCTGGTGGACAAAACCATCATCCTCCTGGACAAAGACGGGGACGGGAAAATCTCCTTCCAGGAATTCAGTGCTGTGGTCAGAAGCCTGGAGGTCCACAAGCACTTGGTGACCATTGTGTGAGTTTTATAAGGTCGCCACTCAACAACAACTTTTTCTTTCTTCTCTATCTCTTTAAAGATCTGCCCAAGAGGCCCAGTAACTGCCATCTCTGATCTACTGGAAAGTGTCTCTCTTACTGAAGCAAGATCTTCCAGCCTCTTGACCACCTACCTCAGTGTTACTAACTCGTCTGCTCTCAATGATTCAGGATAATGCCCTGAGTTGGGGAAAACATGATGAAGGAGCATGGAGGGAAAAGAAAAGGAAACAGCTTTTATGAATGTATTTTTTTTCTTTGTTTTGATTCAGAAACCAAACTACAAAGAGTGAAGAGAACTTTTAAAGTTCAAAAATAAGAAAATATACATCTTTTCCTTTACTTCTCGTGGTTTTATATATGGGGGAAAAGTTCCCAAAAGGTGCTAGGTGAACTATTTTCATTTACTTGTGGTGTTCAAGCATCTTTTAACAGATTATTAATTCCTTATTGTAGCAAGAGGGATGAATCTATTTCTCTTGGCTGAGCATCTTTTAATCACCTCTCTCTAGGCAACAAAAGCCCATCTTTCCCTTTTGAAAGCCTCAGACCACAGCTGGGTTCCTCCTGTCTCATTGCTCCAGCTCCTTTAGTTTCTTTTCAGGCAGAAATTCAGAGGCCTTGTAAGAAAGGCTAAGACAAAATCCCCAGTCTATCAGTCTCAGTGAAGGTGGCTTTTCAGGCTTGATTGCCTACCACAGTATTAAGTTCAGTTAATGGGCCTTCCACACAACCACGACAGAGAACTGCCTGGGAAGCTCATGCATGCATGCATGCTCAGTTACTTCAGTCCTGTCAATCTCTTTGACACCCTATAGACTGTAGCCCACCAGGCTCCTCCATCCATGGCATTCTCCAGGCAAGAATACTGGAGTGGGTTGCCATGTCCTATTCCAGGGGATCTTCCTGAGTCAGGGATTGAACCCACATCTCCTGGGTCTCTTGCATTGCAGGTAGATTCTTTACTGCTGAGCCACCAGGGAAGCCCTTCCTGGGAAGCTCTCTCACCTCCAGTACCTAGTGGGAGAGAATGGGCCACACTCATAGTCCTTCTTCCCACAGGCAGAAGTGGTGGTAATTCCAGCTGCAGTGGACTCTCCCCAGGGTGTGGAAGTGGTATTGCTCTTGGCATTCAAAAGATGCAGAGATGAACAGGTACACCTCTGTAGCAGGAGTGGATGCTGTCTATACTAACAAAACTTTTTTTAAGTTTGACCTGGACCTGGCAGGGAAGTTGAGAGCTCTCTCATTGGGGGAAGCCTTGTCTCTAATGTAACATTCAGCCCAGAGTCCCTCACACCCTAATAAACCTGCAGCCAAGGGGTATGCTGGAGCTGTTCTTACTGGGTGAGAACAAAAGTGGGCACTTCCCTCCCCAGTTCCATGTTCAGTGATGTCATATCTATAGTTTCAGATCAGCCACTGTGGGAGTAGTAAGAACTCATGGAAAAGAGCAAAAAGTTGTAGTTGTTTTTGTTCTGCTTCTTTTGGAGAGTCAGTGTACCAGTAAGTACACTGTTCCTTGTACCCTAGATTTTACCAGCTCTCTATGTCCCACTTACTACTGCCAGTTCGCAGGACAATGAGACATACTCTCCCTACATGTACTAAGCCAAGGTATAAACCCTAGGTGATTTTTTTTTTCAGGACAAGGAAGACCCATTTCTAGATTTATTATCTTTATATTTTGAAAAGGCTGGTAGCTAGTCTTGCTTCCCCTAAAAGTAGGAAAAATAAACCCCCACATTTCATTATTGGCACTATGCCATACTTTTTATTTTATAAATTACTTATGAGCCACAAAGAATAGATGTGCCTGCCCCTTAAATTCCTGTGTAGTCCTAAATATAAATGTATTAATAATCAGTAAATGTTCCCAATCCTGTAGTTATACGAGCCTTACCCCCATTTCAGGGTGACACAGTGAAAAGACTCCGACACACCTGAGTTTGGATTCAGTTACAACTGGGTTTTTGTCAGTCACTTGTTATTAGCTGTGTGAGCCCAAGCACTTACTTAACGTCTCTATGTCATTTCTCCTGGTTAAAATGAGGCTCCATTCCCAGGTTATTCTGAGAATTCCAAAAGATAAGACATGTTAAGTGCTAGTGCACAACACATTCCCTCTCCATGTCCTTTCGTCCCTTTTTACTCAATCAGAATATAAGGGAAAAGGAGGCCTCTGGCTTCCTTTTGAACCCTTACTTGGTACTTAGCCACACCTACTCTCAGATTAGCAGGACATTTGTGTATCCCTAATCCAGAAATGAAACAATGTCAAGGTCCTCTGCACCCTACAGGCTGTGTCTTCTTCTTCTTTAATTTTTATTTATTTAGTTGACTGCATCAGGTCCTAGTTGGGGTGCGACAGCTTAGTTGCTCCGTGGTTTGTGGGATCTTAGTTCCCTGACCAGGAATCAAACCTGTGTCCCTTACATTGCAAGGCAGATTCTTAACCACTGGACCACCAGACTTCTTGACTGAGAATTTAAAAAAGAGAGAGGGACTCATTCTAGCCCAACCTATTTGACTTTGTGGAAGAAACCTTTCATGAGAAAAATGAGCTTGTGTAATGCCAGCCAAGAGGACTTCTGAAAGAGAGACATTATTTGTATGTTCTGCAATGTGCACACCAAAATACAGTTTAAAATTAGGACCTAGGGTTTGAAATATGTTGGATTACATGTTCAAATTTAACAAGAGGAAAAAGCATTTCAGCTTATGGAGTGGCTGGAATTCACAAGCTAATTGCTCAATCAGTCTACCTAATGTATTGGGTTAGCCAAAATGCTTGTTGGGGTTTTTCCCACTAATGTCTTAGGAAAAACCTGAAGGAACTTTTTGGACAACCCAATAGTTTCGCAAGGCTTTGTGGCAGTGACCTTAAACTGTGCACCTGTTTCTAGCCTCAGCAACTGGAAAGCTCTGATTGTATGAATATTTAGGGGAAAAGATCACATTTACTTCCATATTAGAATGCTTTGACTCTTCTCTGTTAATTGCCAAGTTGCCAACAAATCTCATTCTGTACAGTTCCTTGGAGTGATAATAGTAGTTGATGCCTATTGAACAGCTGTTCTAGGCCCTATTATGTTTGTCATACCATTTAATCATTGTAACAACATTGTGGGGTGGGTGCCTTCATCTCAGTTTTACAGATGATGCTATAGAGTGATCTAGAAGCTACCCCAAGGTATCCAGCTGGTGAGTGGCAAAGCAAGGACTTGAACCATGCTCTCTGACCACAAATGGTGAGCTCCCTGCACTGCTTCCTATTTTTACGGCTTCTGTATTTACCTGCCTCAAATTATTCCTAAGATAATAAAACCAAGCTTCAATTTTTACAAAAAGATAATTGTTTATCAAGGAGAAAGGAGCTCCTACCTCCTTGGTCCTATGCATTGCAAAAAATTAAAAATATTAGGCAAGGCAATCTTAGATCATCTTCCACCTTCATCTCATCTTGAGAACTAAGTGACAGCATTTAGATTAAACTAGTAACAGCAACCAATATGCGTTGATGCTGCAGACATCAGTAACAATATGTTGTTGTGAATCCTATATTAATGGATTGTGTCTGCTCGCTACCATATGTTGCAATCCCAAAATCAACTAGACAATTTTTTTTGAAATGTAGGGGAAAATATGGCCTTAACATAGTTGATTTATTCTCTATATTGCTGTAAAGGAATCTTCAAGGAAAAATCTTCAGGAACTTTTTTTTTTTTATTACAAATCCCATTCTTCACTTATGCTATTGATTTTCTCTGTTAGGACTTAAAGTGTGTCATGAATCTGGCTATTGTGTTTTATCTATTTCCCTTGCTTTGAAAAGGGAGAGGCTTGGGTGTTTGTAAGATAAGGTGGCATGGTGAAAAAGGAGTCAGGTTGGGACTTTGCTGGCAGTCCAGTGGTTAAGACTCCACACTTCCAGTGCAGGGAACATTTCTATCCTTGGTCAGTGAACTAAGATCCCGCATGCCACACAGCACAGCCAAAAAAAATTTTAAAAAGAGGTCGCTAGAGTTAGGATCAGAACTGGATGCCTCTCCTTTTGTATTGGCTGGTATAGCTGTCCCACCCGGCGGGGGGTTTGTGGGA
>NW_011494781.1:4028668-4029060 GCF_000754665.1 Bison bison bison | reverse complement strand
TGGTGATTGTGTGAACAGCAACAAGCTATGTGTCCGCTTTAAAGCATCTGCTGGGTCATAGTGAAAAACCACAACACTGAAAGGACCCCAGAGTAGTAAAAGCTGTGTAGAGTAAAGATACAGCCTCATAGTTCTTAGACTAAAGCTGACCCACAAGTAAATTTTGTTATTTTGCATGGTGTTTGTTCTCACAAGGTTTTGTGTATATGTGTGTGCATGTGTATGTTACCAATATTTTTTAATAGGATTTTAAGTAGAAATCAAAATCAGCATAAAGGAATGCAGCCCACCCCCAGGATGGGTGTGGCCTTTTACTGGCTAAGGTACTTCTGCAACATGGAGGTGAAATTTTCTCAGTGAAGAGAAAGTCCCCTCTTAGTTTAAAAAAAAAA
>NW_011494781.1:4015046-4028568 GCF_000754665.1 Bison bison bison | reverse complement strand
AAAAAAAAAAAAAAAAAAAAGAGATGGATGAAGTGTTCATTATTTTTCAAAAACAAAGCAATTAGCAATTGGGGACTTGCCTGGGGGTCCAGTGGTTAAGAATCCACCCGCCAATGCAGGAAACACGGGTTTGATTTCTGGTCCAGGGAGTTTCCACATGCTGTGGGGTGACAGCCAATGCACCTCAACTTCGAGCCTGTGCTCTAGAGCCCGAGAGCTGCAACTGCTGGAGCCTGCACTCCTAGAGGCTGTGCTCCCTAACCAGAAACCACTTCAGTAAGAAGCTGGAGCTCCACAATGAAGGACAGCCCCCGCTACCTGCAACTAGAGAAAGCCCTCACCCAGCAATGAAGACCTAGCACAGCCGAAACTAAATAATTTTTAAAAAATAAAGCAATTGTGCACAAAACTTCCCAATGACTATTTCCTAACAATTGTTTCTAACTGAACAATAGAGTTTCCAATAATCAAAACAAATGGAGTCATATAGAGTTCAAACATCTGTATAATAAAATCTAACAAAACAAAGCTACCAGGAAAATTTTAAATGAAGAAATATATGTTATGTATTAGGAAAGGGCTTATTAGTTTTCTTCAGTAAAAATTCTCACTTTTTCTGAAATGCGTAATTGGGCAAATGATATAAATATATAATGTATATACAGGGAGATAGGAAAAACAAACTTCAAAAAATAACCTCAAAAATTGAACACATACAAATCGGAATAACCAAAATAGAAAAAAAAATGATTAGTTGTAAAACAGAGTTGGCAAGGATGTTAATTAACATCCTGTGCACCGGGGCATCTTGGGAATCACTGGGAATGGTTTTCACACTCTTGAGAACTATTTCATACAACACAAGGCATCAGAACAGTTCCATCATCTAACCTGGTAATCCCATCCATTGCAATATATATCTCAAAGAAAGAATCAAAAGTGATTTTTAAAGTGCTCTATGTAAAAGATGTTTTTATTGCAGCAATATTTGTTATATATATGTATATACACTAAACAATATTAAATATTTGACAGTTTGGGGATAAAGTGAATTATGATAAAATAATGGTTGCTAATATAAAGCCATTGAAGTTAATAAATAACTATAAATCAATATATTTTCAGATTAAGCTTTTTAAAAAGCATAATTATTAACATATAACAGAGTTTATAGCTCTGGAAAATATATATGCAAATGGTCATAGTTTGGAAGAGACAATGAAGAACTGAAGATAATTGTTTATATAGGAAAATGATAATGTTCATTGCCTCAAAATTAATTTTTGGAAATATTTTTCTGAGTCATTTTATTAATACATTAAGACTTTTCAAAAGACTGCACAATGGAGCTAATTTAGCACACTGAGCACCAGGTCCAAGGGTAAAAGATGGTTGCCCAAACCTAGAAGGGGCCAGAGCTCTGGGAGTACCAAGGACAGAAAGAGGACGTGTCCTCAGCAACCTGGGCAGTGCCATGTTGAGCAGTCATTAAGCAGATTCCAAGTTAGAGGAGATAGAGGTGCCACATCCCCCAGGATGAGGGATGCAATGAGAAGTTCCTGCAGACCCTGATTTTACTGTCCATCTAGATTATTTTCTCATCCATATGTGTGAGCACTGTTATTAATAACTTCACTCATGTAGTGTCTCCCTGGATTTTGCAAATCATCTCCTGTTTTGTTTCATGTTAAATGATCTTTCAGGCTGTATTCATTGATGAGAAAGTTGCAGATTCTGTGAGTGAATACCTTCTTCCTACCTTTTCATGATTGTTGTTACAAGTTTTTTAGAAATCCCCAATTATTACATCGCCCAGTCTTGCCCCATTGTCTTCACCCAGGGAAACTCTCTCCTCTGGTAGCTCTCCTTGGTGCCTCTGGAGCCCTCACCTCATGCAGATGCAGGCCTCCATCTTCTGTCCCCCTCCTCCTGCCTGGATAAAGGGCTACATGTATAGACACAATTAGTCTGCCAAATTTTATTGAGCTACTGCTCTTCTGGGCAAAATATTGGGGTGGCAAAAAAAATGAAAAGGAAATCAAGTCTTCAAAATTAGAAACAGCATTTGCTTCCTCCCCATCCTGCTTCCAAGAATTTAGGAATTAGCCATATTTTATAGGCTCCACAACCTGCCTTTTTTTTTTTCTTTGTCGTTTTTATTCAGTCACTAAGTTGTGTCCAGCTCTTTGCAACCCCATGGACTGCAGCATGCTGGGCTTCCCTGTCCTTCACCATCTTCTGGAGTTTGCTCAAACTCATGTCCATTGAGTCAGGGATGTCATCCAACCATTTTATCCTCTGTCTCCCCCTTCTTTTGCCCCCAATCTTTCCCAGCATCAGGGTCTTTTCCAATGAGTCAGCTCTTTGCATCAGGTAGCCAAAGTACTGGAGCTTTACCTCTCACTAAAACTGTTGTTCCTTCCCTATTTCAGCTCTCTAATTAAAGAAAAAAAATTACTTTCAAACCAGGATTTGACTTTACAGACTCAGAGAGCAAATTTGTATATACAAAGTTTTAACACACCAGATCACTGAAAAAGAAAATGATTTCTCCTGGTTCTTTTAGCCCTAGTGCTCTGGGGGAAAGTACTTAATAGGTACTGGAATCCTTGAGAGTAATTGTAACTAAGTTATTTTTCAGGTATGTACTTCCTTAATTAAACATTTATTAGCACTTACTGTATACCAAGCCTCTGCTGCTGCTGCTGCTGCTGCTGCTGCTAAGTCACTTCAGTCGTGTCCAACTCTGTGCGACCCCATAGACAGCAGCCCACCAGGCTCTCCCGTCCCTGGGATTCTCCAGGCAAGAACACTGGAGTGGGTTGCCATTTCCTTCTCCAATGCATGAAAGTGAAAAGTGAAAGTGAAGTCACTCAGTCGTGTCCGACTCTTGCAACCCCATGGACTGCAGCCTTCCAGGCTCCTCCGTCCATGGGATTTTCCAGGCAAGAGTACTGGAGTGGGGTGCCATTGCCTTCTCCATACCAAGCCTCTAGAGACATGCAAAGAAAGGCAGAGCTGTACCCTGTCAGAGAAATTTTCCTAGAAGGGGCTCACCCATTCATTTCAGTGTTCTGCAAGAGAAATAAAGTCTCTCTCTCAAAAGAGGTTATGTTGACACCTCAGAGCTAGAGGAGCTTTATGATACTGAAGACACTGGAAATGATGGCTTCAATTACTTTCCAAGCCAAGTGCCTCTGCTTCAGATGTAAACTGGCTTACCTTGGGTCCTGTGCTTGGCCTCCTGTTAACAAGGAGTGGGGGAAAAAAAAAAAAAACAAGGAGTGGGGAGTCTGTGGTTGGTAGACACTCCAAAACCACATGAAGTAGGGAAGGGCCATTCCCCAGGGAAAGGATCCTAAGCAAATAAAGCCAACACATTTCCTGCAGAAGCCAGGTGAAATTTTACTGTGTAAAAAATCTCCAATTTTTTACTTTATTAATTGTTAATATGCTTTTCCTCCCAACTCCCACAATAGGCCCCCAGATTGATAAACACGGGCGTTAGAAAGTCAGGATGGCAAGTTTTCCAAGTTCTCTGAGCCTCTTTCTCATCTATTAATTAAGAATATCAATCTCTTTCTCCATCACAGAATTATTCCAAAAATCTCTTGAGATTTATAAGACTTTTGGAGGGTGGAAATATATATATCAATTTATATTATACAAATATTCTAGGTTTCATATGCTTTCATCCATTTATTCCAAAAAACACTTTTTGAGAACCTTATAAATGTTAGGCAGTGTTCTAGGCAACCAGGATATGCACTAGACAAATGAGCAAAATTCCTGGTTTATTGGAGCTTACATTCTCCTTGAGGGAAATAGACACTAAATATGTGTTATGTCAGGGACAAAATAAAACAAGGTAAGGAGAAGAGATTGAGTCCATGAGAAGAGGCTTCCCTGATAGCTCAGCCAGTAAAGAATCCACTTGTAATGCAAGAGACCCTAGTTCGATTCCTGGGTTGGGAAGATCTGCTAGAGAGGGACAGTCTACCCACTCCAGTATTCTGCCCTGGAGACTTCCATGGATTATACAGTCCATGGGGTCACAAAGCATCAGACACAAATGAACAACTTTCACAGGAAAAGAGGGAGAGGATAGGATTTGTCTTTTTTTTTTTTTTAATTGTTTAAATCATGGTAAAAACAATTTGCCATTTTAACCATTTTTTAAGTGTACAGTTCAATGCCATTAATTAAATTTACAGTGTTGTGCAATCATTACCACTACATGTTTCCAAAATGTCTTTCATCATCCCAAAGAGAAACTCTGTAACTACTGAGCATAACTCCCCATTTTCCTCTAGCCCCAGCTCCTGATGAACTCTAATCTACTGATTATAAGCAGATGAATGGATAAACTAAATGTGGTATGTACATACAATGGAATATTTTTCAGCCATAGAAAGATTTGCCTTTTTAACCACAGTAGTTAAAGCAGATTTCACTGATAATTAATGTCTGAGCAGAGACCCACAGAGAGTAAGCGAAGGAGTATTGCTGGTTCCTGGTGGAAGGATTTACAAGGCAGAGAGAATAGAAAATGAAGAGCCTCAAGCAGGAACAGCTGGATGGATTTAAGGGAAGTGAGGAAGCCCAAGCTGTGAGCAGAGTGAACAAGTGTGAGAAGAAGAATGTGAAGCTAGAGGTGTGGGACTAAGTCATGTAAGGTCCTGTGGGCCTTTGTAAGGGCTCTGACAGGTACTCTGGTTGAGGCCAAACATCATCACTGGGCACTGAGCACAGGAGTAACGTATTTTGAGTTATCCTGGCTGCCTTGCAGAAGACAGACTGAAGGGGTCAGGGAACAATTCGGAAGCTATTTCTGTGGTCTAGGTGAGAGATGATGGTGACTTGGACCAGGGTGGTTGGTGGAGGTGGTAAGAAGTCATCAGATCCTGGACATACTTTGCAGACAGCATCCACCATATTTGCAGACATGCTAAGTACAGGATGCTAGAGAAAGGGAGGAATCTATGCTATTTAGCCTGAGAAATTGCAAGGATGGAGATTTATTAAGATGTGACAGACTGTGTGAAGAGAAGATTTCAGAAGGAAAATTAGAAGTCTATTTTGATGTGTCATTTTGAGATTCTATTAGATATCCAAGTAGACAGGCTGAGTCAGGAGTTGGGAATGATATAAATTTGGAAGTCATTGGTAAATAGATGGTATTTAAAGACATGGTGTGGATAAGAAAGTGAATGTAACTAAAGAACTGAAGTTCTGCTAATATTTAAGGTCAGAAGGATGGGGAGGAACCAGCAGACAAGACTGATATAGTACAAGGAGAGAGGATTCCTCAAAACAGTGAAGAAAAACATCAAAGAGGATGAAATAAGTTTCCAAGCTGATACATGAATAAGTTGAAAACTGACTCTTGGATTTGATGGCCATTGTTGGTTTTGACAGGATCCTAAGCCAGGGATTGAAAGCCTGAGTGGAGTGGGTCCAAAAGAGAATGGGAGGAGAGGAATTGAAAACAATGAGTACAGACTCTTTAAAGGAGCAGAGAAATTGGATAGCTGCTGTATGTTAGAAGACGTGGACTGGGGGCTAGGGAGGCTTAGATTATAGGATTTAACCAGTAACATCTGAGGCAAATGATGACTCAAATAGTTTATCTTCATTTCTTGCTGGAGTTTTCAGAACCTAGTCAGTCACCTAACCATCTGTCAGATGTTTCAAGGGCCCACAACCGAGCAAGAGGCAGAGGAGGGTTTACCAGCAACAGAATTGGTGGTCTTGGCCTCTATGTCACCGGAAGCACTAATGATCTAGACAGAGACCACTCAGAATCTTTGATAGTGGCATCACCCTTTATCTGAATCTAGTCTGTACCTAGAAATACGTTGGCTGGTAGATTTCCAGATGGTGAGAGGCTTTTCCATTATCTTGTATGAGACAAAACGAATAAATAAAACATTCCCACCTTATCCAAAAAGCCCAACCAGCTTCCCTAAATTTAATTAAAACATACTTAGACATTTGTTAGTGTTTAATATCTAATGTACAATGCATGGATTGCTATATATGACAATCCACCAATGACTTCTACATAATATGAACCATTTAAAACACCAGTTCTTTAATGCTTAATCAGTGGGTATTCATGCATGCATAATACAGAGTATGCTTGCCCTCCACAATGCAATGAATATGTTAATGTAAACGAACAATAAAATAAAATGTTAAAGAAATATAACACTATAAATAACATTTAGCAAAATAAAATAAGCAAGCAAGGGGATTTTTTGAGTGGTTACTTATTGATTAAAGAGGTAACTGAGAGAGGCTGGATGGGCTAGAATGAGCCTGTGAAGGACTGAGTGAAGCCATAAATGCCTGATATTTGCCCCACTCCAGTACTCTAGCCTGGAAAATCCCATGGATGGAGGAGCCTGGTAGGCTGCAGTCCATGGAGTCACGAAGAGTCGGACATGACTGAGCGACTTCCCTTTCACTTTCCACTTTCATGCCTTGGAGAAGAAAATGGCAACCCACTCCAGTGTTCTTGCCTGGAGAATCCCAGGGACGGCAGGGCCTGGTGGGCTGCCATCTATGGGGTCACACAGAGTTGGACACGACTGAAGTGACTTAGCAGCAGCAACTCCTGAGACAGTCTTCCCTCCTTGGCTCTTGAGACTCTAGAAGTGTGTGGCTGTGAGCTATCAAATGAAGCTGCAGATGAAGCACCGGGATAAAGAAAAAAAAATTCCACTCACATTTCTTTGCTTTCACTTATACAGCTCTCGACAACGTGAGACCGGGCTGTGATTGCATTTCTGAATATGATGCTTCTATCCATGTCACTGGCAACAGTAATCATTATTTTGTCTGCATCACTTAAATTTATTTTAAAGATTTGACATTGAATATTCATTGCTCCTCCTCTTCTTCCTCTGACCAAGGATAAATGTCAAGTTGAGCAAGTTCCACTCTATCAGACAAAAAGATTTCACTTGTTAATGTGGGACAAATGCATATATTTAATGCATAGCACATTGAAGCAGAGTGGTCCTAGGAGAAGAACAGCTGAATTACAACTGCAGCAGTACATCTTATCAGTCAGGCTCAGACACGGTTTAAGCGTTTTTCACTGGTGCCCAAAGGCAAATTATAGGGGTTTTGCAATCCAGAGGGTGAGTTTTGAATAAAATTTTTTGCAAGTTGTAACAGGGAATAGACAGTACCAGTTTAGACAGCAATAGATGCTTCTGAAGGGTATTTGCTTCAAGGTAGCTCAGGCTTTAGCATCAGACAATCCTGGATCCATAGCCTGGCCTCCTAGTTTTTAGCTTGTATTACATTGGGTATGGTAGTTAATGAACCTCAGTTTCCTTGATGTGAAATGGGGATAAAAATACTTAACTTACAATACTATTATCAGATCATAATATGCATGTATGGTGTCTGGCACACAGATGTCTAATTTAAGAAAAAACAACAGCAACTGCTTCTATAAGTCTATTAGTATGTGGGTGTAAACAATGGAAATTTAAAGAAAGAAGTGTGTAAAATAAACTGAATACAGCCTATTTGTTATTGGCATAATAAGAGGAAAATGAGACTAATTATTGTTATGCACAAGATAACAAAGGGGATCACCAAGGTTTAAAAGCAGGATGATTCACTGTAAGTTGCATTTTTCTTCTTCATCTTGGCAGCACTTTATAAGAAGCAGCAGTCTGTTCAGTCTTTTGCTGAGTGTTCAATGCTGTTCAAGTCCCAAATGAATTTGCCCAGTGTGTTCTTCATCCACAGCAGTAGTAACTCATTGAATCCTTCTGTAATAGCTGTATCCGGTACACATTACTACAGGTCCAGGCTGAGGGCTATTTTCAAACACATTTGTATATACTTTCTGGAGGTCAGGTTGGTCATCACATGTACAGAGATGTCCCGGGAAAAGCTCTAGTAGCTGAGTACCCCTCAGGCCTGATAAACTGCTCACCTTCCCTACACCAGCACTCCCGTTCCTTCAGGCTGGGCTTCTTTCATTCTCAGTGCCCCAGTCTCGGGGACCTGGGGTATGCTCTATGCCCCTGCTCACCGCTAGTCTTTCCTTCCCCAGGGATCCTAACACACATCTTTGGTCCAGAGCCACTGCCAAAAGTAGTATCATGGAGGAAAAGAGATCCCATGGCCCGGCCTCCCCCAAAGCTTGAAATCTCCAAGCTCTGCCTGAGCCTGGTCCCCCACATAAACTTCCTGGCATACCGGGAGGTCTAGCCATGCCTGAGCCATCCTGACTGCCTGCTTCTCCAGGACTAGGGGTAGAGGAGAGGAGAATGAAAGAAAGGAAAACTCCTTCAAGAGGATGGGCGGATCACTCGTGTCAGTTAAATGATGTGGTTAAGAGTGTAGGCTCTGGAGTCAGACTGCCTGCCTGGGTGTGAACCCCCCTGACCTTTACCAGCTATGTGACTTTGGATGAGTCATTTAACTCTTGTTCCTAAGTTTCCTCATCTGTAAAATGGAGATAGTACCTCCCTCATAGGTCGCTGGGAAAATTAAGCAAGTTGCTACATTGATAAAGTGCTCAGAACTGCGCCTTCCACGTGTTAAATGCTAAATAATTATTAATGATGATAATGACCAAAAGCCTCCAGCAAAGGGATGACACTCGGGGTCCTTAGCATTGGCTTGTATGATCTTGGGTAAGGTGCTTAATCTAGCCTTGCCTAGGGCTGGCCTGTTCCTCCCTCAGGATGCAGGGCCTCTGCACCCGACCCCTGAGCACAGCCATCCGTTTCACAAGTCCTCAGATCAGTGTGCTGGAGGTTCATGTTTTTGTCACGTTCTTTGTTTCTGCTGCCCTCAACTTGCAGTGCTACTTTCCCACCCAGCCTCCACATTCTACCTGTCTCATTTTAAGTCTTATCTCATGAGCCAGCTTCTCTGCAAAACCTGGGAAGTATAAATCAATGTATCATGGGGTATAAATGTTTGCTTTCTCCCTAGACTTGAGCTGATTGAAGGCAAGGACATAACCCTCCTAGCTCCACCCCCTGGTACTTGGGAGACTTCCTGGCACATAGTAGACACTCAACAAATCAAATGTCTTTCTCCTGGATTGATTGGTCATCGATGTCAGTGACTGAATACGAATTTTGTAGAGACTGCCTGTAAATCCTTTAGCCTGTCACAGGTGTTAAAGTGATCGTTTTTATAGTTGCTGTTGCTCTCTTGTTATAGAGTAGAAAGAAACTGAACTTTGGAGCTAAACAAACATTGACTTATAGGCCAGCTTTGTCACTTAAAAACTGCAAGGACTTTAGTTTCCTCAACTATAAATTGTAGTTATAATAGCTATCTAAGCACACACACACACAAAAAAAATAGTAAGCAATCAACAAGTAGGTCCCTTCTTTTTCTCCTCTGTGGCTGTCTAATTTTGTGACCTGGCTCAACTTCCTTCACTTTTCTGGTCCCAAGTTCCTCATCTTTAAAATGAGGACATTGAACTAGATGATATCCTATCCATGTTTCTGTCAGATCTAAATGAAAATTTTTATTGTGCTCATCATCTTTTCCCCTTAAATCTAACTCACTCTCTGTCCCTGGGAGAGATTCTTTCCTTGATAACTTTTTGATGTTTTAGTATACTAAATTGTTTCAATTTTCAGTCTCTACCTCTATCTCTCAGTGTCCCTTTTGACACCATAGCGTGGTCTAGACACAGGGCCTCTTCATGACTCCAGGAACCATTCAAACAGTAGCACTGTATGTGAGTAGCACCCGCAGGAATTGTGCCGTGCAGCAGCCCTCAGTCCTGGCTGGATCCCCTTTGCAGTGTAGTATAGTGACACCTGCAGAGCACACAGAGGAACGGTCTCCAGCTTTCCTTGGGTCCAGCAGAAAACGATGTGCGTCCAAGAGTGGACGAGCACGGGACCAGGTGCAGCCTCCCATTCGTGACCTTTCCTTTCCTGTTCTGCCACAGACGTTGCAGATGGGCATCAAACACTTCTCTGGACTCTTCATGCTGCTGTGCATTGGATTTGGTCTGTCCATCCTGACCACCATTGGTGAGCACATGGTGTACAGGCTGCTGCTGCCACGCATCAAGAACAAATCTAGGCTGCAATACTGGCTCCACACCAGTCAGGTGAGTGCCACCAGGCATCTCCCTCCAGTATTCTTAAGCGTCAGAATTCCCAATAATGGGAAAATCCAGGGCCTCAAGTCAGAGTGACAAGTGACAGGTTATCAAGAGAACCAGGTGGTGTAGACACTCTTAGTATACAAGATGGAACTCCCTCTATCCCATTAATGCACTTGCCCCTTAAATTAAGCTGTCCCATAATGCCCTTTCCTTCCATATAACCCTCCACTGTTGCTCAGAGTGGAAGCAACAGCCTTGTTGTTGTTGTTTAAATGTTTTGTTGTAAGCAGTTAGTTGCAAGAAATATAATTTCCAGCATTTTGGAAATATTGACTTTTTAAAATAAAACTGTTAAATCCATTTTCAAATTGTGTCCAGTAGGATCTAATAGAATAGGCTAAATAGACTGTAAATGCCTTAGGAGCAATATCCATTATTTCTCTTAGCTTATCACAGGAAAACATAGGACGTGTTCAGATGCACGTGGTTTTGAGATCGCAATGGCATGTTTTTAACATGATTTCACTTAGTGACAGACTGAAGAGATGGTGTGAAAGATTTGTTTCCTTCAGAGTCTTTCTTGCCAAAACTGAAACCCACTAAATGATCTTGAAGTCCCCTGTTTCCCTTCAGATGAACGCTCGGCTCCCTGCTCTTGCTGCATTTCAATGGTCCAGAGCTTAGAAGTCCACTGACGTCATGGCCAAGCTCTAGATCAAAGCTCCTTCGTGTTATCCAGACACCTATGCACTCACCAGCAGGAAGAACTGAAACTGTCAGGCAGACAGTCATTCAAGCTCACTCCTTTGTATATCTCACCTGATGGAAACAGGCATTGAGAGCTGAAATATACTCAGAAGGCTTCTTACTGATGAAGTGAAAGTGAAAGTCACTCAGTCGTATCCAACTCTTTGTGAGCCCATAGACTATACAGTCCATGGAATTCTACAGGCCAGAATACTGGAATGGGTAGCCTTTGCCTTCTCTAAGGGATCTTCCCAACCCAGGGATGGAACCCAGGTCTCCTGCATTGCAGGCTAATTTTTTTCCAGCTGAGCCACCAGGGAAGCCCAAGAATACTGGATTAGGTAGCCTATCCCTTCTCCAACAGATCTTCCTGACCCAGGAATCAAACCAGGGTCTCCTGTATTGCAGGCTGATTCTTTACCAGCTGAGCTACCGGGGAAGTACTGATGAAGGGGCTCTAGCAAAGACAGCAGTTTCCCCCTGAGTGCAGGGAGGGGCGAGGCCAGAGGAGCCAACCTGACCTCCCGGCCGGGCTCCCCCGTGCCTCCCAGCACACTGTCACTGCTTCTCAGCAGTGAGGCTGCCAGTTCTGCCACCTCTGCCCCCTGCATCTGTTATGCTGCTCTCTTCTTTAACACAGAGCTTTTTTTCTATATAGGTCACTATCATTGGGTTGATTACATGTGAACCCTGTTCTTCCTACTTTTATCCTAGGATGTATTTGGTCTCCTAAGAAGACTCTGCAGACAATTGATCCTCTGCATGATAAATCAGCGTGATTAGTTTAATTCTAAGGCGTTCTTACCTTCTTTGTTTTGACTCACCTTTAGCAATTGTACTAAGTCCTCTGCCACATGTTAGTTATGATAGTGTGTTAGTCACTTAGTCATGTCCAGCTCTTTGCGATCCCACCAGGCTCCTCTGTCCTTGGGACTCTCCAGGCAAGAATACTGGAGCGGGTAGCCATTCCCTTCTTCAGGCAATCTTCCTGACCCAGGGGTCGAACCCAAGTCTCCCTCATTACAGGCAGATTCTTTACCATCTGAGCCACCAGGGAAGCCCAGTTATGATAACTCTCCGTTTATTTATTTATTTGGCTGCACTGAATCTTAAGTGGCAGTGTGTGAGCTCTTAGTTGCAGCATGTGGGATCTAGTTCTCTGACCAGGGATTGAACCCAGATCCCCTGCTTTGGAAGTGAGGAGTCATAGGCACTGACACACCAGGAAAGTCCCAACTTTTCTTTATATCACAGACCTTTTTACAACTCAGAGTATTTCTAAATTTCCCATCAAATTATTTTCTTCCAGGTAGAATACTATCTTAGAATTCGTTTTCTCTTGAGATTTGGGACTGAATATTGATCTTTTTTCTGCCATCAATGGTAATTTGTTTAAAGAGGCCAAGGTTTGTAGCAAAGAGATTAAATCTCAGGGGGTGCTTTGTGCCCCAGTTCTGTGTTTCTAACAATCTCTATGTGTGAATCTGTTCTTTCCATCAGAGATTACACAGAGCACTAAACACATCATTTGTAGAGGAAAAGCAACAGCGTTTCAAGACTAAACGTGTGGAAAAGAGGTAAGAAGAGGCCAGTTCCAGGTGTCATTTATGCTTGTTAAAAGCTTAAAGATGCAACTAAGACCCCGTGCTCAAGAGGGAAATTATGTACAATAATTCAAATCAAATCAGGACTAAGTTGTTGAGAAACAACTTATATGTTGTTTCTAAAAATTGTTGTTTCAAATAGAAATCACTTCAGTTCATTCCAGTCACTCAGTCCTGTCCAACTCTTTGCAACCCCATGGAATGTAGCACGCCAGGCCTCCCTGTCCATCATCAACTCCCAGAGTTTACTCAGACTCATGTCCATTGAATTGGTGATGCCATCCAACCATTTCATCCTCTGTCATCCCCTTCTCCTCCCAACTTCAATCTTTCTCAGCATCAGGGTCTTTTCAAATGAGTCAGTTCTTCGCATCAGGTGGCCAAAGTATTGGAGTTTCAGCTTCAGCATCAGTCCTTCCAATGAATATTCAGGACTGATTTCCTTTAGGATGGACTGGTTGGATCTCCTTGCTGTCCAAGAGACTCTCAAGCTTCTTATGCAACACCACAGTTCAAGAGCATCAATTCTTCAGCGCTCAGCTTTCTTTATAGTCCAGCTCTCACATCCATACATGACTACTGGAAAAACCATAGCTTTGACTAGATGGACCTTTGTTGGTGAAGTAATGTCTCTGCTTTTTAATATGCTGTCTAGGTTGGTCATAACTTTTCTTCCAAGGAGCAAGCATCTTTTAATTTCATGGCTGCAGTCACCATCAGCAGTGATTTTGGAGCCCAGAAAAATAAAGTCTGTCACTATTTCCACTGTTTCCCCATCTATTTCCCATGAAGTGATGCGACCAGATGCCATGATCTTCATTTTCTGAATGTTGAGCTTTAAGCCAACTTTTTCCACTCTCCTCTTTCACTTTCATCAAGGGGCTCTTTAATTCCTCTTCACTTTCTGCCATAAGGGTGGTGTCATCTGCATATCTGAGGTTATTGATATTTCTCCCAGCAATCTTGATTCCAGCTTGTGCTTCATCCAGTCCAACATTTCTCATGATGTACTCTGCATATAAGTTAAATAAGCAGGGTGACAATATACAGCCTTGAC
>NW_011494781.1:3995405-4014946 GCF_000754665.1 Bison bison bison | reverse complement strand
TCTAGAAGTTCACGGTTCATGTATTGCTGAAGCCTGGCTTGGAGAATTTTGAGCGTTACTTTGCTAGTGTGTGAGATGAGTGCAATTGTGCAGTAGTTTGAGCATTCTTTGGCATTGCCTTTCTTTGGGATTGGAATGAAAACTGCCCTTTTCCAGTCCTGTGGCCACTGCTGAGTTTTCCAAATTTGCTGGCATATTGAGTGCAGCACTTTCACAACATCATCTTTTAGGATTTGAAATAGCTCAACTGGAATTCCATCACCTCCACTAGCTTTGTTTGTAGTGATGCTTCCTAAGACCCACTTGACTTCACATTCCAGGATATCTGGCTCTAGGTGAGTGATTGCACCATCATGGTATCTGGGTCATGAAGATCTTTTTTGCATAGTTCTTCTGTGTATTCTTGCCACCTCTTCTCAATATCTTCTGCTTCTGTTAGGCCCATACCATTTCTGTCCTTTATTGTGCCCATCTTTGCATGAAATGTTCCCTTGGTATCTCTAATCTTCTTGAAGAGATCTCTAGCCTTTCCCATTCTATTGTTTTCCTCTAGAAATAGAACAGACCAAAAAAATATCTGTACCTAGATAGACACTGAAATGCAGGAGAGGCAATAGATGTTGTGAAAAAAGTACCAGTGCAATCTCTAGGCCCAAGTGTGCACGCATGCCAAGTCTTCCAGTCATGTCTGACTCCGTGTGACCCTAGAACTGTAGGCCACCAGGTTTCTCTGTCCATGGGATTCTCCAGGCAAAAATACTGGAGTGGGTTGCCATGCCCTCCTCCAGGGGACCTTCCCGACTCAGGGATCGAACCTGAGTCTCTTATGTCTCCTGCAGTGGCAGGTGGGTTCTTTACCACTAGTGCCACCTAGGAAGCCCCCTAGGGTCAAGTATCTGGCTCCAAATCCTGACTCCTATACTTATACTATGTGTGGTCCTGGGCAAGTCATTTATTTAACCTCTCTGTACCCCAATTTTCTCATTTGTAAAAATGAGATAGAGTACCTACTTTCTAGAGACTCTAAGAATTAAATAATACATCTAAAGCCCCCCAAACAAAGCTACTTTAGCTATTTTATTGTGTACCAAATACACGTAAGACTAAATTCATAAGTACCGCAGGCAATTAATTTCATGCAATATTGCCCTTTTGGCATGTTTCCACTCCCGACTCCTTTCCAGCACTCACAGGAATATTTGAAATATGCAACAGACATGTTCTGCTTAATCCATTTCCTGGCACTGTTACTGCAAACTCCCCAGAAAAGAACATCTCATTAATAGGAAGTAACAGGCATTAAATGCATAATTGACATGTGGAAATTGAAACTCTGCACCTTCCCCACATCCAGCCTGTGGAAAACCGTAGCCTCATTCATGGTGGCTAGAGATGTCAGAAGTATTTGGGTCTGGTACCTGGCTGGCCTCTGTTTCTTGCTGCCTCTTGGTGTTTTCTTATGTCCACAGGCTCTGTTCACAGCATTACCTCCAAGCAACTCTGTCATCTACAGCAGATCCTCAGCTTCAAGCTGAGGATTACCTTAGCTTTCTGGGTAATTTGAAATCTGACACTCACACTTCTCATTTGCAATGGACAAGGAAAAGGGAGTGGAAAACATGATTCTTTTTCATTATCTGTATCTCCTCAGGGACTGCTGGAGTCCCCTTCTCTGCAATTTGCATGGAGCTTGTCAGAATCATTTCAGCTATCTCTTACAGCCTCTCTTTCCAGGCAGTGAGCACACCCTCCTCCCAGCATGGTCTGTGGTGTTCCTGTATCAGACTGTGGCCCCATCAGCAACAAACTGCAGGCTAATCAGGTCATATCTGTTCTAGGTCGTGTTATGTATATTTTTTTCTATGTGTTGCATATATTTTTTTCTATAATTATTTTTAACATAAATGTTTAACCAGAGAGGAACACAAGAAGACATAGCAGCAAAGACACCATCTCACAATAACAAAGCATTTGTTCTCTGACCATAATAGAAACAGGAAGCTACCAGTGATCCCATTTCCAACTGTGATATGACTCCTATTCACATCTCTCTTGCCTAAATTCAGAATCAAATGTGTCTTTCTCTCAACATATCCATTTTTTTTTGGCAGATTCCCTTCTGAAATCCCTTATTTTGAGAAGGAGCTAAGACAACACGTCCTCATGGTTTATTGGGCCCATATTTCCTATGCCATCTCCCTACAACCCAACACCCGCTTGTAACCTTTCAAATGCAGTGAGTGTTTGGGGGCCCACTGATGTCACGTCTCCTCTGAATGGTCTAGTGGAGTATTGAACCTCAAAGGTATAAAACTGCCCTGTGAAAACTTTTTAGTGTTAAATTCACTCAACTCACTAGTCACTTTACACTCTAACGCTCAGGAAAGCTTACAAACTACAACTGAAACACTGTAGAGGCTAACAATATAACACATTCATTTCTTCCAGTTAGACACCACATCTGACATTCAGTATCTACCACCTTGCATTCATAAATGGCTCGGAGCCACATGTCAGAATCAGAGCACTGATGATGCTTCCGCCTATCACCTATCACGGAGTCCAATTTTTGCTTATTATTCTATATTATGTTCCCAGATATATACACAAAGCTCTGGAGAAAACCAGACTGGCTATTTCTATTTGCTTGATTTCTGAGGTTGCCTGGCATTCTAGGAAAATGTGTTAATGTGTAACTCCTAGGTTTTCCCCACTATGAATCATCCCATAATCCTAGAGTTAGGTCTTTTGGCTCAAAAACTTTCTCTCTCTCTTTTTTTCTGCAAGAGTATCTGTGCAAATATCTTTATCTGATACAACTTTACATTCCTCTTCTATGTTCCACATTGATTGAGTAAATACCATAATAGATAAATGAATGAATTACTAACACATGGGTTTGAGGAAAGGCCTGGAGAAATTTGGGAGCCATGGCATGAATAGATATTGCTCCTTTTTTACTTAAAGCAGAAGAAAAAAGTAGATATTGCAAAAGACTATACACACACACACACACACACACACACACACAGTCCTTAGTTTATTCAGCATGTTATTTTGTGTAATTTTGGTCTGTCCTTCACTCCACTGGATTTCCAATATACCTCCTCTTTTCTCTTCCTCTCACCTCAAGATATACAAATCATAAACCATATATACAATAATGCATACCACAAACAAGATTGTTTTGAAATTATTCAAATTCAATAGGAAAAAAATTGAAGAAAGAAAGGGAAACATAAGGCTAGGAGGAAAATTATAACCATACCTCTGACCTGGAATAAAGTCAGTGGAGCTGTGAGTGGGCTCATTATAAAAGTTGTACCCAGCCCAGGACACAGGAAAACTCTGTTATGGTGCCCCCTGTCCTTATATATGAGACTTAAAATGTGAGAAATGTTAAAGAACTACAGATTGGCTTAGAAGGTGTTTGTGTGTTTTAATGGCTGAGGGCATATATCACCAATTTTTGCTGTGAGAGAAATTATCTCAACTTATAATGGTTTAAACAATAGTGAGTTGC
Source organism: Bison bison bison (assembly GCF_000754665.1). NCBI lineage: Eukaryota > Metazoa > Chordata > Mammalia > Artiodactyla > Bovidae > Bison > Bison bison. The sequence goes on along the minus strand of NW_011494781.1, from coordinate 4,011,423 downwards.
TTATGAATCTATGGGTCAGCTGTGCAGTCTGTGCAGTCTGGGCCAAACTTGGCTGATCGTGGCCACACTTGCTCCTTTGCCTATAGTCAGCTTGGGGGGAAGGAGGGAGAAACAGAGCTGGCTGGTCTAGGATGGCCTCAGCTGGTCAACCAGGGAGTCTGGGGACTCACTCTGATGGTCTGTTATCACCCAGCAGACCAGCCTGGACTCGTTCCACTGAAGCAGCAGGGTTCTGAGAGAGGCAGTGAAAGTTTGCGAAGCTTAGAACTGCCACCTGCCATTTCTGCCACTTTCTATTGGCCAGGACAAGTATGAGACCAGGCCAAATTCAAGGGGAAGAGAAAACAGACTTTCCCCTTGAACCCTCCTTGATAAGGATGAGCTGTGAAGTTACATTACAGAGGGATATGGATGAAAGGAAGAAGAAAGGATTATGACTACTTTCACAATCTTCCACAGGGCAAAATGAAACAGGATCACCCTGGTAAGTCCTTGTGTTTTTGTTCTTGTCCATGTAACTGAATCAACATTTATCCCTCCCTTTTCCCCTTCCACTGCAGGTCCTCCCTTCTCCTTTTCCTTAGTAAGAGTCCAGGAATAAAGTCTTGATTCAGTTACATGGATGAGAACAAGGATACAAGGACTTAATACAGTGTTTCTGTTTTATTTTGTCCTGTGGTAGATTGCAAATGGAGAAGGCACTGGCACCCCACTCCAGTACTCTTGCCTGGAAAATCCCATGGACAGAGGAGCCTGGTAGGCTGCAGTCCATGGGGTCGCTAAGAGTCGGACACGACTGAGCCACTTCACTTTCACTTTTCACTTTCATGCATTGGAGAAGGAAATGGCAACCCACTCCAGTGTTCTTGCCTGGAGAATCCCAGGGACAGCGGAGCCTGGTGGGCTGCCGTCTATGGGGTCGCACAGAGTCAGACGCAACTGAAGCGACTTAGCAGCAGCAGCAGATTGCAAAAGTGATCATAATCCTCCTCCTTCGCCTCCTTCAACAAGGCTGGAAGAAAACAGCAGTCATGTGCTTAAGTCTCTAATCTGTTCTTGTAACAAGAAACTCTTCTCACTGCATCTGGCTGTCAGTGTATTTCAGAAACCAGACCCCTTCCTCCTGAACCTGGCCATCAATAGCTCTTTTGCTGTCTACAGCCATCTCAGGGGTGGCGGTAGTTGGTTTAAGAGGAGCCTGAAAGAGGATTGCAAATGTATTTCTCTTTGACTTTCATTATCCCAGCAAGAATTTGAGGATTTCTTGGGTATTTTTTTTTTTATTAAGCTTCAAATCTCAGCTGTCATTCTCAGCTCACAATGTCATCTCTATAATGGGACACTGTTTGCTGAAACCTGCAGCTTGTATGCTTTTATTCTCCTCAAACTCAACTAGTAAACATCAGGGTTGTCCTATGGGACTAAGGATGAATCATATTAGAGTGTCTACTAGCAGGACCATGCTTAGAGTCAAACAGCTGAATAAACAGAATTTCACATCTACCAAAGCATCATCTTTATAGCCATAGATTGTTTCAATGCAGTGTGGCTTTCTGAGCTTCACTGGCAGGAAGAGAATAGAAAAGCATCTAAGGTTCTTCATAAAAGAACATGCCATACCCTGATTCGTCAGCCCCCCAGGTGATACACCCATTCCAGCATCAGGGCAGCATGAGACTTGTTGAGAAGCTGAACTTCAGTTGAAAAGGACTCCTTTTGTCCCCCTGATGCTCCAGCAGGTAGTCTGTCCATGGCTTTGTGACTCCAGCTCTATCTGCATATCCAGCTCTGTATTATTCACAAGGAAGTGGCTGAAAGATGGGCAGAGCTAAAGTGAATCTAAAGAAGTTCAATCTAAAGTGTCTCTTGGTTTCCTAGGTCCAGTGCGGGGCCCCGTCACCTCACCGTGTGGAATACTTCCAACCTGAGTCATGACAATCGACGAAAGTACATCTTTAATGATGAGGGTGGACCAAACCAGCTGGGCGTCCGGACCCACCAGGACATTCCTCTCCCTCCGAGGAGAAGAGAGCTCCCTGCCTCGCTGACCACCAATGGGAAAGCAGACTCCCACAGCGGGGCTCGGAACTCAGTGATCCAAGAGCTCTCAGAGCTGGAGAGGCAGATTCAGGTGATCCGCCAGGAGCTGCAGCTGGCCGTGAGCAGGAAAACGGAGCTGGAAGAGTATCAAAGGACAAATCGAACTTGTGAGCCCTGAGTGGCCACGCTGCTCCCCTCTCTCACTTCCTGGCCTTCCTCTGAGCCCTTGAGACACTTTGTAATGCTCTTTTGTAGCTATTGACCAAGGTGGGGGGAAGCTGAGGTTTGGGTCTTCTTAGAGGTCAAGTGTGCTCTCCCCCTACCTGCAAAGCAGTGGCCAGTCTTCTCAAGCTCATTCTAGGTCTCCTGGGTAGGTATGTTTTTCAGAGCAGGAATCTTAGTCAGGAGTAACGCCATGTGAGGGATCTGTGAAAAACCAGACAACCCCAGCTCCTGTTAACCTTTTCACCAGGTGCCACATTACTAATTCTGGTTTTTAGCCCTTTCTGTGCACTATCAACTATCAGAGATAAAAGTGTTAACCATATCTGTGTCTTCTTGGGTTGTTGGTTTTAATCTTAGTATATGAAAGTGAAAGCCGTTCAGTCGTGTCCGACTCTTTGCGACCCCATGGACTATATAGTCCATGGAATTCTCTAGGCCAGAATACTGGAGTGGGTACCCTTTCCCTTCTCCAAATCTTAGTATAGAGCAGGGTTATTCAGGGCTGTGACTTTTGCTATAGCTCCCCAGTCTAGATGTGTCCCCACAGTCTGAATGGGGAGCCAGGGAAGAGCTAGAGACACTTGGGATGGGGAGGTGGGTACTTAGAAAAGTCAGCTGAACTCACTCATATCACAGCAGGCTGACGACTGATTGGATCAGGCCAGAGCCATGGTTTTAAAAGGGTCCTGGATCTCTGACACCATCCTAACATTGGGTAGGAACATGTTTACATGCCACTATGAAAGGGGACAGAGATGCAGTGAGCAGGAAGAAGACAGACAGAAGAGGCATTAAAATGTACACCATGCTTTTTGAACAACAAAAAAGGAAGTTTGCTAAGGAATGAATAGGGCTTTACTTCTAACTAAGCATCTGCACTATAGTGTGTGCCTTTTATAAAGCAAAGAGAGAGAAAAGCAAGGCAAAGATGTGACCTTAGGATGAGACTGGGATATTCCTGCTAACTGCCTGCACAAGACATGTGAGCTGGTACTGTGGGTTAATTAATGGAGATGTTCTGCAAGCCATGTACTAGGCTGGTCTCAGATCAGCAGTCACCTATGTCTTAGCTGTAGGACTCCCAGAGATGAACCTCAAGCCTGTGTACATCACAAGCTTAAGCATTCGGGAATCTGCCCTGTGCTTTTCATATCTGTATGGATCCCTACCAAGTCAGTCTTGCAGCCTCATACTCGCTCATCTGTAAGAAACTGAACAGGCATTGGTCCCTCTGATTTTCCCCCAAACCCTATCTAATGGTTGCCCTGAGTAAGCAGTTTCCCCTGTGCCTAGGCATCCCTTTCCCAGTGTACAAAGGCTTGGACATGCAGAACAGGAAAGGAGTATGGACACTATAGAACAACAATTCTCAATCCCCTAGCACCTCATCAGGGTGCTGACTGCCAGGGCTCATCCCCGAAGGATGGGGTAGGAAAGGGGGTGGATGTAGGCTCAGAAACCTCCTGTTACTGGCACCCCCACGTGACTGACATGTGGTCTAAAAATGACTCTTCAAGAAACACTGTTCTAGAAGTTTGGCTGTTCCAAGCATGGGGAGAATTGAAAAGAAACTTTTATGAGCTTTTCTTAAAAGTCTTCAGCACACACCTGTATGGCCAATTCACTGTCCATACAGCCATTCTCACCCCAGGGCACCGTGTCAGACTAGACTTTCTTGTCTATCAATTACTTGCTTTATTTTCTCAGTTGCTTATCATCTTTGCTCCATCCCAATCAATTTGAGGCCTACAGTGACTTACCACTGTGCCAAGCACTATGTTCTGTAAGTTGCAGATCATTGCAAAAGCTCCTTAAATGCAAAATTTCTTCCCCTACTTTTGGACGCAATCCCTGAATTCCCACTAAGAGCTGCCCAGGACCCCAGGGAAAGATAACACTTCAAGCTGCAAGTAAGATAAGCAATTAGTTAGTTGTCTGAGAAACCCCTGGGTGGATATAGGCTTAGACAGTCTGATGAGGGAGGGTTCTTCTAATGTTAGACTTAATCAACCACACAGATGAAACCATTCAACAACGAGGGGACAGTGAGCCCTGGAAACAGAAAGGACAACTCTGTTTTGAAATGCCCATCTTCCCATGTTCTCACCCCAGACCCAGAAGCAGGTTTGCAGCTGCCTTTGAAAGACTATGCCCCTTAGCCATCCAATCCCACCTGCAACAGCTAAGGATGCTCTCAAGACTCTGCCACCATGCTCTGCACTGCTAACCTCTACACAGCCCAGAAGGCTGACGTACAGGTGTACCTCAACTCATGTAACAGCCATGCTCCTAACGTACGTGGACACTTTTATAACTCAGCTTAGATTCTGACTACTTGAGAAGCTGGCTACTTAAAGGAACCCAGAGGTGAATTCTTTTGTAAAGAATCCTTTTGTAATGCAATTAATTATCCCTTAATGTATCTGTTTTGTAAGTTTGAATTTTTGTATATCAGGTTTACCTTAAGCTTCTCTCCTGAGGCATTCTGAGCAGTGGTGATAACACGCCAGACCACCCTGCCCATCCACAAAGTAGATGACCAGGGCATGGCTTCTCAAATATCTCCTGATGAACTATGTGGCCAAAACTGCAGCCAGGATGCGACCAGAAGCTGCAGGGGCTGAAAGCAGGCTTACTGTTGTCAGTGTTGCTTGAATTGCCTCCATGTTCTGGAACAAAGAAAAACAAAGAATAGTTGCTTGTGGTGAAATGAAGCAGTCTTCATGTTAAGTAGCAATGATTATTTTTATCAGTAGTAATTGAACAGTGTTTTGCAATTTGTGAAAGTGTGTTGTATTTTGTAAAAAGATTTCACGAAATGGTGGGTCCTCTGAAATCCTTCCTTCCTTGTTCTGCTCCACCTATATTCTCTCAGCTCCCCTCAGGCTCAAGAAACACAAAGATCAGAAGTTTTCAGGTGGAGGGTAGTTTTCTGGTGAAGAAGAAAGAGGCAGGGGATTCTAACTTGCCCCTACTGTGGGTCCTGTTTCATGAGGTCAGATCTATTTTTTCCAAGGTCTGATGTTGGGAAACCAGGAACACGACAGGCCCACTGTCACACACCCGACCCTGTATACAAGGGGGAATTCCTGGCCCAGGAAGCATATAATGAACAGGACTGGGTGAGTTGCGACAGACGGGGCTACTGGTTCATGTAAATAATGAAAACAAGGGCTCTAGAGTTTGGATGCCCAAGGTGGAGGAGCAGGGGAATGCCTCCAACAACTGAAGACATGTTGGAAGAAATGTCTGGGCCAGACAAGTGAGGCACCCACAGGGACCCAATCGGGTGAAGTCTTTAACATGCCTGGGGGCAACTCTCCATTATCCACGGATCTTGTTGCACAAGCCTTATTCAGCAGTTGCTGCTTCCATGCCCACCAGATAAGTGGTAAGTGGAGCAGCTGCCAAGCAGGACAGAGCTATGCCATCTGGGCAACAGACTTCTCAGTGCTGATGCTGGGTCTGTTAGAGCCTTGGGGCTAGTGAGCCCTTCCTTGGTATGGATAAAGACTGAAGGGGAAAAAAAAATGACAGAGCCTCTCTTCCTCCCCACTCATATTTTTGATAAGCAAACCAGAAAATTCATCCAGTCCTCAGAAGGGATTGCTTTCTAGTCATCAAAACCACTTCACTCTGCAGCATTTAGTTATTCTTCACCCACCCATGTCCATCTAATCCAGGATGCCCTTATTCTTTTAGTTCCTGTTTTCTGAAAATAACGTACCTATAAGTATTTTCTTAAGGTTTGTAAAGAGTGTTTGCATTGTGTCTTCACTTTAATGTGTGTGCAATCGCTCCACTCCAGGAAGGACTGAAATGCTGTCTTGTGAGCATGAAGTGAACAGGCTGTTTTGCTCCAGCCACTTTTCTTGTACAATCACGTGGATGGACTAGATGTCCTCAGGTCTTTTCCATCTTCAGTTTCTATGACTGTGGAATAAATGTTCAGAGAGAAACTTCACTTCCAGATGTACTGCTGGCATTGTCTTTGGGGACTCAGATGTTGATGTGGCACCAGCCCCTTTCCTAACAGGAGACCCAGTGATGCTGTGACTCCTGCCCATCTCTGGTGTAGTTCCAAGTGGCACAAAACATGCTGTGCAAACTCAGAGCCCTGGTACCGTGAAGTTAAACTGAACAGCTTTGTCGGAGAGTCACATCCTAGAGAAAGCCACCATACTAAGAGAGCTCTGAAAAACTGCCTGACCACTCTCATTTACGAATTCAACAAACATTTGCTAAACAACTTATATTGATGTGCCAGGTGCTAGAGACACAATTGTAAGATGGGCATGGCCTCTAACTTCAGAGACCTTCTCATTTGCCTTTTCACAACCTGTAAATTGATATAATAGTTGACATTTATTGAGCACCTATTTTAGAAACTGTGATCTCATTTAATCTTCATTAAAACCTCAAGAGATTGGTACTCTAGAGAGGTAAACTAGACTTCTAGTCTATAAATGGAAAGACAAAAAGGGAATTATGTGAGTTGCCACAGCTAATAAAAGTAGGGCAAGATTCATATGCAGGCAGTGCAATTCTAGGGCAACCATACTATAGTGTCAGAATATTGACTATCACCTGCAACTTCCTCGGCTTCCAACACCCCTCCCCCAGTCTTTCTGCCATACAGCCACCTGCCCATGCGCCAGCCTGGCTCCCAGCTCCACAGAAAGCTATTGTGGTAACTGCACCTGCTACGGTTCAGTGAACTCAACACAATAGCCCTTGAGTCTCACAGAAATACTGTTCCAGGGATTTCTTTTTGTTTTTCTAGTCCAACCAAGAACTGGTGCAAATTCAGTTCCAGATCACTCAGCAATCCTGCAGTTTCAGGTATTTTGCAATTTGCTGCTGGCAAACTTGCCATCATGTGTCTGCTAACTGGGTAGATGCATTCTTCACACACTATCTTTTGTGTTTTAATCACTAAGTCATGTCCAACTCTTTGCAACCCCATGGACTGTAGCCTGCCAGGTTCCTGACCATGAGATTTCTCAGACAAGAATACCAGAGTGGGTTGCCATTTCCTTCTCCGGGGGATCCTCCCAACCCAAGGATCGAACCTGGGTCTCCTGCATTGCAGGTGGATTTTTTTTTTTTTTTACCAACTGAGCTACCTAAATCAAATCTTATAAAAAATATAGACCTACTATAACCTAGTTCAACCAACTTACCCAAGTCTGTTTTATATCATTCATTCATTCATTCTTTGGATGCTTGTTCTGAGCCAGGCACTGGGCTGGCTGTTGGAAACAGAAAGATAGAAAACAGATTCAGATGCCAAGGAGCTCAGTCTGGTGGGGAGACACAAACTGGGAAAACAACGTGGTGTGTACTGATAAATAAATATGTATCGGGGGACTTGCCTGGTGGCCCAGTGATTAGGGCTCTGTGTTCTCTCTGCTGATGGCCCAGGTTCAATCCCTGGTCAGAGAACTAAGATCCCACAAGTTGAGCATCGTGGCCAAAAAAGTGAAATGCACATCAGGTACTATGGGAACAAAGAAAACACCTTTCCATATGTGTCTACATGTCATATGTGCAGTGGGGAAACTGAGTGGAGAGCAATAGTCATCCCAGGTTAAAAAACAAAAACAGCATGTGCGGTGGTGGAGCTGGGAAATTATGACAATCAAAGTATTTAAGAACATCAAATAGTTAAATATGACAGAAACATAAAGCACAATGTAGGTGGCAAGCTACAGGCCCAGAAAGAGAAAAGCAGAGGCAAGATCACTGTGCTAAGTTGAATTTGTATCCCAAAGACCATAGGAACCATTAAAGGATTTTAAGCTGAAAGGGATCTGGGATGAGATGAGGCTCCTCGCCACTGGGTAGAACTGGCTGTCATTCACATGCATTTAATCTGTCTGTAGGGCAGTGAGCAAATGAAGTTAACTTTTTGATGTTCTAGAGTGACTGGGCCATGACCATCAGTTAACCTCGACAAGTAGACTTCAAGACAGACACAGATAAATACACAAGGCCTAGATTCCAAAGAAAATGTCAGTTTTGTTTTCCCTAGAAATAAAAAATGTAGAAGAAAGAAAAACTGACCTCTCAATTACTTTATCTGCAAAATGCTGTTTTGAGTATTTACTAGGTACCAGGTGCTGTGCTGAATGGTTTATATATATCATCTCATTTTATTCTCAAAAACAATCCTTTAAAGTAATTATTGTTTTATAGATGAAGAATCTGAAGTAGAGAGACCTACAGTAACTTGCTAAGGAGCAGGTTCATACTCACCAAAGTCGTATTAGGTATAGTGCCTGGAATCACAATAAGCACTCCATAAATGCATAAATGGGTTAGGTGAGCAAGGAGAAATCTAAGATCCTCCTGGTTCAATTCTACTCCAGAACAAAATGCTATGGGAACTCACTGAACCAGGGAATAGGGTGTGGCAGAGACCCTATTCAAATTAGAACTATGAAGGATAAATACACTGGCTTTATGTAAGTCTTCATAAAGACTTCAAAAAGACACAGAAAGTGTTTTCACTTATTATCTCCTTGATCACAAACACTCTAGTAGTACAGGTTTCCACTTAGGGTGAAAGAAGAACAGTGGATGGAAGTCTGATTGTCACATTTTGATTCTGCTTGAGTTGCAGTTGATTCAGTTGAGTAGCAGAATGGGACCGGTTTCCTCATCTCTAAACCAAGAACATGGTTTGAGGTCCCCTTTCAGCTCCCATACCCTAGCTTTCAGATCATTACACGCCATAGATTTCAGCATTCTGAAACCCTCAGAGCAAATCACTGTTACATGAATATGAATATACTATGGTTCCAATTTTGTCTAAAATTTCCCTCAAAAAGGGCTAATCTACATTAAGAGAAGCCCTTGCTATCATGGGTTGCCTCCAACAGAGGTATCAGTTTCAGAATTCACTATAATTCATTTTGTTATTACCACAAATGAAATTTAAAATGCAGTCATGTGTTTTAGGGTAATTCAGATTTGAAGTATTGCTTCAATATATGAGGAAAGGTTGTTTCCATTAAGCAGATGGAAAAAAGGAATGTTTGAATTCACTCATTAGGCCAATAAAACAGACTTCTGGAGATTTGTTATCAGAAACATGGAGCTGAATTAACTTAATCATGCAAATCTTTACTGAATGTTATGTGCCAGGTCCTCTGCTGGATATTGGGAATGATTATTAAAACACTGTTCTTTCCATGCCCTAACTTTAGTAACTGTGAAATATGTTATGCATAAGACATCAATACCTAACGTTAGGAGACCAAACTTGGGCAGAAATCCCCAGAAAGTAAAGCTTAATGCTTTCTTGTGGTGAAACAACTAGAGATGTAGGAAAATTTAAGTGATTTCCATGTCAGGGGTTTCCTACCATATAAACCCAGTCGAACATATACACAACCTACCAGTTTTCTACATACTCTCAGTGTAGCTGTCTTATGTCAGTCAGATTGCCTTTGTGATAAGAACTAGTCAGAACTTTTCGACAGAGCCATCCATACTTGGGTTATCAATTAACAGTCCTCAGGGAAAATCTTAAGGGTGAGTATTTAGACATTCCACACCACCAATGACTATAGAAATAGACAAGAGCAGCAGATAGCTTCCTTCCATCATCACCATCCCAGTAGGTCTAAAAGAAGACAGTGGTCACTTGTGGATTGTCTGGAATCTTTCCATGAATCCCCGTGGTATCAAATCAGACTCACCACTCGAGTGGCATGCAAAGATGCTTGTGGACCTGGCCAGACAATACAAACCAACCAAGGAATCCCAGTGGAAATTCATGTAAGAATGCAATCACTAGCAGAAACAGCCAAACACCTTTGAAAAAGATCCTTAGAGGAGGTAAGAAGGTAGGACCCTCCCAAGACTTGAAGTCATATGCCTTAGCGGACATCAACCCTGATTTTGGTCCAAATTGCCAAGCCAATTTCCAAGGTTGAAAAACTAAAGGAAAAAAGAATAAAAGATGTTTTTTTTTTAAAGAGGGTCTCTAAAACTTATGCTATAATCTTTGATATTGACATTTATAGTCATGATATAAAAAAACTCTTATGGATATAGAACAGTGATTCTTAGCCTTTTTGGGATTTGTTAAGTTTCAAAATTCCTTTAAGAAATTATGATCCTTTAAGGATCTGAAAAAAGCTGTGAAAAATGCAGACACAACACAAACATAATTTGGTATACAATTTGTGGGTATTCCTGAAGCCCACTCAATGACCTCTTTCTCAATGAGAAGCCAGAATGCCCCAAATCACCAGTTTCGGATCATTATCTGAAAATGACATTAAGAGCTCCTCCTGTGTTGCCTGGACATCAAGCTAGCTGGGACTAGGGGCTCCCTGCTCTTTCCAGCTAGAGGAACTTCCCCTAAATCCAGCTTCCCATGAAACTAGCAGTTTCTTCCACAACATTCCACAGGCTCTGTGGTCCCCTGATGCTGGGCAGCTGGCTTTCCTAGCTAAGAGTTATAAACAATTAATATCCAAACCCAAACTGCTAGCTGCCCAAGTAAGTCATCTTGCTCTCCTTCCAACAAACTTATGCTCCCACTTGCTCTATAAGAGAACAGCAAGGGGAAAGTGCCCTACGAATGAATGCAAATGCATCGTGTATCCAGGAGCAGGGCTGGACCTCCTTCTGGCTCTGTGTGTTGGGGAGGGGGGTGGGGAGACTGAAGGGCCCATGACCTCTTGGATGACACTGTAAAATTCCTCAGGCTCATTTCTTAACTCATTCCACATGAGTCTGGAACTAATCGCAAGTTCTGCTGATTACAGGTAGTGACCACAAAAGGACACGGAATTTGCCCTTACCCATCTTCTAGGACATGTGGTGATCGAGAAGGGATCTGTTTTACACAACCCCTTACCAGAGACATAAAAAAACCTCTGGTTTGCTGGTTACCATAAAACTTATCATTCAAGAACTCTCAAACTAAAGTGCCAGGCAGCCTGATACCTTCCGGAAAACAAATCATAATCCCCTACTCCCATAACAAACTATGGAAGAGAACTAAATAGTCAAATAAACCATCTTTTAGGCATAACCCTTCCCCAGAACAATCCCAATAAAACAACCAGGAGAAAAGTACTTCAATTAATCAGAGAACTAAATAGTTTAAACACAGCTAGTCTTTTAATCTCAGTTGATTATTTCTGTTCTATAGAATTTAATTCTAAAACAGCAGGTATAAAATCAACTAATAATGACAAATATAAAAATTTCAAAGGAAAACATGAACACAAAAGCAAACTGAATCCTGCTTTAATTGAAGCTTGTGCAGGAGTATAAAGTCCTACAGAAATATTACATAGAATCTTCTGAAAGCAGGAGTCACAACCACCCCTGTGGAGAGGCAGATGAGAGTAATTCATAGTTCACCAAGGCCTCTCTGCATCAAGTTCCCAGAATACCCACTGGATCTCTTCACCATCTCAGTCCTGTGCCCGAGCCTCTCCCATCTTGATTTCATTATAAGATGAAAGGGGGCTATAGTATTTGAAATTATTCTGGCCTCAAGAAATTTAAAGACATTGATGAGTAGAACATCCAAAATTTAAATAATGTAACAAGGAAGCCAGCTGACCTTAATAGAGTACTCAGCTAGTGAACAGCAGGTGGACTGACTCATCCTGGACATAAATTTCATTAAGGCTTCAAACAGGAATAAGGAGCATAACGATACCATTTTATAATCCAAGTTTACAAGAAGTTTACTGTCCAGATCGAGTACTGCTCAGACCTGCAGATAGCTTATTTCTAAAAGATCACCACCCACTGCAAGCAGCCACGCGTCTCCACTCTTCCTTGTTTCTTTCTCAGTGTCACAAATACCAATTTGACTTCTTCAGGAGGAATGGACAACCCAAGGTTACACAGGGAGCCTGAAGAAGAGGTTCAAAAGTCTAAAAATAGGAAATAAAGCGGGTGGGGAAGACAAAGTTGTTTGTTTCTAATTCATTCTAAAACCCAAGACTGGCATTACCAATCCTTTCCCCCAGCTGAAGTCATCAAAGTATTAGCGAGGAGAACCTGGACACAGTCTGTGAAGGAAAGGGAGTTGACAGAAACACTGCCCTGTGGATGACAGTCAAGGAGAGGGGAGGTAGCAGTTCGGTGGTTAATGACTAAGTGCCTACGGAGCCTGCCCCTCTTCTTCTCCTGGCTTGGATCAACCTATGTAGATGCGATGGAAATCGTTGGCACCGAAGGCAGCATTACACTTGGGACATTTGCGCTGGCGGGTATCATAGCGGGTCTTAACACACTCAAAGCAGAAAACATGAAAACACTTGGTAAGTACAGCATCCTTTTTACGCATGTTGCAACACGGACAGGTCAGGCGTGCCTAGAAAAAAAAGGAATCAGAGTCAGAACAACCATAAAGGTTTATGACCCAAATGGCTCATGTAGAAGCAAACAATAAGAAAATCCACTGAGCACTAAGATAATAATAGCACCACCCCCCACCCCACTACCAGGATAAACCGTTCTCTGGTTACTTTCGTGTAAAGATGGTCCGTATTTATTCTTCTAATTTGTTAGTAGGCCTTCACAAACATACACACACACACACACACACACACACACACACAAATCACTGAAGCAGTTTTTTTAACCTTGTAGTCCTTAATCTCCTCCATCAGAATCTCATCACATTTGGGTACATTGTCTGGTTTCTTCGTGGTCTCCAGCTTCCTTCGAAGTCTAGAGATGTCCTCCTGTGATGGGAGAGCATAACTGTTACTCCCTCAGACCTGCCATTTGTGAGAAAAATTAAAGGCTTCAACTTGAACTTTCTGCTGTAGAAAGAAAGGACTTTCTGTCCTTTCATGTCTAATTATCTTCTAAGAATGTAAAGAATTACAAACAACAAGCTATTTTCTTTAGTTTCGGAGCAAGCAACCATAATCTTATCACCAAACTTCAGTTGTATCTAAGTGTATTCAATTTAGTTCTGTGTAAATCCAGTCAAAGAGTTTAGAGGGATTAAATTTTTTTAAAAAGGTAAATGATGAAAACTTGATAGGCCACTTTATTTGAAGGCAATTAATTTTAAGCAGAAGATAGACTGGATTGTAATTTACAGATTTACAGCTAGGGATAGAAAGGCATCCTAAGAAACAGTAGATATGCAAAAAACAAAAATTGTAGAACTTTAAAATTCTCTAAATTTTTTTACTGATAATTCTTTACGATTTCACTAACTCATTCATTTAAATAAATAAGTACTGATTCCACACCCATTACGTGGTAGGCACCAGGATAGGCTTTAGGTATAATTTTCAGTGAAGAAAACAGACTCTGTCTTGTCACTCAAGGAGTTAAGTAGGAAATTACATACAACAGATCAGTGACTCTTAAAACAGGTCACTTCAGAGCCCAGAAAACCCCTAAAAGGCAAAAAGGGAAGAAAAAACAACTGACCTGGGCCCGTTTGAAATTGAACATATCTTTTTCTTTGGTGACACTGTTCTCTACAATCTCATCCTGAAAATCATGTAGCTTCTTCTGAGCCATCTCCAACTGTGCTTTGAGGTCATCTGCAAGCTGGGCTGCCTCCATTGCCTATGAGGGAGGTATAAAGTAACATCCTCTATCACCACTTGTTTGCAGTGAGAAAAAATACCCAAGCCCAAGGAATAAAGCAAACCTGCAATTTCACCAGTGTCACACTTATTTGTTTGTCCAAAGACTAACCATCACATTAGACCACAGAGTGATCCATCGTACCTTGCGTTTATTCATCTCCAAGGCCTGGGTCCTAAGACCCAGCTCCTTCTCCCCTGTGCCGATGTTGCTCTGCAACAGGTGCTCCTTCTCTTCCAGTTTCCTCACTACCTGTAACTGGGCATCAACCTCAGAAAAAGAAAAGAACATTTTAACACAAACAGGAAAGAGAGAGAGGAAAAAAAAAAAAACTGACCAAGCTCTGTTAATCCACAGTTCCATAAAAGAAACTCTTTAGAAATCTCGAGCTAATACTAATTCTACCCATGAACCTTTTGAATTACATGCAAGACTATGGCAATTTCTCATCCTAACATTCAGAGGTAATCATATAGCCACTCTTACCATTTTTCATGCACGTAAGTTTTTAAGATACACAGCACACGCACAAAAGACATACACATTTTTAACACAAAATGGATAAACAAATGAATCCCTTAGTGATATAGTTTAGACAATTTTCTGTATTGGCAGATTCACATTTGTTTAAACAGTTCATTGTATTCCTCTGTATGGATGTATAATTTATTTACCAACACTCTAATCATGTACATTAGTTTTTAGGGTTTTTTTCCCTACTATATAAAAAGTGCCACAATAATCATCCTTTTACATGTATTTTCATGTAGAAAACACCCTATTTCAACAGGATTCTGAAAAGCTTTATTCATTCTAGTTACCTGAGTCTTCAGAGTCAAAACTTGGTCTGCCAGCTCCTCCTTCTCTTCTTTCAGCAGCTTATGGATCTGATTGGATTTGATACGCTCTGACATGAGCTTGAAGTTTGCATCATCCTTCTCCCTCAGCTGCTGCATCAAACGGATATTTTGCTCCTGCATATCTTCAAAGGCCTGGCCTGTGACGTCCATCTCAGAGAGGAGAGCTTCTTCTTCCTAAAATAAGAAAGAAGAACCTTCATTTTAATAAAATCTTCTAACTCCAAAGTGCACACAGGAAATTAAATGTGCCAACTATTAATCTGGAAATAACCAAGTGACAGGGAGAGACAGTTTTTAAGAAGCTTACTTCTTAGTCACTAGGTTAGCCCTAGGAATACAGACCAACCTAGACAGCATATTAAGAAGCAGAGACATTACTTTGTCAACAAAGGTCCGTCTAGTCAAGGCTATGGTTTTTCCAGTAGTCATGTATCTATAAAGAAAGCTGAGTGCCAAAGAATTGATGCTTTTTAACTCTGGTATTGGAGAAGACTCTTGAGAGTCTCTTGGACTGCAAGGAGATCCAAACAGTCCATCCTAAAGGAGATCACTCCTGGGTTTTCATTGGAAGGAGTGATGCTGAAGCTGAAACCCCAATACTCTGGCTAACTGATGTGAAAAGCTGACTCACTCAAAAAGACCCTGATGCTGGCAAAGATTGAGGGCAGGAGGAGAAGGAGACGACAGAGGATGAGATGGCTGGATGGCATCACTGACTCGATGGACGTGAGTCTGGGTGAACTCCGGGAGTTGGTGATGGACAGGGAGGCCTGGCGTGCTGTGATTCATGGGGTCGCAAAGAGTCGGACACAACTGAGCGACTGAACTGAACTGAACTGATTCTGTTGAGTTAAAACTCTTTTTTTCACACATATTAAACACCTATGTGTACTTCAGTCTATTTATGCAGATATATGATTTTTCTAACCATTTTTGGTATGTTAGTAAATTCACTGGGACTTAAAAATAAAGAAATATACATTCCCTTGAGAAGGGGACAAGTGCTGTGACTCAGAAACCACCACAGTTAATATATGAGTTATTTATTTGTAAACTATTTGGGGAACATGTATTTCTTAGTTTCACATAACCATCATGTGTATAAAATTTTATATATTCATTACATCCCCTGATTCCAGATCAGCAAAAAAGGACAGATTCCTCAATAAACAGTTTCTGAACAACTGGCTATCCATCTGAAAATAAGAGTAAATTTCCTTCTTCTCAAATACACCAAAGTAACTGAATGATGAGAGACTTCAATGTAAAAACAAACAAGCAAATACATAAGAGAAAAA
>NW_011494781.1:3975796-3995305 GCF_000754665.1 Bison bison bison | reverse complement strand
CCAAAAAAGAAAAAAAAAAAAATTAAACAAAAAAAACCCCTGGAATGACAGGGCAAATTTCACTGTCAATTACTTACTTAAAAAGCAAAACTTACTTTAAAAAGCTCATTAAATAAAAAAAGTACACCCACCTGCTTGGCCATGGCCAGCTTCTTCTGGAGGTATTCTATCTGCTCCTCTACTGCCCGGATCTTTCTTAAGGCATCTTCATCAGCCATTTTCTTATTCTCTTTTTTCTCCTTATCCTCCAGATCCTTGAGTCTTTGTCTTAAATCTTCCAACTATAGGAGGAAAGGAATCACACAAAAAGAAAAACAAAAAAGCTGTCACACAATTTCAAAAATCAATTCAATCTGTGCACAGATAGAGGGCCCATAAACACCAAAAGAACCTTTACAGAACTGTGAAAGGAGACAAACGATACATTAGTGCACTACATCACAGCCCTGCTTTAATACCACTCCATTCCAATATCACATGCTTCTACAAGCAGCATTCTGGAGAACTGCAGGTGTACTTTCTTTTAAAATAGTAATTTCACCCTTTTTCTCTAGGCTCCCAAATTTTAAAAGCATAAGGCATTCTTTCCAAAAGTAATCAGAAGAAGAAAGTCAGTATTACCATGATTTATATGGCATATAGGAGAGCAAAAAGTTTGAAAAGGCTACTCCTATTCCCCATAATTTTCTGATGGAAAATCTGGAAATCTCTATTTTAGATGGTCTTCAAAAGGGAAGAAAATGCTGCCAAGTTTTAAACTCTAACTTTAAAGATAAAGAAACTACAACCTTCAGAAGTGTAAAGGAAAATCCCACAAATGAAGATTTCAATCAGAATGACAGTTAACGGCAGACCAGGTTACCTCTGCCTTAGACTTCTTCTCTGCTGCCATCAGCTGAACCTTGTCTCTCTGCTCCTTTGGGGCAGAGCGGTACATATCCAGCAACAGTTTCATCTCCTTTTGGCTCTCCTGTGCTTTCCTAGGATAAGGGTGGCAGAGAGGAATGGTATAATGAGAAAACAAAGGGCATCAGATCAAGGGAATTTTGAATTGAGTGAAATATCTTAAACAGTTCTATTTTACACTTTATACAACACAGCTAAAAGACAAAACTTTTGCAAAGACAATTAGGAGACTTCTGGACACACTCAGAAAGTATAGAAAAGTAAGTTGTATAAAGGAATCATTTCTCCCTTCAGACCGAATTCACCACCATCAAGTTGTAAGGTGAGCACCTGTGGCACTTCTTAAACAGGCCAAGGTCTGGGGCCCCAGTCTTAGGAACTGAGATTCTGCAGGTCTGGGATGGGTCCAAGAATGTACTTTAAGTAAATCACTCAGATGATTCTGATACCACACTTGAGAAAAACAACAAAAACAACAACTCGGCCTCAAGGACAGCAAGAGGGAAAGAGAAAAAAAAAAGAAAATTCAGTTTAAAATATACCACTAATCCTAGATTTGACAGCTGAGTGATTGACCATCAGTTAAAGACTAAAACTTTATCTTACTAAATTTTCAAACCTCTTAACAATCCTTTTTGAACGTTTTGGGGACAGCAGTCCCTCTAATCCAAACATCAATAAAGACTCAACTATGACCAATGCAGAGCAAGAAGGAACCAGTTCTACCAGCAAAGTTCCTGGTTGTGCAGGAGGAAGAGGGGGCGATATGTGAGGTTATGGCAGTGTTTCTTTTTTTTTTTTTTAATTTTATTTTATTTTTTAACTTTACAATATTGTATTGGTTTTGCCATATATCAACATAACATGTTTAATATCATATATGAAACAAGTCGCCAGTCCAGGTTCGATGCACAACACTGGATGCTTGGGGCTGGTGCACTGGGACGACTCACAGGGATGGTATGGCAGTGTTTCTTGACTCAAAGGTCTGTCTTACTGTTTCGGTGCTTGCAGCAGTAAACTTCCTAGAAATCTCTTTAAATGTGATATATACACAAATACTTCACCATCAAAGAGATCAATACTGTTCAAGTTATAGCCATACATATTCCACCTATTATAATTTAAATTATAATGAATGCCAACAATTTGCCCAAATCTAGTAAACAGCAGTAATTTCCAACAATTCTCATGAGTGTTAGAGTGTTATCTCAATCATGACACCCTTTTCCTTAATTTGGATTTACGAGGAATAAGGCTGCAACAACAGGGTTTACTGAGACCTGATCACTGAACCAGACTATACAATAGCCATGCAGGCCACTGAAGTTGTACACTTGATCAAGAACTGAGACCACACTAACTGTACACTTGGTTACAATGAAAATATTACAATTATTGAATAAGCCATGCTTATTCAAGTATAACGTTCTAACCTTCACTTTAGAGTCAGAAACAGTTACTCTAAAAACATTGCTCTTACTTGAGTTCAATCTTCAATTGTTTGATAATTTCCGCTTCCTTTTTCCTTCCATCATCATGTTTCCCTTTCTCTTTATCCTTAGCAGACTCTCTCTCTTTTTCTGACTCTTTTAGTTTCTGCTTCTCTCGTTCTCGCTCCTTCTCCTTCTCCCGCTCTCTTTCTCGCTCCCTCTCTTTCTCCCTCCTTTCTCGTTCTCGCTCTTCCTCATCGCGTTTGGACTTAATTTCGTTGACCTCCTCCTGAGATGCCTTCGATGCAGCAGACTGGGTGGCTAAGTCCTCAGAATCCTGTTTTAGCTCTGCAGGCTCGTCCTTAGGGTCCTCAGTACTGGACTGAGACTGCAGGAGGGCACTGCCACTGCGCAGCCGAGTCTGGGAGGGCAGAGGAAGGAAGGCAGCACACACAGTTACAGTGACCACACTGTTCTCCTCACCCCAAGACAGCTTTGCAGACATAGCTGTAAATAATACTTATCCTGCTCCTCCTGATTATTACCTTGTTCAGGTCAGACTGGGCTTCTCTCAGTTTCCGCTTATACCTTAGGACCTCCCCTTTCAGCTGGTGGTTGTGATTCTGGAGGCTACTGATGAGGTGGCGCATCTCCCGGTTTATGGGGCCTTAAATACAGCATCAGCAAAGTTAGGAAGAACTGTGACAAGGGCAAGTGAAGTGAAATGAAGTGAAGTCGCTCAGCCGTGTCTGACTTCTTGCAACCCCATGGACAGTAGCCTACCAGGCTCCACTGTCCACGGGATTTTCCAGGCAAGAATACTGGAGTGGGCTGCCATTTCCTTCTCCAGGGGATCTTCCCAACCCAGGATCGAACCCGGGTCTCCTGCATTGCAGACAGACGCTTTACCATCTGAGCCACCAGGGAAGCCCTGGTGACAAGGGCAAAGGCACGAGGAAAGACAGTGCAGAACACATGAGGAACTTCCAAGAAACAGAAGAATTGTCAAAAGGAAAATTCCTTCTCGGAAGATGGAAACAAAACTGACCAACTTGAGTTAAAACACAAGCACCCCGCCTGAACACCAAAATGAATGACAGAATTCAAGTTCTTTAGGACTCCTGAGCTCCAAGTTAGTGCTAAAAATCCTGGTGACCATGCTGTCTTTCAAAGGAGGCATGTGCAGCAAAGCCGCAGGGTGGAGCCAGGGTACCGGTACCTGCTTGTTCATTGGCAGCAAGGGTCTGCTCGAATTCTATCCTCAGCATCTCATACTCCTTGCGGACCTGGGCCAGTGTATCTTCCAGCTGGATTACTTCCGTCCTCAGCTTCTTATGAAGACTAACCTCATCTCGCTACACACAGAAAAAGGAACCAAACATTCTTATCAGAATGAGGCAATGTCACCATGTTCTAGGACTATGTTTCCTAAATTTGACCTATAAGGGTCTAAGAAGAAAAAAAGAAAATATCAAGAAAAGAGGGATTCATTCCAATTTAATCAATACATTCAATCAACACTTAGTGAGTACCAGAGAGCTGCACAATACTGATTTGAGAACTGGCAGGAGACTCAAGAAATATAGCAAATGGCTCCTAAGTCTGAGAGTATTACAATTTAGTTGGAGAATTAAAGAATTTATCAATAGTCAAGTAAGATATATTAAATTCATTTGGCAGACATATAGTAAACGACCAACTACCAGAAACATAAACTTAAAGGCTAAGGAAAATGCAGAAGTGAACACATAAATCAAAGTTTCTGCCTTAAAAAAAAATTATTTACATAGCCATGCAGCTTCTATATACTGTTCTCCCCCATGCACATAAGACTTCAGCCACACTAAACTATTTTTTTAAAACCTTTCCCCTTTTTCTATCTACCGGTAAGCTTGTATTTATCCTTAAGATTCACACTCCACTTTGGCAAGCGGAATCAGGGCAGGTCCACAGTCTATCAGATGCTCTGTCTCCCTTATCACTGCATGTTTTGGACATGCTCATTGCACCACACTGCATTCTACTGGACACTACTCTCCCCACATGACTGTATGATCCTTGACGGCAGGAGAGCCAACCATCTACCAGAGTAAAGACCTACAGCCACTCTATAGATGTTTGCTGAATGAATGAAAAATTAACTGAGCAAGAAAGAGTAAAATCATAAAATTTATGAGAGAGAAAGCTTATACACAGAA
Organism: Bison bison bison; assembly: GCF_000754665.1. NCBI lineage: Eukaryota > Metazoa > Chordata > Mammalia > Artiodactyla > Bovidae > Bison > Bison bison. Next base: position 3,990,768 of record NW_011494781.1, on the reverse strand, counting down.
GGAAAAGCTAGGCTGTTACCTCAATGAGCTCCACCTGACGTTGGTGGGTTCCCCTGGTGCCATGAAGCAGGGTCCGAGCCTCATCCAAGTGTGCTTTCAACTGCAGACTCTCGTTGTACAGCACGGAGAACTGTGACTGCATGCAGCGATATTCTGGAGTCTCCTTGACCACTTCCTCCACTGCGCTCCGTAATTCCACCTTAGGAGTGCCCAAAGAAAAGAAAAGTCAGAAGCAGAATCTAGGATGCTAGCCAGGAAATAAAAATCTTAAAGTCTCTGATGTCCTATGCATCTGAGGCAAACTTTGTGAAATACATCTACCTATTCCTCTGGTGACATAGAATCTACTCCAAATTAATTTAGATACTCCAAGAGGTAGTACCTGATGCCTGCATCCTTCCACCTGACGACTGTTTTAATTGATACATGCTGTACACTATGTGTCCAAGGACACTAGAAGAGATCTGTGAAATCAGTCAGCTCTAGGGACAGAGAAGAGCACTATGAAATTTGTCAGGATATTTAAGAAGATAGGTGAGGACATTGGTCTCTAATTTGTTCTCTTTGTAGACAGTTACAAAGAAAACTACTTTTGATATTGTATCAAAAATACTTATGCTTCTTCTAAGCAACTGTTAAATTATTCTAACACTTCAACAGATTCAACTCGGGCTGTTTGTGTTCTGTTTTTTATTTTTTCAGTTCAAACATCTTTATGCATGTATTTACTTAGAAATGTATTAAATTATAAAAGACAAGTGGTTGCAACTGAAAGAGTGGTTGGAAGACTTTAGGAATCCATTTTCTTCCACCCAAGAACCATGAGAGAAAATTCTAATGGGCAGGTGTGAAAATCAACTGACCATCTGATCCTGTGGTCAGGATCACTGCCCACAGTTCCGTCTCTGTTTTGGCAGTTAGAAACTGCAGGGCTGAATCCTGTGGTGCAATCTGGCAGAAGTGACCTGGGAGTGGCCAGAAGCAAGTACATACAAGCTTCTTGCGTATGTCTTGTATACAAGCCCCATTTTAAAAATCCATTTTGGATCATCACCCTAGTTTACCCTACTCCTCATTTTTCTCAAAGGTCCTACATTAGAGCATTGATTTAGTCAATGTACCTTTGAAGGCCGTTTTAAATCCTTTTCAGAACAAGGCAGGGTATAAATATTAAGTAACTATAAAACCAAATAGATACAGCAACAAAACTTCTATTTTTCTCTTCCCTCATAAATTATGATGCTTTATGTTACGCTTCATAAATGTGAGGTGATCAGCGAGGAGTTTTATTTCACTGCCCCTCAGAGCTGTGTCTCCTACCTTCAGTTTTTCATTTTGTGAAGTGACCTCCTCGAAGTCTTGCCGAAGTTTCTCCAGCTCACAGTGACGGTTCTGAGCCAACTCTTTGTTCTCTTCAAGCTCCGCATTCATTTCCTCAAACTGGAGAAAAGGAGGAAATGGCAAAATGAGACTAAAGAAAAGGAATTTCTAAATCATTTCCATTCCTAAGCTCCCATCTCCACTGATCCACTCTTCTAGTAAAAACCCACACTGTTACTTGTGAACTTGTGAACACAATCCTAAGTACCTAACTAACAACACCTGCTGCTGCTGCTGCTGCTGTTGAGATGCTAAGTAGTATCTGACTTTTTCGAACCCTTTGGACTATAGCTTGCTAGGTTCCTCTGTCCAAGAGATTTCCCAAGCAAGAATACTGGAGTGGGTTGCACTTCCTTCTCCAGGGAATCTTCCCTACCTGGGGATCAAACCCACATCTCCTGCATTGGCAGGGGGATTCTTCACCACTGAGATAGGCAATACCTGACACCAGGTCAAAAACACACATTCTGAGGGCGTCGCTGATTTTACCTTCCGGGCGTTGATGGTGATTGTACCACCGTAGAGGCTGCTCCCTGCACCGTACACTTTATAACCTTTTGAATTTACCTACGGAGAAGACAAAGATTCTTTAGTGAGAGACCCTAGAATTTTAGTCTGATAACCAAAGTACTTTCAAAGGAGCCTGTCTGTCCTCAAGTACTATTAATATTATCCAAGCCCATCCCTTCTGAGTAGACTCCTTAAAACGATTCCAGTCTTCAAACTATGAATAAAACAGCACTTGCCCGTTCTAAGACTTCTGCTAAGTGTCGGTTAAGTCGCTGTTCCCGCTTTCGAATTTTGTCAATATCCCACTGCAGGTCATCGATCATGGACTCCAGGACAGACACTCGTGACTCAGCTGTCTCCACTTTACTCTGCAACTTGGAAAACTACATCCCAAAGACAGGTGTTCAGAAAAATATACCGAAAATAAGACCAAGTTAGAAAAGGAATGCCTTAAATCCCAAATCCCACAGAATTAGCCGTTTACTGCATAGAAAAGATATAAGTAAAAGATAATTCCCTTTCTTTCCAACATATGAGCATGAAACTGAAATCACAGGTTCTTTCAACAGTTCTGGATTAGTCACAATCAGGAAAACTGTAGAAGTCTCTAAGAACTCTCGCAAGGAAAAGACTACCTAAGATTTAATTTTTCTACCTCTGAGATGCACCATTTCCCTATACAGACCACAAACCCATCAGAAAATATGTGTTTTTTAAGAGGTAAAAGAGAACATCCTTCATTTTACCAGACAAATATTTTAAGAGATAAAGATTCAAAGATTTATTTAGAAAAGACAGTTATCTTTACCGTCAACCTTCCCTCCCCACATTCTCACAAATGATAATCCAAAGAGAATGAAAGGAAAACTTCCATTCTCTTTTTCAAGCTGACCCCAAGGCAATCTAGAATTAGATGCTATAAAGATACAAAAATCTATGTTGTTCTCTGCTTATTTAGGAACCATACATAGCTAGTGCTGTTTAATACTCTCATCATCAAACTCACACCTTTCACATCAATCTATACATATCCTTGTGTTAGTTTTAAAATATGGCCCCAAAATTCTTTGACGGTCCTCCCAACAGCAGGTGAGGTCAATGTCCCCACTTGTTGAATCTGGGTCAACTTTGGTGACACAGTGGAAATGATGCTACATAACTTCAAGATGTCTGAAAGGCCATGCAGATTCTGCCTGGTATTCTTCAAGCACTAATTCTCTTCCTCTCAGGAGAAGCCAATTGCCACATAAGAAGTCCAACTACCCTGAAACAGCCATGATGGGGAGGCCACACTCCAGTGGACAACTGAGGAGAGTTCTTAGCTGACAGGCTGTATCAACAGCCAGCCACGAGAGCCATCATGGACATCAGGTCAGCTGAGCAAAGCACTGTGCCTCTCCAGCTTAGTACTGCTAAGATTTGGGAAAGGGCTGGTAAACTGAGCAAAGCACTGTGCCTCTCCAGCTTAGTACTGCTAAGATTTGGGAAAGGGCTGGTAAAGGAAGACCTTCTCATCTTGGCAGCACCTAGTTTATACCTTAAAACATGAAAGTTATACTATTTTTTTTTACTACAATCCAATTTCTTTATAAGGACCACTATACTATAACCCCTTTGAAGGTTGATGAGAAATATTATTAAACTTCCCAGATGATTCCCATGCAACCAGCCCAGGGTGTACCTTGGCACTGGAGTTTCAGAAACAGGGTATAATGAAGAACATGGGCTTTTAAGTTAAACAGACTGACATCTGAGTCACAGTCCAATCACTTTCTGGCTATATGCTCTCAGACCAGTCACCAATTTCTCTGAAAGTGTTTCCTTAGCAATGAGATGAGAGTTATTTGACCATGGGAGATAATACTCATAAAGTACTTAAGTGCCAGGCACTAAATACATGGTAACTATTAACTTATAAGCATAAGAGTTGGGTGGCCCAACTAAGGTAGGTCAAATTTCAGCACAAGGCTTATCACCACTGTGTCTTAGTCATTTTATATAAATACCCAAATCTTGACACAGTTTGCTTATGGCCCTATGTGTGTCCAAGTTTGGACTAAAAACCCACATTTCTCAAGTTCGTAGATCGTCATAAATGCAGTATTTCCTACTGTTTAAATTTCTACCAACCCATTCCTCAGTAACACTGTACATGGTCTTTTGGACTAGTTTCAAAACTAGTTTAGTGTGTTGTTTTGCAAAACTTCATGATGGCAATTCTTCCTAAAAACTAAAATCCTATAATGTCTATTTAAACAAAGTCAAAGAGAAACATTTGATTCCTTCCTTCCCTTAAACCTTTCCTCAGGCTTTGATTTCTCAGAGTTGGTTGCTTTAACCTGCCCTTCAAAATATCAAAGCAGGCTTTCCAGAGTAAGATGACCTGTAGAGCACTTAGTACTCTGAGTCAACACCTGGCACAGCCCACTGGAAACCGCCACCTCCTTTCTGGTCAAGTACCTCCTGAGACATGGTGCAATGCTTCTCCTGAAGGAGGTCTGTCAGTTCTTGCAGCCTCGTGTTCTCTTGTGCAAGGAAGGAATTCAGCTCCTGCACTGCTTCCTCCACCATCAGACTGTCTGAGGGAGAAGAACTGTATTTTAGTTTAGCAGCTATGGTGTCACATTTTACAACTGTCTATCCCGCCAAAGCATTCATGTGCCAGCTCACTTCACTTTCCTGGAAACTTAACAGCTGGCTTTTAAGATCTTCCCATGACAGATTAAGTACCCAGGCTTGCTTAGAGGGCTCAGTCCTTATTAAAGCCCTTGCTTAAGAAAACCAGTCAACCTTGTGCTTCTGCAGAGTTAGACAGAGGCAAGCTCACCTAACGCCCATCCTTTTCTATGAAACCAAAATGCCTTGTGAAAAAAAATGGAGGGTGTCCTATAACTTTATTCAGATAAGGAATGGTCACCCCAAAAAACTGCATTTTAGACTTGCAGACAAGACAGAGTATCTCTAATCAGTCTCAGACTTAATAGTGGTAAAATTCTGTTTTCTAAGGCTATCACAAATTCCTGCTGCTGCTGCTGCTGCTGTTAAGTCGCTTCAGTCGTGTCCGACTCTGTGCGACCCCACAGACGGCAGCCCACCAGGCTCTTCCGCCCATGGGATTTTCCAGGCAAGAATACTGGAGTTGGGTGCCATCGCCTTCTCCAATCACAAATTCCTAGTATTCACTAATAGTGACATGAAGCCTCTCTCTATTGGCAGAGAAGGGAAGGGCACAGCAGAGAACAGCAATTTCACTGTTCAAATGGGCATCTATAAAATCATGAAGAATAAAAAGCATAGGATTACTTATCATATTCTGGAATACTATGCTAGATGTACTCTGGAGGCTCAAGAATTGAAATGTATAGTGTTATTTACAAAGAAGGAAGTACACCTATAGAACTTAACATACCAAATTAGTATGCTTAAAATTAGAGTCATAAATACTATAGCTGGAATCCTCTCAGGTGATACTGACCTGATACTCTCAGGTCATATACTGACCCTAGAGACAGTTATCAGGAAGTAAAACTGGCATCACTCTTAGAAATGTAACACAGGTCAGTCATGTGGTGGTTTTCACGGTTTTCAACCAAGACCTACATCACCTGGAGAACCTTTAAAATTAGATACTTACCTAGGACTAGGGCCAAAAACTCTCAAGAGTGATTCTGATTCAAAACCTAAGGTAAGAAGTTGGGGCTGAATTTTAGTCCTCTTAATACCCTAAGATATAGAGAACAGGGCCCAGAATATAATAAGAGCTCAATAAATATTTAGTGACTTAATAAACAAGCTAATAAATGCAACTCTATTGAATCAAGGGCCAAATAAACATGAGGGAAAAATGAACCGCCAAAAGTTAGAGTTGATGATACAATTCACACTTCACACATCTTTGTCTATTAGAACATTCAGCTAATCGATGGCAACCATCTTTCATGTTATAAATAATAGCAACTTAGCAGTTTGTAACTTGTACTGAATGTTTTTACTTTTTAACTTGACCTCTACCTTAAAATGCATGCCACCAAAAGGCATAATTTTAAAGTACCATTTAATGCACCACTCTTTTTAGCTCCTTTTAAACACAGTAATTCCTTTCTTGATATTCATTTATAAAATCAAGTTTATCAATGAGACAGCCTCTGCATATGGCATTCTGTCTGATCTAATATGCACATGGATATACCATATGTATTATGCATTATGGTATATCCATGTGCATATTGTTTAATAATACGTCCTAACTATTCAAGTAGAGCTAAGGGAGAAAGAAGTAACATACAACTCAGCTTGCATTAGATGACAGGGAAGATTTATAGCCATTCATTCACCATTATATAAGCTCCAACTAGACACCAGAAACAGGGCAAGAAAATGGAGAAACAAAGAGTAAGGCAAGACAGTGCACCAAGAGACATAGCTGGGAACACACAAAGTAGATATATGAGCACAAAAGTCTGGGAGGACACAAATAATACTATTTACAACAGCTATCTCTGGAAAAGTAAGATGGGAGGACTTTTGTGACTTCTGATTTGTATATCTTAAAACAAGTATCCATTATAAATAATAAAATACAGAAACACACACACTATTAGAAAAACAAAACAAACTTTTGACCACAAAATTTTACCAAGTCCTTAATATGCCTCTCCTTCTAATTCTATTGATTAACTTGGCCTAAGTATCTTTAAAAACAAAATTACAGAGTAAGAAAATTCTTGTTTTTCCCAGCCAGTGATTCAACCGCCATTATATTTGAAGTATCTCTCTCAGAAATGAAAGGTTAAACATCTTAATGACAATCAGAGAAATTAAAATATTACAACTAGGCCATGATTATTATTTAAAGCATGAAGTCAGGACATTTAATGAGATGCAACCTAGCTACACAAGTACTTAACTACATTATACAAATGTAAGTTTCTGCATTAACTCTGAATAGTAATATAAAATAGAAGTTTTATTTCAAATAGACACTTTTCCATTCATGTATCTTGTTTTACCTTTTTAAACATTGACATCTAACAATTCTAAAACCTGAGCCAACTTTGTTTGAAAATAACAAGAGATAACAGAAAAACAAAAAACAAGAACAGATTAAAACTGACTTTAAGACGTTTAATTAAAAATAAAGATATAGCAACTCCTGCAGCTAAATTCCAGAAAAAATAAACGACCCAATCAAAAAGTGGGCCAAAGAACTAAATAGACATTTCTCCAAAGAAGACATACAGAGGGCTAACAAACACATGAAAACATGCTCAACATCACTCATTATCAGAGAAATGCAAATCAAAACCACAATGAGGTAACATTTCACGCCAGTCAGAATGGCTGCTATCCAAAAGTCTACAAGCAATAAATGCTGGAGAGGGTGTGGAGAAAAGGGAACCCTCTTACACTGTTGGTGGGAATGCAAACTAGTACAGCCACTATGGAGAACAGTGTGGAGATTCCTTAAAAAACTGGAAATAGAACTGCCTTATGATCCAGCAATCCCACTGCTGGGCATACACACCGAGGAAACCAGAACTGAAAGAGACACGTGTACCCCAATGTTCATCGCAGCACTGTTTATAATAGCCAGGACATGGAAGCAATCTAGATGTCCATCAGCAGACGAATGGATAAGAAAGCTGTGGTACATATACACAATGGAGTATTACTATACACAATGGAGTATTACTCAGCCATCAAAAAGAATACATTTGAATCAGTTCTAATGAGGTGGATGAAACTGGAGCCTATTATACGGACTAAAGTAAGCCGGAAAGAAAAACACCAATACAGTATACTGCTGCTGCTGCTGCTAAGTCGCTTCAGTCGTGTCCGACTCTGTGCGACCCCAGAGACGGCAGCCCACCAGGCTCCCCCGTCCCTGGGATTCTCCAGGCAAGAACACTGGAGTGGGTTGCCATTTCCTTCTCCAATGCATGAAAGTGAAAAGTGAAAGTGAAATCACTCAGTCACGTCCGACTCCTAGCGGCCCCATGGACTGCAGCCCACAAGGCTCCTCCGTCCACGGGATTTTCCAGGCAAGGGTACTGGAGTGGGTTGCCACTGCCTTCTCCGGTATACTAACAGATATATATGGAATTTAGAAAGATGATAACAATAACCCTGTATGCGAGACAGCAAAAGAGACACAGATGTATAGAACAGTCTTTTGGACTCTGTGGGAAAGGGAGAGGGTGGGATGATTTGGGAGAATGGCATTGAAACATGTATAGTATCATATAAGAAATGAATCACCCGTCCAGGTTGGATGCTGGATACAGGATGCTTGGGGCTGGTGCACTGGGATGACCCAGAGGGATGGTACGGGGAGGGAGGTGGGAGGGGGGTTCAGGATGGGGAACACATGTACACCTGTGGTGGATTCATGTTGATGTATGGCAAAACTAATACAATATTGTAAAGTAATTAGCCTCCAATTAAAATAAATAAATTTAAATTAAAAAAAAAAGAAAGCACAGCTGGTTACAAGTGGACATTAACTTTGCCCTTCTAATTTTTTTTTATAATTCTACTGTTTCAAGAAAAGGTTGGCATAAAAAGTGATATTAAAAGCATTACATTTAATACTTTGTTATTTGTGCAAGACAAAATGTCCTGTGGGTATATAATATTCTCAGATTCCTTTCATAAACCCAACTTATCCTTTAAAATTATTAAAATATTTTTCAGATTCAAAAAAAATAATAAAAATAAAAAATCTTAAAAAAAATAAAGATATAAGTTTGAAAATAATAATAATGTGTAAGTTTGAAAACTACAAACTCACACACAAAGGTGAGTTCCTATTCCTCCCCCTCTGCTCCCCGTCTCCCGGGTTTTGCCTCACCTCCACTGTTCAGCTTCCGTGATAAGAGCTCCACCTTTTCTTGCAGTTTATCATAGACGGTCACAATCTGGGACACCGCTCGGCGGGAGGACTCCACGCGCTCCTGCAGCTGAGATTCCATCTCTTCACTGGAACTGCTGGCCAAAGTAGCAAGGAAAGAGAAAGCTGGCTCTTGCCCTTCCCCTGAGGACACAGGGGGAAAAAAGAAGCCCCTAAAATTATAAAACTGCAAATATCAAAATCTACTTTTTCCCCTCAGATGGAGGGCCTCAAAGCGAAGCCCTACTTCAAACACCCAGAAAGCATGCAGCGATAAACTTGTCACGAACACCCACCTCTCTCTCGGTCATCTTTCCGTTCTTGATTGCTATCAGAGTCTGGTTCTGGCTCGGGCACAACAAGGGCTTTTCTCTCTGTGAGTAGGTCTCCCAAACCTTGCTCCAGATCATAACGCTTAAGGATGATACGGATGTTTTCATCAAACTAGAGCAGAGGAGGTACAGTTATGAAGATACAAAAGGAAGCAACTTTGGAAATAGAGAGACGGCTACGGAGAACTACAGTGCTCAAACCAAAACCTGAGTAAATTAACAAGCTACTACCTGACTCCAGTAGCGGTTGACAATCAACAGTGAGGCATCATCAGTGGCCTGTCTTCGTTCCAGTTTTTCAATGTGCTCACGGAGTTCATCTTCGATGGCTTGCCGTTGATCCAGCATTTCTGCCAGTTTGCGATTTTTGGTTTGCAGTGTTCGAATGTCTAACTCCTCCTGCCCCAGGAAACCAATCTTATTAATCTCCATAAAGAAATTAAACATACCAGCTGTTAAACTCAACAAGGGCTAATAAGTGGATAAGAAGTAACAGCAGAAGAAATAAATGTATGTCTGTTATGACTGGAGGAAAAAATGACATACACAAACACACTACAATCTCGACCTCAGCTCACTGTTCTAGTCACATGTACACATACAAAACACTGCTCCTGGGAGGCTCCACCATCCAGCCAGATCACCCTCTACCCCAATCACTCATCTGTCTCCTAAGGACTGCTCTTCATTCGTTCAAGACTTTGTCAACCAAGTTCTTCTGTATCCCAGTCCCTGTCAATACATCTAGTGACTTCAATATACATTTGGACATGTACACAAGCGCATGAGTCATCTAATCCTCTAGCATCTGTACTGTTGGCATTTTGAATTCCTTAACTTCAGTAATTACCTCCATCACTGTGCCAGACATTTCAAAAGCCATAGCCTAGATTTCTGTCATATCTGGAACTGTGCCACATCTGAAATCTTAAATTCCAACTTCCCATTCCCTGAATCTTCCATTCCCTGATATCTTTCCGGATATCTCATGACCTTATCCTAATATATTAGTCTTCATCTGGATCTCCAAAATATTGAGTTTTCTCCTTTCTCCTGTCTCCACTATCTTCCATACCTTGACTATACCCTATTGTATATTCCTTCACACTCCAACTTACTGGGCTCCTCAAGTTCTCAACCTTTAATCTTTTTATTCTATTTCTGCACACAAACCCTACTCTGAATCAATCCACATATTGGACTCCTCCATTCCTACACCCAGCATGATGAGACTTCTAGATAAGGTCATTAAACTAGGGAGACTGGCACCTTTATAAAGTGAGTTCTAACCTGAACAGATTTCATCATTTGTCCAAAAATGTTTCTTTCTTTAACAGGTGAACTAGCTCCTATTCTACATCGAAGCAGAGTCAAACTACGAAACCCTATCTGCTCTCAAATCACACTAAGCAGGTGACTTTGCTTCCTATTTTAAAGAGAAAATAGAAGCCATCAGATGGAAAGTTCTTCAATTCCCCTTCTCCTAGATCCATTCACACAGTTTGCCAACCTATGCCCATACTCTAAAACCTCAACTTGTGCTCAGGATCACGTTCTCTTTTGTTTCTGCAAAAATGTTACTCCATCAATAACAGTGCACCCCTCTCAGTACCTTTAACCTCTTTCTGAGCAGAAGCTGGTGGGGGTGGGAGGGTAGCGAGTAGGGAGGAAGAACCTCAGGCAAACAAACAGCGTGTTGAAAGGATTACACTTTTACCTTACCTAGAAATTAATGACTATTTTAAAGTAAGAATCATTTATTAGAGCACCAATTTCTTGTTTCCCTTTAATTTTCTCTCTTCTATTTGATAAAACATTCTTGATACACCAAAATAGTCAACAGTTTCCCAACTGTACCAGCTTATGAATACTATTAATAAATGACATCTCTAACTTTTCTGAGTATCACCTTCCCCTTCTTACTCCACCTGAAACCTGGATGAGAACACTGTTTTCCTACAGGCTTCTCCAGTGGTGGCTGTTTCTCTCCCACACCCTTTGAAGCCCTGGGCCTGGAGACAGGCAGGTGTCCTCCTTATTCTCCACTGCCACTTCTAAGCCACTGTCTATTTGCTCCCTAAAACCTCCTAGCTTTGCAGATTATGCCGCCAGTCTGGACCACCCACCACCCTGCCTTGCTGCACTCATCTACAAATGCCCACGTCACTTCTCCACATTTCCTGAAGATTTAGCACCTGGCATGTAATCACTCTCTCCACTACTACTCATGTTGTACTTCTTACTGATTTCAATTCCCATATAGATGATCTTTCTTGCATCTCAGATCCTGTACCCTGACCTCCTCTCCTCCAATGATCTTGTCCTTTTGCTCCCTCAGCCACCAAACTCCCAGTTAGTCTTAGTCTTAGACTTAGCTATACTTGGATGTTCTCTGTAAACTCAATTTCCAACACCTCATTCTCCACAATTTTGCAGCTCATTCTCTCTAGGTTTCTGACTCCATTCATTCTTCAGCAACTCCAGGATCTACACTCCAATGGTCCTATATCTTCATCCTAAACCTACGTCCTTCACTCCTCTTACTTCCTTGCTTCCTTCTTGCTGCTACTGCTAAGTTGCTTCAGTCGTGTCCAACTCTGTGCAACCCCAGAGACGGCAGCCCACCAGGCTCCACCGTCCCTGGGATTCTCCAGGCAAGAACACTGGAGCAGGTTGCTATTTTCTTCTCCGATGCATGAAAGTGAAAAGTGAAAGTGAAGTCGCTCAGTCATGTCCAACTCTTCGCAACCCCATGGACTGCAGCCTACCAGGCTCCTCCGTCCATGGGAGTTTCCAGGCAAGAGTACTGGAGTGGGGTGCCATTGCCTTCTCCTGCTTCCTTCTTAATCAAACTTAAATTCCATGACTGGTCACACTGTTTTATAACCTTCTCCTCCCTGACTCTATCTGTGCCTACTAAAAACCCCAACCTTGGTAACGTCCTATTCTCCACCTATATCCATGAAGCTGAATGTGACTAACAAAATAAATAAATAAATAAATAAAGCACCATGCTGACTGGCCTCAGTTTAAACTCTTTCTCGGTGCTGTCCAGCGACTCTACCCCATCTCTCTAGTCCATACTCTCTTCAAGATGACTACTTCGTACCTTCTCCTGTCTCTTCACACCTCCAAAACTTTCTCCCCCATCCTCACTCTCAGATGAGTCTTGCTTCTGATTTCACTGAAAAAAAATAGAAGCAATCAGAAAACCATGTCCACATCTATTACCCACAAGCCCAACTACTGACCTACTTATATTTGAACCCACATCCCTTGTGTTCCTCTCCTAGTTAAGGCCCCATCCCCACCTTGTGCATTATATTACATTCTCTCTTCTGTTCAAGAGAGAGAATAGAACCAGTAACTGCTTTCTCTTTCTCCTACATCATTAAGTTTATGCTTAGTCGCTCAGTTGTGTTCAACTCTTTGTGACCCCATGGACTGTAGCCCACCAGGCTCCTCTGTCCATGGGGATTCTCCAGGCAGGAATACTAGAATGGGCAGCCATGCTCTCCTCCAGGATCAAATTTATCCTATCAAATCATTTCGCCAATAAATAAAAATGCCATAATATCTCCTACTTTAAAAACACAAAAAACAAAAACTTCCCTCAACCCCCAATTTCCCCTGGGCTGAGGCCCCATTTTCTTGGTTCTACTTTACATCAACACTCCTCCAAAGCAACATCTCTACCTCTTTCCCCTAATTCTTCTCCTCACACATTCTCTTAAGCTCACTGTAATCAGGCTGCCATTGCCACCACTCCACCAATGCAGTCCTTGTTGAGTCTCCAGTGCAATTTCTATTACTAAATCTAAAGTCTCAGTCCTCCCCTTTCTCAACCCATCAGGAGCCCCTGATCAAAACCTTCTTGAAACTCTTTCCTCCTTTGGCCTCTGAGATCCCACCCTCTCTTGTTCTCCTCCTACCTCAGTGGCCCCTCTTCGGTCAGCCTCGTCTCATCTCCTTGACACGAAGTGTTGCTGCTCCAGGGCCCTGTTCTCAGACCTCTTTATCTATGCTTGTTCCTTACAGGAGAGCCTATAATCTCATGGATTTAAATTCCATCTACTATGCTTCAGAAATGTTCAGCTTTAGCCAAGACCTCTCCACAGACTGCCGATCACCTCATCCAACTACCTGTCCACTCATAGGTCTAATAAATACCTCAGATTTATAGTCCAGTATCAAACTTATGATTCCCCCCAACAGCTCCCCAAAATCTGCTCCTTTCATATACCTCCCTAGCTCAGCTTGTGAAAACTCCATACTTTTAAAATCCTGGGCTCATCTTGCCTCCTTTGTTTCATACCCTTCATACAATCCATGAACAAATCTTGTTGACACTACCTTCACAATGGCCTGAGCCACCATGATCCTTCATCAAGATTATTGCAACAGTCTTCTACATATAGCAGACACTTTTTCATTCCATGCCAGACTTCAGCACAGCTCTGGTGGACAGCTCCAGTCACACCACCAGTGTTCCTTACTTGAAGCATACCATGCAATCTCAAAGTTTTTTGTTCCACAATCTCAGCTGGTTTACAACAGAAACCTTGAAGTGCAGAAGAGAAGTTATTGCCTTCAAGGGCAACTGTCAACCAGCTGGGGCAGGAATCAGTGGATGTGTGTCCCAGCTCCCCACCCTTAGAGAGGAAGAATAGGAGGGAGAAGAGGGACAAGGAACGAGGGAACAATTTTGTTAACTGAACTTCTGCTTATAAACTTAGCTCCCTTATGGTCTTTTCTCAAAACCTAAGTCAGAGCATGTTACTTCCCTGCTTAAAACTTTCCAGTGGCTCCTTACTGCCTTCTGGATAAAGTCCAAACTGGGATGAGTGTTTTGTGCATCCCTTAGCATATGTAGTTATCTCCGGGAAAAGCACATTTCCCACTCTATCATAACAGTCTATTCTTTTCTCAGTGCCAACCTATAAACTGAAGTCCAGGAGCTGTCCTTAGTGTAAAGCACAGTGTCTGGCAAATAACAGATGCTCAACAAATATTTATTGAATGAAAAAATTTCCCTAGGATGCGTGACGTGAGACAGTGCCAAGACAAAATCACCTGCTGGCAACAGGAGGCTGATGAATCCCAGACAGGAAACCCAGAAATTACACTTCATCAACAATTTACTCTGAGTGTTCCTATGACTCTCTGATCCTCAATTTCAAAAAATAGATACGGTTTTGTAGGTTATACAAATGTAAAGCATTTTTATACCATATCCCTATGGTTAAGTTCCAAAATACAGACTCCTTACCTATCACAGTGAGTTTATGGTGTCTAATGGACATATAACATTACTATAAGTTTTTGGTGTGTAATTGTCTAAAAAAATTGACAACTCCATAACAATAAGGATGATGTCTATTTTACTCACCATTATAGACACAATATCTAGCCCAATAAAAACTATTAATAGATAACATACTGAGTATTTACCATGTTAAAAAGTAATGTTCCTTAACAAGAACCCTTTCATTTCCTCCTCTCAAAACCCCAACGAGATAGATACTATGATTACATTTTACAGACAAGGAAATAAGAAGGCACTCTCTCAATGATTGATTTTGCTACACTGCCTCTTAGTACATGGTCCCTTAGTTTCCAATGAATGAAAAATCAGTGTATAGCTTTCCACTGCTAAATAACTACAATCAATGCTGAATCTGGCACCAGACTCTTCAAAGAATATGAATATACCCTTAAAAACAAAGATCAAATGTCATTATATTTCTTTTTCAGAAATGAGCAACACATCATTTCATCTACTTTTGGCTGTTTTATCTCCCTCTTCTTTTCAAATCAATTTCCCTTACTCCAAAAGGCTTCCATAATTATTACTTCTAGGT
>NW_011494781.1:3963680-3975696 GCF_000754665.1 Bison bison bison | reverse complement strand
TTACTTCTAGGTTGCAACTGACAGAAGAAAAGCACACTCTCATAGCATTATTTCCACATACCGTTGAAGAGACACCCCCAAGTTTAATTGTTTCCACCGTGGTCCCTGAATCTTCAACAGCTGTCTTCTTCTCTGGAGGCACAGATGTGCCAGGCTCTCCAGCTGCTCTTTTACTTCCAATTCCTGACATCGTGGCACAAGAAGATAGCTGTTTTCCTGGAGACAAAAAAAATCTTAGGTAAGATAGGCAAGGAGAGCAACTAGAGTCCATCTATGATGTAAAAACTAGCAACTTTTCCTGTCAATCCTTTAACCCGGGTCCATTAATTCCACACTTAGCAACATGATCCTCAAGTTCCTCTTGGAAAGAGAAAAGTAAATTGTGAAGTAAGAGTCGCAGCTGAATTTACAGAACTACAAAGTTCTAAATAGAATGCTACTAAAATACAAGATAATGGGCAAAAGATGAAGAGACTTAGAAAATTTTCAGGCATCTCATTTCCTGAAATGCCAACAGCTGAAAATATAGTTTGATTTAGAAACATAGAAAATCAATTAATTCTTTAGTGTTGGGAGAATCAGAGAGCTGGAAGAGACCTGGGAGATGTCTACTTAATTATTAATACTGAACAAGCCATATATCATCTCTGAGCCTCAATTTCCTAAAGCAGAAATAACAACAGTATATGCTTCCTATGCTCCTCATAAGGAATGAATAAGTACAGAAAGACTTTAGCATAAGGCCGTACACGAAGCATGCACTCAGAAATGCTAACTTTCCTTTTTATATTTGCAGTTTCCTTATTTCTAAACGCTCTCCCCACGAATTTGTGTCACCCTAGAGAAGCTAGATCTGGGTGTGAATCCCAGTACTAACTCTTAGAGAGCCTTGGAAAGGAATTCTTGATATGCACAATGCAAGTGACCACATACTCTCTCTGCTCTACTCGCCTCCCAGGGTTTCGGAGCTCAAAAGAAGCGGAATAGATGCTAAAGCACTTTGCTACTGAAGGTATCAGCCCTGCCATCACCGAGACGACACACAACTCTGCTTCCAACTGAAGCTCCAGAAGGGTATCGGTGGCAGCGACCAGAGTGGGACCTCGCCTGGAGAGAAAGGAGGAGGACAATAGCCTCAATCCGACTCCAGAGGAGCCAAGGACCCCAGCCTTCGGAGAGGCCAATTACAGGCCCGGGAGAGGGAGGCCTTGGAGCGGAAGAGGGTGGGGATTCCCGTTGCCCGCTGAGTCCCGTCCCGCCCTTGGCCGAGATCTGACCTGAGTTCTTCCAACTTGCGCCGCCCGGGAGTGGAACTCGGAGCAGTTATTCACCAAGGTCCGAGTAGCCCTCCCACCTCTCACCCCTAACCCACAAGTGAAGACCCAGCGAAGCTTCCGGGAGGCGGGTCCAAGGGGAGGAAGAAGGGAAAGAAAAGAGGAAGTCGCTTCAATCTGGCAGCGTGAAGGACAAGACTCAACCGGGCGGAAGTGACGCGAATCGAGGGCGCCCCGCTTCCGGAAGTAAGCACTGTCTAGCAGCTCTTGGGCGCCCGGCGGCCGCTAAATCGAGGCCTCGCTGACGTCAGAGGAAACGTCCCAGATTTTTTCCCGTTTGTTAACCATTGCTACTGCGCGACTTGTTTGTTTGTTTTTTTTTTTTTACTGTGAAAAGTGAAAATAGCTCAGTCGTGACCGACCCTTTGCGACCCCATGAACTATATAGGCCATGGAATTCTCCAGGCCAAAATACTAGAGTGGGTAGCCGTTCCCTTCTCCAGGGGATCGTCCCAACCCAGGGATCGAACCCAAGTCTCCCGCATTGCAGGCGGATTCTTTACCAGCTGAGCCACCAGGGAAGCCCTTAAGCACCTCCCCCCCCCCACTGTTTTTGTTGTTTTTTTTTTTTTTTAACCTGAGTACCTTTTGTTTACAGTGCCTATTGTTCTGTTACCTATTATTGGTTCTCCTCAGACTGGCGATTGGCTGATGGCGCCGTCAATCCCCAGGGGAAAGGACTAACTTTCAGACATCTCGGGAAAATATTACTGTGAGCCCCTTCTTGCTGAAATGAAAGGTTCTGGAGAAAACCCAAGAGATTCGGTAGGTTTAGAAGGTTGTAACTATTACAGGGAAATGTATGACAGCTCTGTCTACACATTAAAATCACTTGGGGAGTTTTAGTCCCTCTTGTGTAGGGCCTGGGCATGCACATTTTAAAAAAAAGCATTTCCCCAACTCTCCCCCACCCCCACGAGATTCTAATGTGCAAACGGGATTGACAGTTACGACCTTTGTGTATCTTTTCAACAAGAAATTGACCAGGGAATAAATAAACATAAATCAATAAGTTGTTTTCTAATTAAGCATTGATTTTAGTTAATAACAAACTGCTATTTTCCACTCAATTAAACTGAATGTGTTTTAATGATAGGAAGGTAATCAAACTAATTTATTGATGAAAAGCTGTATGCCTCACAGAGGTATGAAAAAGTACCCAGTAAAGTCTGAATGTAAACAGTGGGAAACAAGCGTTCATGTTTCCTGATACTTAGAACACTTGCCCAGTGGTAAAGAGGCAACTGGTTCCAAATGAACTCTTTGGGTGAAGCAGAAGCCTGAGAACCATGTTCGGGGACCTGTCAGGGAAAGCATTGTATGAAATGACTCTCTCTGACCTCCCTCCTTTGACTTCTTTGCTCTTGGCAAATCTTGCATGCATAGAACCACTGAATGGCATGCAGTGATTCTAGCCCGGAGTTTGTAAAGTTTAAGGTCACAGGCTGTACTTGGCCTACAAGTATGGTTTGTTTATTTTGGACACTATTGACTGCCTTTTAAGATATTTTTAGGACTTCCCTGGCGGTCCCGTGGTTAAGACTCCATGCTTCCAATGCAGGCTATATGGCATTCGATCCCTAATCAGGGGACTAAGATCCCACATGTCACATGGCACGGCCAAAAAATACATAGATAGATAGATTACCAACTTCTCTTGAAAATGTTGAAGGTCTGGCAACACTAGGTTTATATTTTTGCATTGCCACATTGCCTAGAGCTGAGTGGTTATTTTATTCCTGTTTGTGGTGATCCCCACTATTGGTAATTGATTGCCTGACCCTAGTTGAATTTCATTTGAGTGTTATCAATATGTGTTGTATTGTGCTAAATCAATTCCTGGTCTAGGAGAATGTTGTTGGTTGCCTACTCAGCATCCACTTCCCCTCTCTCACCTGAATAGAACACAACCAGAATTTTACTCATATGTGCCGGGAGCCAGGGTGAGGAACTCCGCCCATGGCAAAGGTCATGAGGAAGGAGGCTCGACATACGAAAAAGTGGGATCGAGCCTCAGGAGTCCCCCTGGAAATTCTCTAGTATCTACCCCCAAAACCAGAGTCTGCCTACTTTACTACTTTGTGCTCTCACCTACACCTCTGACTTTACAGGGGGCTGTCCCCCCACCACCTCTTTTGGAGAAGGAGTTAACTTAGAGCTCCAGTTAATAATAATTCCTGGGCATGATAGGAGTGTTTCAACCTACAAACTCCTCTGAAGGTTCTCTAGCCTGCCTGACAGGCTTGTCCGGCCACATGTGATTGCTCACAGCCTCCCAACCGTAAGAGACACGAGATGCTTTAAACCTTCTAAAAACAAGTTCTTTAGAGAAGTTAGAAAACTATTCGTATAGTACAGTAGGCTGATTAGAAATTGTATTGGTGAAGGGTTTTTCATTTGTTGAGTCAATGTTTACTGCTAAGTCTCCACATCCCCTGCCCTTATACACATTAATAAATATAAAAATAAGTATTAACCTTTGATATTAATCACGTTAGACCTTAGGCTAAGCAAATTCTTTCCTTAATTAAAACCCACTGCACCCTCACCCTATAGGAATGTAACTTTATCTGGTACCTTCGGAAGGTGGCGTCTGTTTTAAGAGTAATCACCCCTGGAGAAATAAGTGTTCTGGTTGACTGACCGCTATCACAAGGAGAGGGTCATAAATTGTCAGCAGGCTCCCCTGGCCAGAAGATGATGTAACACCCCTAAGACCTCTGTATACATTTGTATGAAGCACCTGACTTTAATAAAAGTCAGGACTACTGACCCCACGTGACTTTTGTATAACATTTCAGTGTATAAAAACAGACCCTAGAAAAATAAAAAATGGGATCAGTTCCTCGAAAGACTGGTTTCCCCATGTCGTTCTTTCTCTCACCTTCTGGCTGAATTTCCATCTTGAGCGTGGAGGCTCGTCAAGCCTACTAATTATGCCTGGGCTTCTAATATCTGACCGGGGAGGCCTTAGTGTCTCCTCTCCTTCCAGAGAACAGGAGGACACCTGCGGCCTACGTAGGTGATGTAAATTCCTTGCCTTGGAATTTTACTAGCTTTCCACGTAAACCAAGTTATTCAGCCTCTTTTCTCCACTGAATTTTCCTACTGAGCTATCCTCATTCTATTACTCTTTATATCTCTAATTAATATTTAATTAAAGCTATCGTATCCTGATCGCCGAAGCCGTCTCTCCTTCGAATTTCCCTGGATCCACTGAGGCTGGACCCTGGCACATATGATTATTTATATCCATTTAGACCCCTTCATTCTCTATGTCTTGAAGGAAGCTGACTTCACTTCCCTCTTCAAGGATTGTCTTAATTCAAATAGTAAGTCCCATTCCCAAACCCAAAGTTCTGCTCTTAACAGTGGATAGTTTAATCGGGCTGAATTGCTTGGAATAATGGGACTGAAGCAGTTTACTTATCTTCTGAATTTCTTGTGAGGCCTGAAACTGTTGGAGCCTTCTTGTTACCTGGCTTGATAAGGAAATAAACACGGAGATGGGAAAACTAAAAGAATCTCAGGGATGTTGCTCCACCTGAGTAAACATTAAAATATCTAATTAGCTTTATTGAATAATTCATGAATTGGGCAGCATCCTGTTTAGCAAGTAGAGGGGAGCTCCAAAAGGCTATAGAAAGGGAGAGATTTTTAAAGGTAAGATCAGGAAGTCAAAGACAAAGATTATTTCAAATTTAGGTAGCCTGTCCATAGTGGATGAGAGGATCTGTGTGCCAGTTTACTTCGTCTTCCTTTCAAGGATGGAAAGGTTTACCTCATTGGTGGTGACCAGAAAATTTCACACTGACCAGTTAGGATTACCTTCTTGGAGAGGATTGTGACTGCCGTAAGGTCAGGTATTAAGTCTTCCTTTTAGCACAAGTGACTCCATTTTGGGCCTCTCATTTTTTTTTTTTTTTACAGGGAAATGGTGCCAGGTCAACTCAAGACACCCCTATTCCACCCACACTTTAGAGTGCTGGAGAAGATATTGAGAAGACAGCAGACCTTTATAGAACATTTTAATTCTCACCATGTAGATAACCAGATTCTCCAGCTACTGGTGAGATCTATTTCTCCCAAGAGCTCCAGTCATGACACCTTCCCAAAAGCCTGTTCTGATTCAAAGAGGTGGCTTCACCCTAGAGAAAATGGAATAGATGAAAGGGAAGATGGCCAAGACCTCTTTCATTGACCATGTTTCCAGTTTCTGATCAGCTAGCACATGTTCACAAGCTACCAGCCCACAATCGTAATCAAGAGAAAAAAAGAATAACCCTGGAAAAATAAATTTGGTCCTCACTACTAAATGGCAGAATGTTGCTGGGCTATAAGAATATTTGGAGGGGAGGGGGGGCGGGGGAAGCTTCCTTGGTGGCTCACATGGTAAAGAATCTGCCTGCAATGCAGGAGACCAGGGTTCGATCCGTGGGTCGGGAAGGTGCCTTGGAGAAGGGAATGGCTACCCACTCCATTATTCTTGCTTGGAGAATCCCATGGACAGAGGAGCCTGGCAGGCTACAGTCCATAGGGTCGCAAAGAATCAGACACGACTGAAGCCAACTTAGCATGCACAAGGACATTTACTATTCTATACCTTTGAAAGTTCTTGTATTTGATTGCTTGTATCAACATTATAATTTAAGTAATAATCCTTTTTAAAAAGGAGCAGAGTCATAAAGATTTCAAGTGATTTTTTCCAAGTTACTTAATGGCTGTTTCTCCAAGGACCCTTCTTCAGACTTGTTGCCAGTCTTGGTTAAATATAAGGTTCTGCCACCAGGTGGCAGCAGGCAACGTGCTTTTCACCTCCAGTTCTTCGAAAGCTTTGCTTAGTGATAGTGAACTCGCTCAGTCGTGTCCGACTCTTTGGGACCCCATGGACAGTAGCCAACCAAGCTCCTCCGTCCATGGGATTTTCCAGGGAAGAATACTGGAGTGGGTTGCCATTTCCTTCTCCAGGAGGTCTTCCCGACCTAGGGATAGAACCCGGGTCTCCCGCATTGTAGGCAGATGCTTTACCGTCTGAGCCACCAGGGAAGGCCAAAGCTTTTTATCCTCTGTGAAAGTATTAAGCCTCTGCTACTTAGTTGTTCAGATTTTTAAGAGTTAAGACATGGCCAAAGAGTTAATATTGTAAAGCTTTGCTTGTAGAGTACAATATTAACTCTTTGGCCTGGTGGCTCAGATGGTAAAGCGTCTGCCTGCAATACAGGAGACCTGGGTTTGATTCCTGGGTCGGGAAGATCCCCTGGAGAAGGAAATGGCAATCCACTCCAGCACTCTTGCCAGGAAAATCTCATGGACGGAGGAGCCTGATAGGCTGCAGTCCATGGGGTCGCAAAAGAGTCAGACACGACTGAGCGATTTCACTTTAACTCTTAAAAACCTGAGCAACTAAGTAGCAGAGGCTTAATGCTTTCATAGAGGATAAAATTAAGATATTTTGGATTTTTGTTTACCACCCTGTCTGTGCTTGCTGCAGATGTTCTGCTGTAAGATTTTTGTTGTATCTCCATGCATTCCAGTATTCCGTGTACTCTGGATGGGGTTATTTGTGTACTAAACATGATTCTGCTGCTGCTGCTGCTAAGTCACTTCAGTCGTGTCCGACTCTGTGCGACCCCATAGGTGGCAGCCCACCAGGCTACCCTGTCCCTGGGATTCTCCAGGCAAGAACACTGGAGTGGGTTGCCATTTCCTTCTCCAATGCGTGAAAGTGAAAGTGAAGTCACTCAGTCATGTCTGACTCTTAGTGACCCCATGGACTGCGCCCACCAGGCTCCTCCATCCATGGGATTTTTCAGGCAAGAGTACTGGAGTGGGTTGCCATTGATTCTAGAAGTTCCTTATTTATCCTATTTTTAGACCAGTTGTATTCTATCCAGTATGATACCACTCGTTAAACAGAAACACAGATTCCATGGCGTCTGCTTTATACTTGGTGAAATCTTAGAATCTTTGGGGGAAAGCTCTCTAAAAATCCAAGTTCTTACTTTTTAAATTATGCCCCACCTCTGAGCATGTTTGAGGACCACTGCTTTAAGTGATGATATCCAGTTCTGCCTGAGAGAGTTCTTCAGAAGCCAGCCCTCCCTTGTCCTCTCCCTCCCCTAGCTTATCATCATTCACCATGGCCGCAGCCATCTCCTTCTCCACACTCTGCCTCCTCCTCTCCTGATCACCTGGCCCACTATGCCACACCAGGCCTAGCCCTCTTTGTGAATTCTGGGGACCATGATCTTGGCTCAATCCAGGGAGGCAGAGTCAGGCCTCTCACCCTCAGAGAGTGAGGATAGGGAGTCCCAGCGGGGTCTATGGAAGCATAAGAGCTGATATGTAGTCACAGGTTGTCAGAAAAGCTCCACTTGTTCTAAAAAGTTATGTTCTATGTTACAGTCAGAAAAATTGTCTTTTTATATCATGTGTCATTCTATGGTTAGGTTATGAATAGTTTTGTCATTTTGATTTCATTATACACTGGTCCTTGTTATGACTGCCTCATTAGAGGATGAGAATTTGGAAAGTTGGAAGCACTCCTAGGAGTGCTTCACTTCTCACTCGGTAGGTCCACTATTTCCTATCGCTACTACTAGGTACCTAGCAATCCACCTGACCTTTGAGGAGAAAGAACAGCATGACTGAAATGCTTGCATTAGGCATTGGGGTGAGGGTGTGGAACATAATCACAAAGGTAAGATTTGGAATTTTCATTTCCAGTAGCATGGTGTTTGTCAAACTGGGTGAATATGAACATAGATTTTCATGGCCTTGGAGGGCAAGGGGGATAGGAAACAAAGCCCAGGAACTATCAAGGTTGGGTGCCTATTGGAGACCCCTCCCCATAAAAGTAAACTAGATACAATTCTTCTAACATCCAAGGGACTGAAAGAAAATTGTCTGTCTCAGCCTTCGTATAAAGTTTTTTTTTTTTGCTGATTGATCTGGAATTCCGGAAGATACTTAAGAGTTTCAAAGAATGCAGAGAAGTGAAGCAAGGATACATAAAGGGCACAGGCAAAGCCAACTAGGAATAAGAGATTGCTCCTTATTGAAGTCCTTGGAAAATAGAATCTGAGATGGAGATTTGTGTGTAAGAGGTTTAGTACCTAAGGGAAGTGAAGGAAGCAGGATGAGGGAGAAGAAGAAGTTGGACTGTGTTGCTGTCACTCCAGAGTCCTCCACTAATATGATGGGTAGCTCTAGAACTGGGAAAGTCTTTCAGAGTGACCCTGAATTGAGTCAAGGAGGCCAGGCTTTTCTACCCCTGCATCAGTCAGTCATTGGAGATGGATACTGGGGAAGAGGGCAGGAGCTTGGACCAGGTTTGGCTTCCTTCAGCGAAGTGCAGTCTCTGGAGGGGACTCAACTCACTACTGTTGAGGTCCAGCACTGCCAGCAGCTGGGGAAAATGAGTTCCTCGGTTCTGATAGTGGAGGGGGAAACGTTGGCAGCACACCGCAGTGCCCACTGGTTGAACGAAGGGTAAGGGTAATCAGTGCTGGAGGACCTTGAGCTGTGAGAGCTGAAAAAATGTCACTGTTGAGTCTCACTAAGGACAAAGCAACCGTTCCAGTATTCTTGCCTGGAGAACCCCATGGACAGAGGAACCTCATGGCTATAGTCCATAGGGTCGCAAAGGGTCAGACACGACTCAAGCAACTTAGCAAGAGACACAGATCTGGGGCTCCCACTTGACTTCTACAAAAGAAAGGGAGGAGTCTTGCTGAAAAGTGGTCCTGTTGCTAGCAGGTAGACACTCCCTTAACCCCTTTGATGATGGTTTGTAAGGAAATTATTTTATGCTGAAATTATGGCTCTTTTTATTCCTGCAGAGGGAAAAATGGAAGAGCCCATTTCCCAACACTTTAATAATCCAGTGTTATGGACTGAATTCTGCTCCCTTTCTCAAACTCACATGTGTCCCCCAGTGTGATAGTATTTGGAAATGGGATCTATAGCAGGAGCAGGGAATCAGAGCCATCTGTAAATTTAACAGACAAAATCCAATTGAGAGTTTGATATAGTACATTGTATTTATAGACTAATTTAGAAAGAAATGACTACTTTCTAGTATTTAGTCTTCTCAACCAGGTACATATCTCTTCACTTTTCTCAAGTCTAATTTTATGTTTCAGTAAAATTTCATGTTTTTCTTCTTGTATCTCTTTCCTGTTACTTACTAAGTTTATATCTAGATAGTACATAGGTTTTGTTGGTATTAAGAATAAGACTTTATATTTTCCAACAGTTTATAAGTGCTATGTAGAACAAGCTGTATGTATATAAATATATATTGTTTTTGACTTAGTATTATAAAACTCTCGTTCTCTTAGATTCCTTTTTTTGCATGGAGAAAAATCATATAATCTGCAAATAAGAGCTGTCTTGGAGTACCTTGGTGGCCTAGTGGTTAGGATTCTGGGCTTTCATTACTGTGGCCTGGGTTCAATCCCTGGTCAGGGAGCTGAGATCCCACAAGCCATGCAGCCAAAAAATAACACTCTTGTCTTTTTTCCTTTTCAGTATGTATACCCCTTTTATCCCTTTTCTTATCTCACTATGTTTTGAAGAGAGTGATGACACTGAAGATTCCCTCTCTCATGTATATTTTTCTACCACAGGTATTACCCACTATGTGTATTTTCAGTCCATGCCATCAACACTGTATACTGTCTTTCAGAAGGTGACAGCTGAACGTGCTTGTGATATATGGCCCTCACTTATTAATCACCATCTGGGTCACCTATCTAAATTGTATCTGTCTATTAAGGCCCAGTTCAAATCTCTGTTCCTTTGATTAAGACTTTCCAGTTCATGTCCAGGCTCTTGCTGCTGAAACCCACCAACTCTGACAATGAAGGTAGTGTTAAAACTTGAAATGGAATGCAAGAAGGAGACAGCCGCTAAGGAACAGTTGCTTAACGTAAAGCTATCTCCCCAGGTGGTGTGCAGGTGAAGTCACCTTACTTCCTATTCTGGAGCAAACACAAAGCTGATTAGAGTTTTAGGATCCCTACCAGTGATCAGGACTAAAGAAAGCACTCATTTCCAGACTTCTGTGTAATATTCTATCCAGAATGCTCTTTTGTTGACTATTCAATAAGATAATTTTCATTCTCTGGTTATTAATTTCTCTTCTTGCAGCTGGTGTGTGCATCTATAGATAATCAGAAAGCTACTTTGTGAACCTGGAATGAAAAAAAGCAGGACTGGATGTATTATTTTATGGTACTTATCAAGAATGGCTGGCTAAATAATGGTACAGCTTCACAATGGAAAATGTATCTAAATATATAGTGCTAACATGAAGCACCATGAGAGTATGACTAGTATACTCTCATTTTCATGAAAAAAATTGAGCCATATTTATAACTGAAATATGCTAAAAGAGTAGAGCTTAAATGTTCTTTACCCCCCCCCCCGCAATTTTTTTTTTTATAATGCAATAATCATTATCCCAGCCCAGGGTATTGTGCCTGTTTATTCAGTTCAACCCCTCTGAGCATAAATTTGGGACAGTTAGGTTTCCAAGCACAACCCCCCACCTTCACCTTTGGAATTTATAGAAGTCTCAGGAGAATCCATTTGGACAGAAGTCAGGCATCTTCTCCATTGAGCAGTCAAGAGTTAAGAGACAGATCATTGAAGTACAAAGAATCTGTATCATGCAATATTTACATTGCAGGTAGGGTCTTCCTTTCAGCAAAATAGCATCAAATGTCACATCAGATATTGTTCAGGTGAAGCTTATCTGACTTTATATTGAGTTTGTAAGTGTGTTTTGGTTTTATAGCTATATAAGCATAAAGCATTTATACCAAGGTTGATATATTTTTATCAAAAATTATAAGGACTAGATGGTCCATGAGAAGTTTATTTTCCTTTAGACGGGTGTCTGTACATTACTTCAGTTTGAAAAATTCTATTTTTTATTTAATTATATATGTACTGTCTTATATTGTTCATGATTATTACTTATTTCTAGTCTTTTTTATTCTCTGTCTTTTAAATTATAATGAGGTCAATAAAGGAGAATTGATATCAATACAACTGGCATAAGATATCAATTTAAATATTCATTAACAAACTACATATATTAATCACATTAGTTACATTCATTTGGATACATTCAGTTATGAATTTCTGGAGCTTGAAGATTGTGGCCAAACTAAGTTAAAAGAAGTTCTCATAATACTAGTGTATGGCCAGGGGCTTGTGAATGTTTGGAATCTTGCCTTATTGATATTCCTTCTCCACCTCAGGAAGAATAAGACTGGCAATACTGACCACTCGGTTACAGTTACTACACGGCTGTGAAGTCAGCTGAGACTACCTCCAGCATCCCAGCTCTTGTACAGTCTCTAAAGCTGGATTCCTGCTCCTGTCACCTCCATGATATTTGTGCTCTCAGCCAACTCTCTTCTCTCTCCACCTCCTCAGAACCTCAGGAAACACTCTGACCCTACACATGCACATACTGGCTATTGTGAACTTAAGCTGATGTGTTACCTCTTACAAGCAACTCATTCACATTTGCAGTTTGCTTGAACTTTACTGCAAGGAGATCCAACCAGTCCATTCTGAAGGAGATCAGCCCTGGGGTTTCTTTGGAAGGAATGATGCTAAAGATGAAACTCCAGTACTTTGGCCACCTCATGCGAAGAGTTGACTCA
>NW_011494781.1:3954176-3963580 GCF_000754665.1 Bison bison bison | reverse complement strand
GATGAGATGGCTGGATGGCATCACTGACTCGATGGACGTGAGTTTGAATGAACTCCAGGAGTCGGTGATGGACAGGGAGGCCTGGCGTGCTGCAATTCATGGGGTCGCAAAGAGTCGGACATGACTGAGCAACTGAACTGAACTTTACTGCAGGATAATGGTATTATTTCCTGTTGAAGATGTTCATAAAGCAAGAGGCACATGATCTTATTTGGAGACGGTGAAGAGAATTCAGATGACATTCCTTCCCTATTCTTCCTCCCAAGCATAGTTCTGGTAGGTAACACTTGCCTTTCAGTAATGGATTAAGTCGTTATGTCTTACTTACTGAACTAAAACCTCTGTGAACAAAAATAAAGGACCAAGGGTATCACTCATGATCCACTTATACAAAGGGTTATGTCACAGTCCACTGTAATTGCCCAACAACAGTGCACCCTGAAAGGAATCAAGATGCAAAGACAGGATGGAGCATTCTGTTATTTTGGAATGGGTCCCTAGATAGTTAAGATGCATATCTCAGAAAAAATCTCAAAGATCACAGGTTCTTGCATCTTCCCATACATAAAAAAGCACTAAATTCATTAACTTCAGATATCTGTTCTTTGTGACTAACAGTAACCTATTATGAAGATATGTGCTTTATGTCATGTATTTCCTAGCCCCAAAATTCATGTATTTACTGGCTCCTCCCCTGTCTCCTTGGAGCAGTTCCTCACAGCTGTCTGAGAGGCTGCTTCCCAGGCTATGGTCCTCAGTAAGTTCCCTGAGTAAAATGGAAATTCACAACTTTTATGTTGTATGTTTTTCTTTCAGTGGACAGTTTTGGTGACCATGAAGGGACTCAGAGCTGATTTCTCTCCATCAGCTGAGTTCTATGAGGATCCAGAGGTACCAAGGTACCAGCAAGGGCCCCTTGTGCCCATCCACTTCCACCAGGAGTCCACACAACTGGGTATGTCTCTCCTGGGTCTCAGACATCTCATCTTGGTTGATAAATTCTTTGCTGTAAGGAGTGGTGTTTCCTTGAACTTTAGGCAGTTCAGGAAAGAGGTACCCTGAATTCTTAGTTGAAAGATACTGGGAAGACTTGAATTCTCCATTGAAAGACACGGAGTAAATTGACCAATTAAAAGACACTGGACTGGGTGATCAGCTAAGGGGATGGCATAGCATTTTCCCTTAAATTGGCTAATTTAACAGAGTTTGTCGAACTAAAAGTGAAGATACCACATAAGAGCTTCAAGTTCTGAAAAGAAGTGATAAAAAGCTCCTCCAAATTGGTGGCAGCTTTCTGAGGAAACTGAGAAACTTGTAGGAATGGTATAGTCTTCCTACTATGCAGCAGTGCATAGGGAAGCCCACTCATTAATTAAAAACTCACTTATCCAGGGACACACACACACACACATAAGGATGGGCCATCTAGAGTTCCAAGTGCCCGCAGCAGTTTCAGACTGCCAGAGGGAAAAACTGAGATGTACAAGAGCTGAATGACCCTAGGCTCATACACAGAGAAGCTTAAAACTGTCCAACCACATGGTTTTCAATAGTAGTTTTATCCTACCAAACCAACTGGAAAGGCTCCCTCCCACAAAATCTAATTCATAAAGAGCTTTTTTTAATTGGCTTAAAAATAAGTGCTTTTAAATTAAATATTTCTGAATGTAATAGAAACTAAGGCAAATTTTTTTAAGAACATGTGCTCTAGGATTAATCTTTAGTGAATAAAAATGAGTTTGTTGATTTAATGAAATAGGCCTGGGACTTCCTTGGCAGTCCAGTGGTTAAGACTCTTGAGTTCCCAATGCAGGGGGTGTGGGTTCAATGCCTGGTTGGAGAACTAAGATCCTGCATGCTGCACAGTGCAGCAGAAGATTTTTTTTAAAAAGGAAGAAGTAGTAAAGAATTTTTTAAAAATGAAATAAGTCTCTCTTTAGAGTTGACAGCCTTAAATGTAAAACTCCTATTGTACCTGCTGCTGCTGCTGCTGCTAAGTCGCTTCAGTTGTGTCCAACTCTGTGCGACCCCATAGACGGCAGCCCACCAGGCTACCCTGTCCCTGGGATTCTCCAGGCAAGAACACTGGAGTGGGTTGCCATTTCCTTCTCCAGTGCATGAACGTGAAAAGTGAAAGTGAAGTCGCTCAGTCATGTCTGACTCCTAGCGACCCCATGGACGGCAGGCTACCAGGCTCCTCCGTCCATGGAATTTTCCAGGCAAGACTACTGGAGTGAGGTGCCGTTGCCTTCTCCATTATTGTACCTAGGTTTACTAAAAGTCAAATTTGTTTTCTCTGTTATAGACGTTTTCAGCAAGAAAAGTAATTTGGCATAATGATATTTTCATAAGCAAATTAATACAATATTGTAAAATTTAAAAATAAAATTAAAAAAAAGGAAAAAAATAAAATCCATTCATAAGAGAAAAAAAATAAATAAATGCAAGTTGGGTAAGAGTTTTTTGGGGGCTTCCCTGGGGGCTCAGTGGTATAGAATTTGCCTGCCAAGCAGGAGACACAGGTTCGATCCCTGAGTCAGGAAGATCTCCTGGAGAAGGAAATGGCAACCCACTCCAGTATTCTTGTATGGGTGCATGCTTTAAGAAATTACGCCCATCAACAGATGACTGGCTTAAGAAGATGTGGTATATATGTACAATGGAATTTTACTTAACCATAAAAAAATGAAATATTCCCATTTGCAGCAACGTGGATGGGCCTAGAGAATATTAAACTTCGTGAAGTAAGACAAAGACAAATATATGATATCATTTATATGTGGAATCTAAAAAATAATACAAATGAATATATATAAAATAGAAACAGTCTCATAGGCAGCAAACTACCATTACCAAAGAGGCAGGAGAGGTGGAATAATTATTAATAAGAGTACAGGATTAATGGATACTACACATAAAATAGAAAAGCAGCAAGAATTTGCATAGCATAGAGAATTATATTAAATATCTTATAATAACCTAAATGGAAAATAAATATATACTTATATAATATGTAACCTATAATGGAAAATGCAATATATACCTATACAGATAAATTGAATCACTTTGCCACGTACCTAAAACTAACATGAGACTGAATCAGCTCTACTTCAATTTAAAAAGAGAATAGAACTATGATATGATCCAGCTGTTCCACTTCTGAGTATTTATCTAGAGAATAAAAAACACTAATTCAAAAAAATATACGCATCCCATGTTCATCACAGTATTATATACGATAGCCTAGATAAGGAAACAACTTACATGCCCATTAAATGAATGAATAAAGAAGATGTGTTGTATCAGTGAGACGCCAAGTTTGCAGCAAAGCGAGGCGATGGGAGGACAGGTCTCAAAACCTGCTCCAAGAAGGCAAGGGGCTCAGGTGTTTATGGGATAAAGAAAAAAGAATCAGGGCTGTCTGAGGCTTGAAGAGTGGGGAAAGGTAATTGGAAAAGATGTGATAATCGTCAGTCTACTCAGGTGTAACTAAGCTATAGGCCTTTGCAAGTTCAAAAGGTCACAAGTGCAGATGCCCATGTGTGCCCAGTTCAAGGGTGATAGTCCTATCTAGTCCTAACCAGCATAGCACAAACTAGACACACCTGACTCTTGGCTCAGCTCAACCTAGATGCCACTGACTCCAAGTTCCTGGAAAGCAACTCAGGCAAATATCTTTTTTTTAAATAATATTTATTTATTTCTGTCTCTGATCTTTGTTGAGGTATGCTGGATCTTCTGTTGTAGCATGTGAGATATAGTCCCCTAACTAGGGATAGGATCCAGGCCCCCAGCATTGGGAGCATGGAGGGTTAACCACCAGACCACTAGTCAAGTCCCTTGGGCTGCTTATTTAGGTTACATGCTGCTTAGAGGACATGGAAGTCTTAAAACCTTGATGAGAGAAGGCAGGTGAAATATATTTTACCCACAGTTTCAAAGGAAGCCTGACGTAGAGTAATTACTCCCATTTCTATGAAATATCCAGAATAGGCATATCCATAGAAAGCTCACTAACAGTTGCCAGGGACCAAGTGAGAAATGGGAAATGACTGCTAATGGATACACAATTTCTTCTTTGGTTGATAGAACTAGTGGTGATGATGGTAACAACTTTGTTAAAATACTATAAACCATTGAAATGTACTGAGGCTTCCCAGGTGGCACTAGTGGTAAAGAATCTGTCTGCCAATACAGGAGATGCAAGAGATGCGGGCTCAATCCCTAGGTTGGTAAGATCCCCTGAAGAAGGAAATAGCAACTCACTCCAGTATTCTTGCCTGGAAAATCCCATGGACAGAGGAGCCTGGTGGGCTACAGTCCGTTGGGTCGCAAAGAGTCAAACATGACTGTACACACACGCACTGAAATGTATGCTTTAAAAGACTGGATTTTATGACATTAATTCTATCTCAAAAATACAGCATTCATGAGGGAAAAAAAGATGTGGTATGTATATATACGATGGAATGCTACTCAGCTATTAAAAAAAAAGATGAGATCCTGCCATTTACTACAACATGGATGGACCTTGAGGACATTATGCTAAGTGAAGTAAGTCAGAGAAAGACACATACTGTATGATTTCACTCATATGTGGAATATAAAAGTAAAATGAAACCAAAGCAAACACATAGCTAATGAGACCAAAGTACTGGTCACCAGAGGGGAGGGGTGTTGGGAACGGGTGGAATGGGTAAAAGGGACCGAACAACTGTATCATGATAGATGGAAACGTCTTGTGGTAGGTACCGCTGTAGCGTATACAAAAGATGAAACATAATGTTGTACACGTAAAACTTATACAATGTTATAAACCAGTGTTTCTCCAAATTTTAAAAATCTTTCTGAGGTCTTTAAAAAAATTTAGTATTTAACAGTATGTCTATATAAATAGTTTCTCCAAATCTTTTTAGTAGTTTAAAACTAGAGTTTTTCTAAAGTAAGCTAAATGATGGAAGTTTATTGAATATCTGGGTCATTTCCAAATAAGATACAATAATGAAACATTAATTGTTGAACATGTCTAAATTTACCTACTTTCATCCTCTTTTAAGACTAAAAAAGCAAAGATGTTTGGGTTTATTGAACATGTATACCACATATAGGACAGAAATAATGCTGTGAGAAAATCTGTTTCTGGAGGTTGTAGAATATGTTCATAAGTTTGCAAATCTGTAGATGCTAGCATGACAATTCATAATTGCTTGCTTCTAGGTTTTCTCTAGAGGTTAGAGGTTGTAAGGTTGAGCATTCTGATTAATACATATAACTGGAACTACTAAAATTAATAAGGAAAGCATCATCATATGCAAGGGAAAGAAAAAAGTAAAAGGATTATAATGTTTTTTGTTAAGGGAATAGAAGGTAGTTTTGTCCTAAGAGAAGTTTAAAAAAAAAATAGAGAAAATGGGAAATCTTGGACAAAAATCTGAAGGTAGAAACAGGAAGTTACAGGTTTGTTGAAAAGAATCTCTAAGAAGAGTTTTGTATGTGATTAGACCTGGTGAACATTGTAATAAATTTAATTGAGTGAATGTTTTAATATTAAAAGTAAGCTGGTACAAAACTAAAATTTGGTTTTCTCTCTGTTAAGTGAACAAATTTTTCTTGGGATATGAATCTGCTTTTGAAAATAGATTGTAAAGTTTCTCTACCTTTTAAGTGCCCTGTTATAACTTTCTGTCGTTTACTTTTGAAATCTTTTATTGTCATTTTGGTTAAATGATTAACTGAGTATCGTTTCACAGTGGCTGTGATCCTATTTGACCAAGTGTTTTAAAACCTTTTGTTATCTTTGACAAACCTTCCCAAATTCTAAATGAAGTCCTTTTGATCTCTAGCTAACTTTGGGGTGTTTCAGAGGGCCTCTGAAACATCTCAAAGAAAGATATTAATGAGGCTTATTTGATATTTTAAATAATGTGGAACACATCATCAAATAAGTAATGATAAACTTTCCTAGGTTATACTATATGGACAAATATTACTAATATAAACATTCTACAAGCTAAATGAAATTCCTAAAATTCAAATATGTCCTGTATGTTGTCAGTCATAATTCTGGTTATTATCTTAAAATTTTGTATGTCACAGAAAAATAAAAATTTCCTCTTCAGTTGCATTGTAGTTGTATCTTAACCATGCCACTTAAAGTCTTTTGTCATTTATAGACAGTTGTTCTTTTATTCTGATGCCTTTACAAAAATGAAGGTCTTCAAGAAGGTTAATAGAAGACTTTTGACAAGTTCAGATTTCTGATAACTTTCAGATAATACCACTGAACCGGGTAAGACATTCCAAAACTCTGAAGGAAAAACTTTATGACTTCATAAACTGTTAACAGAAATTATGATCAACAAGACTTACTTACACAGGGCTGAACAATCATTTTTATGACTGTCTGAAATGTTACTGTCTTTTAATCCTTTTCCAGATATAAAGAAAATTTCCCCCTTAAGCAATTCGGTAAATTATACCTTTGTAAGCAGAATTGAAACACTTATCTTTTTCTCTCTACCGTATCCCTCCAGAATTTGAAATTCTTAGTATTCTTATTTTTATGGCAGTATAGTTATTTGCATAAGTTCAAGAAAAATCTGTTTTCCTTATAACAGGACACAAATGGAAGCACTGGTTATATCACCAAGGCTTTGACTAAAATATCAGGTTTGAGAATTACATAAAATCAGATATAACCAGACAACTTCAGAGAACTAAAATGGACTTTATGGAGCCATTTCTTTAGAAAAACAGACTAATACCTTGCTCATAGAGTTCCCAGCAACCTCACCAGGTGACTAAGAAAGGTCACTTTCTGGCAGGTGTAAGAACCTCAAGATATTTTGGGGAAATTCAGAAGAGAGAAATTCACCCAACTCTATAATTGTTACAGTCAGATCTCATGGCAAGTCTTTGGAATGATATTCCTGGCCTCAGGAGGCTTTCAACAGTCAATCTGAGTCCTTATAAAAGCATTATCAAAGCACATTGACCAGAGTGTAAATGATCAACCACCAGACTTGTTAAACTAATGTAAACAAGCAGGTCCAATTTATTGAAACTAGACTTACACTGCAAATAAATTAGTCTTAATTTGGCTATAATTGGTAAAAATTAGAGTAATGTTAGAGAAGAAATTGTTTTAGTGGATATTGAGTTCTAGTGCTGCTAATTGTATTTCAGGTTATGTAATTACTATCTAAACTCACTTCCTTTCTAGATGGCTCTTATTGCTGTATTACATTACAAAAAAAAGTTCATTGTTCATTCATTAAAATGACATTGTAAGTTTATGCTATTAAATGATAGAAATATATCTTTGGACAAAGATATCTTAAAGGAAATCAACCCTGAATATTTATTGGAAGGACTGATGCTGAAGCTCCAACACTTTGGCCACCTGATGCAAAGAGCCAACTCATTGGAAAAGACCCTGATGCTGGGAAAGATTGAACACAAGAGAAGGGAATGACAGAGGATGAGATGGTTGGCTGGCATCACCGACTCAATGGACATGAGTTTGAGCAAACTCCAGGAGATGATGAAGAGCAGTGAAGCATGACATGCTGCAGTCCATGGGTCTCAAAGAGTTGGACACGACTTAGCAGCTGAACAACCTAGATAACTCCTTATTGCTGTATTACATTATAGCAAAAATTCAATTGAATTATTAAAAGTTCAGTTATTAAAATGGTAAGTTTTTTTCTGCTATTCAAAGATAGAAACATCTCTGGACAAAGATCAGATACCCAATAACCTACAACCAGGAGATTATATATACCCTGGAAAAGACATCATTTAAAGGACCTTCTCCTAATAAATGGGAAAGCCCTTATCAGGAACTTTTAACTGACTTGCTCACAACAAAACTGAAGGGAATTGACTCTTGGATTCACATTTCCTACTTAAGAAGTGCCCCTAGCACTGGTCTGACCTACAGAGAGGAATACTGGTCTGAAAGTCACTGTAAAACAATGCTCAAACAGAAATGATGCCTACCCCAGGATGAGAAGTTGACATCAGAAGTAGATGGCTATCCCAAGATGGGGAACCTGACCTATAGAGTTAGAGTGTTTTCTTTATTTGTTGAACTTTTGTATAAATCATTTGTTTTTTCTATCATGAGCATGATCCTATGCAGACTTAAAAACCAATCCAATTGTTGGGTTTGTGGTCAACTATGTCCAGTACTTCTGGTTTACCTTGGTGGATTTTTTTCCTCTTCAAGGCTCTAATGGAATGGCTGTTAGAAAATTTATTTTAGGAGATTGAAATTGTAGTTCTGTTTGGTCCACTATATTGATATTACTAGATGGGATCTCTTCACTTAGCTAATCAATTGCAGTTAGGTTTTCAATAGGGTCTAATATAGATATAGCACACAAATGGCCTAT
Organism: Bison bison bison; assembly: GCF_000754665.1. Taxonomy (NCBI): domain Eukaryota; kingdom Metazoa; phylum Chordata; class Mammalia; order Artiodactyla; family Bovidae; genus Bison; species Bison bison. Next base: position 3,955,184 of record NW_011494781.1, on the reverse strand, counting down.
CAACGAAATCCTTGCCTTACCTTGAGCATTCCTAACACCATGGCACAAAGTGAGCATGAACCTTGGTAAGATTTATTACCAGAGTGGGGAAGCTATGTACTAAAAAGAACGATGGGTGTCTCTCATCAGCCAGCTATACAAAGGGTTAAATTGCAAGCCACTGGAATTGCCCAGTGACATTGCACCCTGCAGAGAGTGCAGGATGGAAAAACAGAATGAGGCATTCTGTCCTTTGAATAAAGGTGCCCCTAGGTAGTTAAAGTACATATGTCAGGAAGAATTTGATGATCCCAGATTCTGGCATCTTCCCATACACAAAAGAGTAGTAAAAACCATCAACTTGAGATATCTGTTCTGTGTGATTAACAGTAACATTTTACCAAGATGTGTGCTTGACTACATGTATTTTCTAGCCAAAAATTCATCTATATGTACAAGCTCCTCCCCTGTCTCTGCAGAGCAGTTCCTCAGAGCTATCTGAGAGTTTACTTCCCAGTCTACAGTCCTCAGTAAGTTACCAGAATAAAAACTGAAATTCACAACTCTTATGTTGTGCATTATTCTGTGGTTTCCAGTTAGCCACATAATCACACGGGTAAACAGCCAATATATTTATAACCATTCTGTACCCCTCAGATCAGATCAGATCAGTCACTCAGTCGTGTCCCACTCTTTGTGACCCCATGAATCTCAGCATGCCAGGCCTCCCTGTCCATCACCAACTCCCGGAATTCACTCAGACTCAACGTCCATTGAGTCAGTGATGCCATCCAGCCATCTCATCCTCTGTCGTCCCCTTCTCCTCCTGCCCCCAATCCCTCCCAGCATCACAGTCCTTTCCAAGGAGTCAGCTCTTTGCATGAGGTGGCCAAAGTACTGGAGGTTCAGCTTTAGCATCATTCCTGCCAAAGAAATCCCAGGGCTGATCTCCTTCAGAATGGACTGGTTGGATCTCCTTACAGTCCAAAGGACTCTCAAGAGTCTTCTCCAACACCACAGTTCAAAAGC
>NW_011494781.1:3953579-3954076 GCF_000754665.1 Bison bison bison | reverse complement strand
GTTGGAAGAGGGTGTTTGTTATGACTAGTGCATTTTCTTGGCAAAACTCTATTAGTCTTTGCCCTGCTTCATTCTGTATTCCAAGGCCAAATTTGCCTGTTACTCCAGGTGTTTCTTGACTTCGTACTTTTGCATTCCAGTCCCCTATAATGAAAAGGACATCTTTTTTGGGTGTTAGTTCTAAAAGGTCTTGTAGGTCTTCATAGAACCGTTCAGCTTCTTCAGCATTACGGGTTGGGGCATAGACTTGGATTACTGTGATATTGAATGGTTTGCCTTGGAAATGAACAGAGATCATTCTGTCGTTTTTCAGATTGCATCCAAGTACTGCATTTCCGACTCTTTGTTGACCATGATGGCTACTCCATTTCTTCTGAGGGATTCCTGCCCACAGTAGTAGAAATAATGGTCATCTGAGTTAAATTCACCCATTCCAGTCCATTTGAGTTCGCTAATTCCTAGAATGTCGACGTTCACTCTTGCCATCTCTTGTTTGA
>NW_011494781.1:3953301-3953479 GCF_000754665.1 Bison bison bison | reverse complement strand
TCCTTCCAAGGAGTAAGCATCTTTTAATTTCATGGCTGTAGTCACCATCTGCAGTGATTTTGGAGCCTAGAAAAACAAAGTCTGACACTGTTTCCACTGTTTCCCTATCTATTTCCCATGAAGTGATGGGACCGGATGCCATGATCTTCGTTTTCCGAATGTTGAGCTTTAAGCCAAC
>NW_011494781.1:3952735-3953194 GCF_000754665.1 Bison bison bison | reverse complement strand
ACCAGTCTGTTGTTCCATGTCCAGTTCTAACTGTTGCTTCCTGACCTGCATACAGATTTCTCAAGAGGCAGATCAGGTGGTCTGGTATTCCCATCTCTTTCAGAATTTTCCACAGTTTATTGTGATCCATACAGTCAAAGGCTTTGGCATAGTCAATAAAGCAGAAATAGATGTTTTTCTGAAACCTTCTTGCTTTTTCCATGATCCAGCAGATGTTGGCAATTTGATCTCTGGTTCCTTTGCCTTTTCTAACACCAGCTTGAACATCAGGAAGTTCATGGTTCAAGTACTGTTGAAGCCTGGTTTGGAGAATTTTGAGCATTCCTTTACTAGCGTGTGAGATGAGTGCAATTGTGCGGTAGTTTGAGCATTCTTTGGCATTGCCTTTCTTTGGGATTGAAATGAAAACTGACCTTTTCCAGTCCTGTGGCCACTGCTGAGTTTTCCAAATTTGCTGGC
>NW_011494781.1:3951299-3951750 GCF_000754665.1 Bison bison bison | reverse complement strand
TCAGATGCTTATATCTATCCTTTTCTCCTTTGCTTTTCACTTCTCTTCTTTTCACAGCTATTTGTAAGGCCTCCCCAGACAGCCATTTTGCTTTTTTGCATTTCTTTTCCATGGGGATGGTCTTGATCCCTGTCTCCTGTACAATGTCATGAACCTCATTCCATAGTTCATCAGGCACTCTATCTATCAGATCTAGGCCCTTAAATCTATTTCTCACTTCCACTGTATAATCATAAGGGATTTGATTTAGGGCATACCTGAATGGTCTAGTGGTTTTCCCTACTTTCTTCAATTTAAGTCTGAATTTGGCTATAAGGAGTTCATGTTCTGAGCCACAGTCAGCTCCTGGTCTTGTTTTTGCTGACTGTATAGAGCTTCTCCATCTTTGGCTGCAAAGAATATACTCAATCTGATTTCGGTGTTGACCATCTGGTGATGTCCATGTGTAGAG
>NW_011494781.1:3951001-3951199 GCF_000754665.1 Bison bison bison | reverse complement strand
TCTCTTGTTTGACCACTTCCAATTTGCCTTGATTCATGGACATGACATTCCAGGTTCCTATGCAATATTTCTCTTTACAGCATCGGACCTTCCATCTATCACCAGTCATATCCACAGCTGGGTATTGTTTTTGCTTTGGCTCCAGCCCTTCATTATTTCTGGAGTTATTTCTCCACTGATCTCCAGTAGCATATTGGG
>NW_011494781.1:3943336-3950901 GCF_000754665.1 Bison bison bison | reverse complement strand
CAGTATCCTATCATTTTGCCTTTTCATACTGTTCATGGGGTTCTCAAGGCAAGAATACTAAAGTGGTTTGCCATTCCCTTCTCCAGTGGACCACATTCTGTCAGATCTCTCCACCATGACCCCCCCATCTTAGGTTGCCCCATGGGCATGGCTTAGTTTCATTGAGTTAGACAAGGCTGTGGTCCTAGTGTGATTAGATTGACTAGTTTTCTGTGAGTATGGTTTCAGTGTGTTTGCCCTCTGATGCCCTCTTGCAACACCTACCCTCTTACTTGGGTTTCTCTTACCTTGGGTGTGTGGTATCTCTTCACAGCTGTTCCAGCAAAGTGCAGCCATTGCTCCTTACCTTGGACGAGGGGTGTCTCCTCACCGCCACCCTTCCTGACCTTCTGTACCCATACAAAAATTCTATTTCTCACTTTTAATACAGTATTCAATAAATTACATGAGATAGTCAACAATTTGTTTTAAAATAGGCTTTGTGTTCTTTTTTCCCAGCTGTAGGCTAATATAAGTGTTCTGAGAATATTTAAGGTAGGCTAGGCTAACCCTTGATATTAAGTTACATGTTTTAATGCATTTTCAACTTATGATATTTTTCAACTTCTGATGAATTTGTGAAGATTTAACCCCACTGTAAGCTGAGGAAGATCTGTATTCTCAAGAAAAAAATCAAATAATTGTTCAAATATGATTGTACAAAAATATTTATCATACCATTATTTATAAATATGGTATGTTCATAGTATAGAATTCAGTAGAGGCATTAAAATTGTGATATGAAATTGTATTTCTTAACATGAAATAAACTTACTTCATTGTATTGTTGAATGGGGTAATCAGTTTACAGGAATATGTATGGAATTCAGTTTTATAAGTAGGACTTAACGATGAAGAATTGATGCTTTTGAACTGTGATGTTGGAGAAGACTCTTGAGAGTCCCTTGGACTGCAAGGAGATCCAACCAGTCCATTCTGAAAGAGATCAGCCCTGGGATTTCTTTGGAAGGAATGATGCTAAGGCTGAAACTCCTGTACTTTGGCCACCTCATGCAAAGAGTTGACTCATTGGAAAAGACTCTGATGCTGGGAAGGACTGGGGGCAGGAGGAGAAGGGGACGACAGAGGATGAGATGGCTGGATGGCATCACTGACTCAATGGACGTGAGTCTGAGTGAACTCCGGGAGTTGGTGATGGACAGGGAGGCCTGGCATGCTTCGATTCATGGGGTCGCAAAGAGTCGGACACAACTGAGAGACTGAACTGAACTCAACTGAACTGAATGTTAGTTGTCTCCACTTTCAGTCTCTACTTCGTCTATCATGCACTTCACTTTCTAAATCAAATATTTTAATTTACTAACTATACATATCAGTAAATATGAAAAAGGCTTAATATTTAGACTGAGTAGCAAGCACAAATCTAGCTATTAAAGAGGGGGCATTATTGCTATTGTTAAAAGTCATTCCCTCCCCTTACAAAAGAGAAACTGAATAAGAGTCTGGTTTATGTTTTGTTAAAAGAAATTGAGACCTATTATAAATTTTGAATTTATTTGAGCAAATATCAACTGAAATTGGTCAGTACCTACCAAAACATAAAGAGCACTGCACAGAAAGGGGTGCATGAAGAAACTTTTGTAGACAAAAGATGGAAGCACAGTAAGAAAATTATTTTTTTGTTTTTTTATGGAAATTATTGGTTAGGCTATAGCTTAAAACCTAGTTGACTGTGATTGGTAGTCCTTAGTGTTTTGATTTTGTAACCTTGAGGCATTTACAGGCTTAGATTTTGTTTTGCTGATGTAAGAACCATGGCATAATAGCTGCCTCAGCTAATGGCCTTGCTGCTATTTCTTTTAAAAGCTTCAAAAGATGTCTAAGGTGAGTCCTGAGAAAACTGCTCACGTGGCAGTCATGGGCTGGATACCAAACTTCCCCAAATAAAGCTAGGACCTCAACAATAACTTACACTAACTATATAATGTCCCCCATCATATTAATTGCTTCTGTTGAAAGAAAATTCAGAGTATTTAATTTTGTATGAATATTGTATTGAACAAGAAACAAACTGTTCCAGAACAAGCCGTGTGTGCTCAGTTGTGTCCAACTGTTTGCAACATCATGTACTCTAGCCTGCTGGGCTCCTCTGTCCATGGGATTCCCCAAGCAAGAATCCTGGAGTGGGTTGCCATTTCCTCCTTCAGGGTATCCTCCCGATCCAGAGGTCGAACCTGCATCTCCTGTGTCTCCTGCATTAGCAGGCGGCTTGTTTACCACTAGTGCCACCTAGGAAGCCTGTTTCAGAACAAGGAGACTTCCAAACTGAAGGTTAAAAAAAAGCTCAGTTCTCAATAGCTGTAGTTCAGTTTATAAAGCATGAAAAAGTATATTGTTTTCTATTGTGTTGGTTACTGGAAAATTACAGTATTCCTTTTCATTGCATAAATTTACATATCTGTAACTGATTTGCTGGAAAGCTGTAAGGTCATGCTATGAGACCATGAAGAATCTTCAGTTTAGTTTTTTGTTTTTTATTTTATTTTTAGAGTTTAGTTTAAAATCAGAGTATTTTGGGGAAATCAGGGCACACAGATTGTTATGATCACCAAATACTATATGATGATGAAACAAGCCTTTTACAAATTCACCATCACCAAGAATTTGTGCAAAGAGAAGACTCTCAAAATGGCCAAAAAAGAGTTAAACACAAATTAGCTCTTTTACTGAGGCAATCTATACATCAAAATTTATATGGAAAAAGAAGGCAAGTACTATTCGAAATACTCTCAGTGCTTTTTAAAAAAGACTATACTTAATTCTCAGTGTTTCTAAGATTTAAATTACAATGTACTAAATAAATATTAGCTTGACTTTTTATTTCCTCATATATTTATAACCAATAGAGAGTTTTTAAAGTGTTGGCCAAAAAAGTTTAATGCCATAGAATAATCATAAGTTTTCAAATGATTTAAATGGCTTTGTATGGTTTCAATTTGCATAGTCCTTTTTAGTCCACCACTATTCAAAGTGAGAACTACCTGTACTTGAAAACATTTTTGTCTTGCCCCCATATTGAATAACAGTTGGCTGGATATAAACTTCTGTGTTCTCAATTTTCTTCCTTTAATAAAGCTCTATTCTGTTGTCTTATTGCATCCATGATTACTGTTGAAAAGTCTATTGATAATCTGATATTTGTTGCTTTGTATCTGATCTGTTCTTCTCTGTAAGTTTTTAACACTTTTCTTCACCTTTCGTATTTTAAATATTATTAAAATGTGTCTTAATTGTGAGTTTTCAACCTCTGCTATTTAACATGCTTTTCACCTTTTTATAATATCAAAATTTTATATTTTATTTTTTTTTAAATATTTTCTCCTCTACTGTTTTTTCCCCTCTTTCTGGAACACCTGTTTGTATCTGCCATGTCCCACAGATATTCTTTTATATTGTCCTTTCCCACTTCTTTCTGGGAAAATTTCTCAATCTGGTCCTTTTCATTACTATTTTTTTCCCCTCACCTTTATTCTGCTGTTTCACCTATTCTTCATATCCAATATTTCTCCTTAACTCTTGTTTTACATTTTCCTGTTCTTGTTTCGCTTTATTAATATCTCTTTTAGACTTCCCTGGCGGCTCAGACGGTAAAGCGTCTGCCTACAATGCAGGAAACCTGGGTTCAATCCCTGGGTTGGGAAGATCTCCTGGAGAAGGACATGGCACCCCACGCCAGTATTCTTGCCTGGAAAATCCCATAGATGGAGGAACCTGGTAGGCTATAGTGCATGGGGTCACAAGGAGTCGGACACGACTGAGCAGCTTCACTTTCGCAATGTTTAGTGTATATAAGCCAACCAGTCTATGACATTTTATTATAGCAGCCCAAATGGACTAAAACACAAAGATTTTCCTGGATTACCCAGGTAAACCTTAAATGTAATCACAAGGTCCTTAATAAAAGATAGGAAGAAAAGTTTGAGGATGAAAAAGATGATACGATGATGGAGAAAATGGGAGAAAAGTTGATGTGGGGTCATGGGCCAAGAAAGTGGGCAGGCTCTAGAGTCTGTCAGGAAAATATAAATGGATTTTTCCCTAAAACCTCCAGAAGGAGGCAACTGCACTGATACCTTGATTTTAGTTCATAAGACTTAGTTCAAACTTCTGGGCTTCATAATTTTAAGATGATATGTTTGTTTTGTTTTAAGTAAATGGTAATGAGTTACAAAAGCAATAGGAAATTGATACAGCACTCAAAGCATTGGTTGGAGCATGGAATAAATTTATAGTAGCATGACATTTATATATGTGTGTGTGTAACTGAATATTATACCTCTGAGCCAGCGCTCCCTAAAGCAGAACCTTAGGTGCAATCGAGATGTCCCCTGTTTATTTTGGGAAGTTAAGTTCCCAACAAGAGATGTTATATATGCCCACATTATTGCAAAGTGTTGATGAGGGAGATGGTGCAGATCTGACCTAACTATAGTTTGTTCCATTTCTGACTGATTAATCAGAGTGTCCTAAAACCAGCTCAGTGGGTAGAATGAGACACACATCATCCTATTCCCTTTAGTTCTCCTTTCTCTCTTTCCATCCTGCCCCCAGACCAAACTGCTCTAGTCTCCTTTAGTTGCAAAATAAAAGCCCCAGCATTTCAATGGATGCAAGTGCACATTGGTGGGAAATTGCAGTGATGTAATCGCCAGTATCAAAGAGCCAAAAGTGTCCTGTTTTACATATACACACACATGCACACAAACACAGAATGAGAGAGGCAGAAGGGAATACATAAAGATATTAATTGTTTAGTATGACTTAGATTTTGATTTTTACTTTTAGGAAATTTTTATTTTTACTTGGTTATATTTGTAATTTTTCACAATGAACAAGAGTTCTTTGTAAAATAAACTTTAAGATAGAAAATATAGCAATCAAGTATAACATTTTTAGTTGTTGGGAAGAGCTCAACAAAAATGTGAGAGAAAAAATAACAAAAATATGAGAGGATTATAAATTCCAATCACTGCAGCAGCAGCGTAATACAATAAGGGTGATGGAAGTTAGTTACGAGAATAAATCAGGCAACCAAAATTGTTAAGAGGCATGGACATGAAGATCCCCAATAAAATGAGTGGCATTGTGACTGTAACGTGTCTGCGTCCTTAAACTGTGATATGCTTCTGATTCCTATTTCTAAATTTTTGGCCCAGCACCTTCAGCTTCCCTGAGAGGGCGGAACAGCTCTCCTTATTTAGGTAAGCTGAGTAAGGAGAGCTTATTAGCTCTCCTTTCAGCTCTGGGAAGATTTATAATTAAGTACAGAGAAAATAAGCAGATGGTATTAATACTTTAATTCAGGAAAATCTGAGTATGTTTACAGTAAGAAAAATCTGGCAGTTAGTCTTATAATTTTAAATTGAAAGAGAAGAGCTTGACTCAATGTAGAAACTACATTGAATGTTACAAGATTTTGAGAGATATTCTATACAGAAAAGTATTTGATGTTCAAAAGTTGTTTAAATGCTCAGTAAGATTTTGCTTATGAAAGTGTCAAGTTTACTGTCAGGAATTCAAAATGTGTAAAAAAGTCAAATATATTGAAATGTACAAATGTAATTTGAAATTAATTTTTAAAACCTGCTTATTTGCATATATAACTTAGATTTATAAATTGAAAAACACTTATAAATTATAGGTTAAAAATAGGTTTTAAAGTTTTCAATATTAATAAAACTAGCACTGCATTGTAAATTAAGTATACTTCAATCAAAAGTTCTTCCTTTAAGAAAACAACAAAAATCATCATATATTGACTTAATGTATTAATTTTCAATCCATGTAACTGTAGGTAATTATTTCTAAGCAGAAAAGCCATCCCCTCCAAAATTAAAAACAAAATTAATCATTATCAATAACTACTTACATCAACAGCAGAGGATAACAATCTCAGGTTTTAAAAATGTGATGACATGTACGTCACGTTTAAACACAATGTAAAATATATATATATATATATATATATATATATGCGCCAATCAAAGCCTTAATTTAACATCCCCCCACCACCACTCCGCTAGAAATTTGAAAAAATTACCACTTGTGAACTCTGAAAAGTAGTGAAAGTATCAGTCACTCAGTCGTGTCTGACTCTTTGCAACCCCATGGACTGTAACCCACCAGGGTCCTCTGTCCATGGAATTCTCTAGGTAAGAATACTGGAGTGGGTTGCCATTCTCTACTCCAGGGGATCTTCCTGACCCAGCAATCCAACCTGGGTCTCCAGCATTGCAGGAAAATTACTTACCATCTGAACCGTTAGACTGAACCTACGAGAATATCAGACAGTAAAAATAAGCACAATTTAAAATCAGACTTGCAGCAAAGATACCATGTTGTATTTCTTTAAGCAACTATTGCTTACAGATATCAAAAATCAACTACAGTCCCGACCTGATCAAGTCTACCTGAAAGGGCAATACACAAAGGTAGTGTCCAGACCAACTTATAAAGGATTCTTTCATTTGCTTATTCGTTCACTCATTTCAAAAACATCCATTATCAGTAACTGGTGTGTGAGAGAGAGCTCCATGCTCACAAAGAGCTCATTTTCCAGAGAAATAATCCTACCTGTGCAGGGATTATTGGCAGAGGCCAGGTTATGAATGACTTAAATGTCATGCAAATGACACTGTGGCCTGGTGGAGTGTTTTAAGCTGGAGAAAATCCTCATTTGGTTTATATTTTTAGAAAACTCACTGGGACAGCCCTTTGGAGGTTTGTTTAGAGGCCAAAGACTAAGGAGACTGAGACTGAATAGGAAACTATTACTAAAGTAGTTATATCTATGAGTAACTAGCCATGCTCTGCTGTTCAAAAGTCAGGTGAGCGTTGTAAGTGGTCTGACTATCCATAGATTCACAGTGTTAGTTCTGGCTAATCAAGTTCAGTTCAGTCAGTTGCTCAGTCGTGTCCGACTCTGCGATCCCATGGACTGCAGCATGCCAGGCCTCGCTGTCCATCACCAACTCCTACAGTTTACTCAAACTCATATCCATTGAGTCAGTGATGCCATCCAACCATCTCATCCTCTGTTGTCTCCTTCTCCTCCTGCCTTCAATCTTTCCCAGCATCAAGAGTCTTTTGAAATGAGTCAGTGCTTCGCATCAGGTGGCCAAAGTATTGGAGTTTCCGCTGCAGCATCAGTCCTTCCAATGAATATTCAGGACTGATTTCCTTTAGGATGGACTGGTTGGGTCTCCTTGAAGTCCAGGGGACTCTCAAGAGTCTTCTCCAACACCACGGTTGAAAAAAATCAATTCTTTGGTGCTCAGCTTTCTTTACAGTCCAACTCTCACATCCATACATGACTACTGGAAAAACCATAGCTTTGACTACACAATAAGTACCAATAAGTTGGCAAATTAATGTCTCTGCTTTTTAATAAGCTGTCTAGGTTGGTCATAACTTTTCTTCCAAGGAGCAAGCATCTTTTAATTTCATGGCTGCAGTCACCATCTGCAGTGATCTTGGAGGCCCCCCCCCAAAAAAAATAGAGTCTG
>NW_011494781.1:3939671-3943236 GCF_000754665.1 Bison bison bison | reverse complement strand
TAGTTTTCTGAATGTTGAGCTTTAAGCCAACTTTTTCACTCTCCTCTTTCACTTTCATCAAGAGGCTTTTTAGTTCTTCTTCAATTTCTGCCATAAGTTCTGTGTCATCTGCATATCTGAGGTGATTGACATTGCTCCCAGCAACCTTGATTCCAGCTTGTGCTTCATCCAGTCCAGCATTTTTCATGATGTACTCTGCATATAAGTTAAATAAGCAGGATGGCAACATACAGCCTTGACGTACTCCTTTCCCGATTTGGAACCAGTTTGTTGTTCCATGTCCAGTTCTAACTGTTGCCCCTTGACCTGCATACAGATTTCTCAGGAGGCAGGTCAGGTAGTCTGGTATTCCCATCGCTTTCAGAATTTTCCACAGTTTCTTGTGATCCACACTGTCAAAGGATTTAGCATAGTTAATAAAGCAGAAATAGATGTTTTTCTGGAACTCTCTTGCTTTTTTGATGATCCAACAGATGTTGGCAATTTGATCTCTGGCTCCTCTGTTTTTTCTAAATCCAGCTTGAACATCTGGAAGTTCATGGTTCAAGTACTGTTGAAGCCTGGCTTGGAGAATTTTGAGCATTACTTTGCTAGCGTGTGAGATGAGTGCAATTGTGGAGTAGTTTGAGCATTCTTTGGCATTGCCTTTCTTTGGGATTGAAATGAAAACTGACCTTTTCCAGTCCTGTGGCCACTGCTGAGTTTTCCAAATTTGCTGGCATATTGAGTGTAGCACTTTCACAGCATCATCTTTCAGGATTTGAAATAGCTCAACTGGAATTCCATCACCTCCACTAGCTTTGTTTGTAGTGATGCTTCCTAAGGCCCACTTGACTTCACATTACAGGATGTCTGGCTCTAGGTGAGTGACCGTACCATCATGGTTATCTGGGTCCTGAAGATCTTTTTTGTATAGTTCTTCTGTGTATTCTTGCCACCTCTTCTTAATATCTTCTGCTTCTGTTAGGTCCATACCATTTCTGTCCTTTATTGAGCCCAACTTTGCATGAAATGTTCCTTTGGTATCTCTAATTTTCTTGAAGAGATTTGTCAATAAGTCGTGTCCGACTCTTGCAACCCCTGCTAGGCTCCTCTGTCCATGGGATTATCTAGGCAAGAATACTGGATTGGGTTGCCATTTCCTTCTCCAGAAGAGATCTCTAGTGTTTCCCATTGTATTATTTTCCTCTATTTCTTTGCACTGATCACTGAGGAAGGCTTTCTTATCTCTCCTTGCTATTCTTTGGAACTCTGCATTCAAATGGGTATATCTTCCCTTTTCTCCTTTGCCTTGCTCGTCTCTTCTTTTCATAGGTGTTTATAAGGCCTCCTCAGACAATCATTTTGCCTTTTTGCCTTTCTTTTCCTTGGGAATGGTCTTCAGTACTGCCTCCTGTACAATGTCATGAACCTCCGTCCATAGTTCTTCAGGCACTCTGTCTATCAGATCTAATCCCTTGAATCTATTTGTCACTTCCCCTATATAATCGTAAGGGATTTTATTTAGGTCATACCTGAATGGTCTAGTGGTTTTCCCTACTTTCTTCAATTTAAGTCTGAATTTGGCAATAAGGAGCTCATGATTTGAGCCACAGTCAGCTTCCGGTCTTGTTTTTGCTGACTGTATAGAGCTTCTCCATCTTTGTCTGCAAAGAATATAATCAGTCTGATTTCGGTGTTGACCATCTATTGATGTCCGTGTGTAGAGTCTTCTCTTGTGTTGTTGGAAGAGGGCGTTTGCTATGACCAGTTTTACTTTAACATAAATAGATTAGAATGTCTACTTTTGGACTTAAGACAGGAGAGTATCTGCTTTTTGAGCTTTTTCTCTTTTATGAAATGGGAAGAATATCAAGATTAAGTGATAGGGGTTACCATGACACCATTTCCATGATGAGGGTGATGAGCAACTCGGATGCTTCTGGATGTGGGCAAAGAAGGAAACCAAGCATGTTCAGGTAAGTTCTAGGCACTTCTTGGGACACAGTATACATTGTGTCTTTGATGAAATGCTTATAGCGTTTTGCTAAAGCAACAGTCTTAATAGCTTACAGGTCAAATTTTCCTATACTTATGAAAATAAAATGTTTCCATGTCTTGTGACAAATGCAACAACAAGACTTCCTTTGCAATGAGACTGCCAATACTACTTCCTCAGAGTACTAAAAATATTTAAATGGTAGGGGTTTCTAACCATGTTATGGAAGTATGCAAGTCTATCCTTTGACATAGTCCTTTTGTCAGTGCCCACTGAGTGCGTGCTCAGTCATGTCTGACTCTTTGCCACCCCATGGACTGTAGCCTACCAGGCTCCTCTGTCCTTGGGATTTTTCCAGGCATTTCCTCCTCCAGGGCATTTTCCCAACCCAGGGATCAAACCAACATATCCAGTGTCTTCTGCACTGGTAGGTGGATTCTTTACTACTGACCCACCTGAGAAACCTGTCCTTTTCTAAGGCTTGCTTCAATTTCTCCTTGTACCTTATGTCTCAGTATATTTAATAGGGGGAGATCTTTTAGAAAAATTCAAGGACAATATCTCCTTTTTCCCTAAGGGCCAGATTAGTCTTGAGATACTGAAGGTTTTTGATAATTCATCTATACAACATCTAGAATTTAGAATTGTTACTTAGTTACTCAGTCATGTCTGACTCTTTTGAGACCCCATTAAATATAGCTCTCTAGGCTTCTCTCCGGAGAAAGCAATGGCACCCCGCTCCAGTACTCCTGCCTGGAAAATCACATGGACGGAGGAGCGTGGTAGGCTGCAGTCCATGGGGTCGCTAAGAGTCGGACATGACTGAGCGACTTCACTTTAACTTTTCACTTTCATGCATTGGAGAAGGAAATGGCAACCCACTCCAATGTTCTTGCCTGGAGAATCCCAGGGACGGGGGAGCCTGGTGGGCTGCCATCTATGGGGTCACACAGAGTCAGACACTACTGAAGCGACTTAGCAGCAGCAGCAGGCTTCTCTCTACTGCATTTTGGCCTCTTTTGTTGACCATGATGGCTACTTCATTTCTTCGAATGGATTCTTGCCCATAGTAGTAGATAAAATGATCATCTGAGTTAAATTCACCCATTCCAGTCCATTTTAGTTGGCTGATTCCTAAAATTTTGATGTTCACTCTTGCCATCTCCTGTTTGACCACTTCCAGTTTGCCTTGATTCATGGACCTAACATTCCAAGTTCCTATGTAATATTGTTCTTACAGCATCAGACCTCGCTTCCATCACCAGTCACATCCACAACTGGGTGTTGTTTTTGCTTTGGCTCCATCTCTTCATTCTTTCTGGAGTTGTTTCTCCACTGATCTCTGGTAGCATACTGGGCACCTACCAACCTGGGGAGTTCATCTTTAAGTGTCCTATCTTTTTTGCCTTTTCATACTGTTCATGGGGTTCTCAAGGTAGGAATACTGAAGTGGTTTGCCATTCCCTTCTCCAATGGACCACGTTGTTTCAGAACTCTCCACCATGACCTGTCCATCTTGGGTGCCATACACGACATGGCTCATAGTTTCACTGAGTTAGACAAGGCTGTGGCCCATGTGACCAGATT
>NW_011494781.1:3930002-3939571 GCF_000754665.1 Bison bison bison | reverse complement strand
CCTCGCTTCCATCACCAGTCACATCCACAACTGGGTGTTGTTTTTGCTTTGGCTCCATCTCTTCATTCTTTCTGGAGTTATTTCTCCACTGATCTCTGGTAGCATACTGGGCACCTACCAACCTGGGGAGTTCATCTTTAAGTGTCCTATCTTTTTTGCCTTTTCATACTGTTCATGGGGTTCTCAAGGTAGGAATACTGAAGTGGTTTGCCATTCCCTTCTCCAATGGACCACGTTGTTTCAGAACTCTCCACCATGACCTGTCCATCTTGGGTGGCCATACACGACATGGCTCATAGTTTCACTGAGTTAGACAAGGCTGTGGCCCATGTGACCAGATTGGTTAGTTTTCTGGGATTGTGGTTTTCAGTCTGTCTGCCCTCTGGTGGAGAATGATAAGAGGCTTATGAAAGCTTCCTGATGGGATACACTGACTTAGGGGGATACAGGGTCTTGTTCTGGTGGGTGGGGCCATGCTCAGTAAATCTTTAATCAAATTTCTGTTGATTTCCTTAGAAGAAATGGAGTAGCCATCATAGTCAACTCAACCAAAGAGTCTGAAATGCAGTACTTGGATGCAGTCTCAAAAAGGACAGAATGATCTCTTTCCAAGGCAAACCATTCAATATCATGATAATCCAAGTCTATGCCCCTACCAGTAATGCTGAAGAAGCTGAAATTCAACAGTTTTTTATGGTGTTAATTCTAGAAGGCCTTGTAGGTCTTCATAGAATTAACACCATAAAACGATGTCATTTTCATTATAGGGGACTGGAATGCAAAAGTAGGAAGTCAAGAAACACCTGGAATAACAGGCAAATTTGGCCTTGGAATACAGAATGAAGCAGGGCAAAGGCTAATAGAGTTCTGCCAAGAGAATGCATTGGTCATAGCAAACACCCTCTTTCAACAACACAAGAGAAGACTCTACACATGGACATCAATAGATGGTCATACCAAAATCAGATTGATTATATTCTTTGCAGACAAAGATGAAGAAGCTCTATACAGTCAGCAAAAACAAGACCGGAAGGTGTCTGTGGCTCAGATCATGAGCTCCTTATTGCCAAATTCAGACTTAAATTGAAGAAAGTAGGGGAAACCACTAGACTATTCAGGTGTGACCTAAATCAAATTCCTTATGATTATAGAGTGGAAGTGAGAAATAGATTTAAGGGACTATATCTTATAGACAGAGTGCCTGATGAACTGTGGTCAGAGGTTCATGACATTGTACAGGAGACAGGGATTAAGACCATCCCCAAGAAAAAGAAATGCAAAAAAGCAAAATGGCTGTATGAGGAGGCCTTACAAATAGCTATGAAAAGAAGAGAAGTGAAAAGGAAAGGAGAAAAGGGAAGATATATCCATTTGAATGCAAAGTTCCAAAGAATAGCAAGGAGAAATAAGAAAGACTTCCTCAGTGATCAGTGCAAAGAAATAGAGGAAAACAATAGAATGGGAAAGACTAGAGATCTCTTCAAGAAAGTTAAAGATACCAAGGGAACATTTCATGCAAAGTTTGGCTCAATAACGGACAGAAATGGTATGGACTTAACAGAAACAAAAGATATTAAAAAGAGCTGGCAAGAATTCACAGAACTATAAAAAAAGATCTTCATGACCCAGATAATTATGATGGTGTGTCACTCACCTAGAGCCAGATATCCTGGAATGTGAAGTCAAGTGGGTCGTAGGAAGAACCACTACAAACAAAACTAGTGGAGGTGATGGAATTCCAGTTGAGCTCTTTCAAATCCTGAAAGATGATACTGTGAAAGTGCTGCACTCAATATGCCAGCAAATTTGGAAAACTCAGCAGTGGCCACAGGACTGGAAAAGGTCAGTTTTCATTCCAACCCCTAAGAAAGGTAAAGCCAAAGAATGCTCAAACTACTGCACAATTGCACTCATCTCACATGCTAGCAAAGTAATGCTCAAAATTCTCCAAGCCAGGCTTCAACAGTACGTGAACCATGAACTTCCAGATGTTCAAGCTGGTTTTAGAAAAGGCGGAAGAACCAGAGATCAAATTGCCAACATCTGTTGGATAATTAAAAAAGCAAGAGAATTCCAGAAAAACATCTTACTTCTGCTTCATTGACTATGCCAAAGCCTTTGATTGTGTGGATCACAATAAAGTGTGGAAAATTCTGAAAGAGATGGAAATACCAGACCACCTGACCTGCCTCTTGAGAAACCTGTATGCAGGTCAGGAAGCAACATTAGAACTGGACATGGAACAACAGACTGGTTCCAAATAGGAAAAGGAGTACATCAAGGCTGTATACTGTCACCCTGCTTATTTAACTTATATGCAGAGTTCAATTCAGTTCAGTCACTCAGTCATGTCTGACTCTTTGCAACCCCATGAATCACAGCACGCCAGGCCTCCCTGTCCATCAGTAACTCCCGGAGTCCACCCAAACCCATGTCCATCGAGTCAGTGATGCCATTCAACCATATGATCCTCTGTCATCCCCTTCTCCTCCTGCCCTCAATCTTTCCCAGCATCAGGGTCTTTTCCAATGAGTCAGCTCTTCTCATCAGGTGGCCGAAGTATTGGAGTTTCAGCTTCAACATCAGTCCTTCCAATGAACACCCAGGACTGATCTTTAGGAGGGACTTAGTGGATCTCCTTGCAGTCCAAGGGACTCTCAAGAGTCTTCTCCAACACCACAGTTCAAAAACATCAATTCTTCAGCTCTCGGCTTTCTTTAGAGCCCAACTCTCACATCCATACGTGACCACTGGAAAAACCTTGACTAGATGGTTTTTAATATGCTGTCTAGGTTGGTCATAATTTTCCATATGCAGAATACGTCATGAGAAATGCTGGGTGGAGGAAGCACAAGCTGGAATCAAGATTGCCAGGAGAAAAATAACCTCAGATATGCAGATGACACCACCCTTATGCCAGAAAGTGAAGAAGAACTAAAGAGCCTCTTGATGAAAGTGAAAGAGGAGAGTGAAAAAGTTGGCTTAAAGCTCAACATTCAGAAAACGAAGATCATGGCATCCAGCCCCATAACTTCACGGCAAATAGATGGGGTAACAGTGGAAACAGTGGCTGACTTTATTTTTCTGGGCTCCAAAATCACTGCAGATGGTGATTGCAGCAATGAAATTAAAAGACGCTTACTCCTTGGAAAGAAAGTTATGACCAACCTAGATAGCATATTCAAAAGCAGAGACATTACTTTGCAAACAAAGGTCCACCTAGTCAAGGCTATGGTTTTTCCAGTGGTCATGTACGGATGTGAGAGTTGGACTCTAAAGAAAGTTGAGCACCAAAGAATTGATGCTATTGAACTGTGGTATTGGGGAAGACTCTTGAGAGTCCCTTGGACTGCAAGGAGATCCAACCAGTCCATCCTAAAGGAGATCAGTCCTGGCTGTTCATTGGAAGGACTGATATTGAAGCTGAAACTCCGGTACTTTGGCCACCTGATGTGAAGAGCTGACTCATTGGAAAAGACCTTGATGCTGGGAAAGATTGAGGACAGAAGGAGAAGGGGACAACAGAGGATGAGATGGTTGGATGGCATCACCGACTCGATGGACATGGGTTTGGGTGGACTCCGGGAGTTGGTGGTGGACAGGGAGGCCTGGCGTGCTGCGGTTCATGGGATCGCAAAGAGTCGGACACGACTGAGCAACTGAACTGAATTGATGAGACGGTAGTAGAAAGGAAGGCTAGCGGTCTCTAAATGGAGGAAATAGGCTGCAAGTGTTAGACATTTTTTCTCTCTCTCTTAAGCGGCAGGAGGAAATAAACTACAAGTGCCGGGTTTTTTCCCTTCTCTATACAAAATTAAAAGGAGGTTTCTCTGAAAAGTCTATGTTGCCATGATGACACCTGGTTCCACCTGAACTTAACTTTTCTCAGACCTTGATCTAACCAATTTGTTTTTCTTATGGAAATGCTTTTCTTAAGCTGTGTTAATGAACTATGTATTTACCCTAGACTCTCTTCAAGGTGGTTCCGCCTAAGACTCAGAATGATAAGGACTCAACAAACCAGTATGTCTTACTCGTACATTGTTCTCCTAATATATGTTAATGAAACTATATATTTACTTGGAAACCTGCCTTTCTTCAAGATTCATGTCCATGTTTCTTCATGTTTTATGGCTGGGATGACTCACCCTGTGCCAGTGTTATCTCAAAATGCATGTTGTGGGTGAGGGGCATGGTGCTAGTCTGTGAGTTCTGAGACATTTCCTTTCTCTATTCAACAGCTTCCTGATAGGTATACAACTTACTCCTAAAGACTAGCAAAGGTGCACTCTTTCTGCCCCCTTCTGATGTCTAAGGCAGAAGCTTTCTCTATCTCTTTTATACTTTAATAAAACTTTTTTACACAAAAGCTCTGAGCGATCAAGCCTCGTCACTGGCCCTGGATTGAATTCCTCTCTTCCAGAGGCCAAGAATCCCGGCATCTTTCATGGCTCAGCAACAACCTTTCGGTTGGGGATCCAGATGCAGCAAAACCAGGCCATCCCAGGGGAAAACCCTTAAGCAGTCTTCTGGTTTTAGAAGGAGTGAGGCTGCAAATGGCTTCTTTCTTTTCCTGGGATAGGCTTTTCTGACCTTCTGTGAGAATGAAGCCTATGTAGGTCACCCTAGTAGGTGTCATTTGAGCCTTTTGGCGGCGGGGCGGGAGGGCGCACCTTACATCCATTATTGGCTAGGTGGTTGGGAGTGGTTACAGTATTTTTGTCAGAGGCCTCCTTAGCAGGGCTGGCATTGAGAATGTTTTCTACATGGTGGAGGAAGGTAGGGAAGAGACCAAGAAGGTCCTAAGTAGGAGGGTCAGGAACTGGTATTACCTCAGTGGAGGAGAGCCCACATCCCCTTTGAAGGACTTTGTTCTGATATAAGGCTTTTTAAAAACCGGACATAAGGAATTTTACCCTACTTCTTTCCCATTGACAGGCCAACTTTCCTCATCTCCCAGTCAATATTGGGGCCAGGCTGTATAACATAGGAAGATTAAATATTTGGGGGTGATGGGGTGATACCCAATAAAACTTCCAGTTCTTCAGGATGCACCCTAATGGGCCATCCTTTGGCATGGTGGGTGTTTTGTTCCTTAGATATTCCATTTTGGATTTGTTTCCAACTACTGAGGGGGTAGTTGGAGAGACTTATTGGCAGGCAAATGCCAGAATATTTGACCCAAGATTTATAATTCAGGAAACTTGGAACCAGGACCAAATTGTTAATGGGTCCCTCACAAGACCAAAATAGGAGGTGTACAAATGTCATGGACTCTGATATAACTAAGAGTCCTACTTGAATTTATAATGACCCATGTTTGAGATAGTAAGTCCCTCCTCAGACTATCCCACAGGAGATAAGAATGTCTCCAGGCCATGGCAGCTTAGCCACCTTAGTTCCTGACCACGTTGACCTGTTAGGTAGTGACATAGCTGTCTGGGGGTGGGGCGGGGGGGCAGTCTTTCCTCCTTTCAGCTGAAAAGGAGTTTTTGGACTTCTGAGTGAGAGCTAAAAGCAGGAGGGAGTCCCACAGGGGATGTACCAGATCTCTGGGGCAGCTGGCATTTTGTGCTGATGC
The DNA here is from genome assembly GCF_000754665.1 of Bison bison bison. NCBI lineage: Eukaryota > Metazoa > Chordata > Mammalia > Artiodactyla > Bovidae > Bison > Bison bison. The sequence goes on along the minus strand of NW_011494781.1, from coordinate 3,933,990 downwards.
CAGAAGAGCCCTGAAAGCTTGGGCAATAAAGAATCATCGAAGGTTCACCTCCCAAGCAGTTTTAGGAGGAGAGCTTGGGCAGTGGGTGTTTCCTGATCTTGCCAGAAGTTCAAAGGATGTCCCAATAGTGGGGCTTCTGGATTTGCAAGCAGCTTATAGGACACCCCAGCCTACCTCAGAGAAACTAGCACTGACCAGGAGAGGTCAAGTCACTGGTCGAGTATACCTACCTTAGGGCCCTTTCCCTTTTGGGCATCCCTGGGTGTCCTTTCCTAAATTCGGATTAAGCATCTTTCTGTTTTGTCAGGTGGTTGTCATTCTTGGCCTTTTCCTGGTCTCGCCTCTTGGCTCTTGGGCCTGGCCACTTCCCTTTACCAAACCAAAAGTGACTGTGGGGAATGCTACTGTTGGCCCCAGGAGGTCAGCAAGGAGAGCAGAAAGCCCTCGTGCAGCCAACATTGCCTAGGACAGGAGTCAAGGGGAGAGCACCACTGGCAAGACTGCAGTGGCCTCCTCTCATCCACAGGCCCCCACTGTCCCTGTGTTACCAAGCCAAACTTGGGTCTGCTCACCACACACAGTAAAGCCAATCTAGTGACACCAAGTTGTGGCGAAGGAAAATGCAGCATTTATTGTAGATACCATACAAAGAGTCCAGGGCAGCTAATAACTCAAATAAATCTGAACTATCCAATGGGTTTCAGAAAGCGTTTTTAAAGGCAAGGTGATGGAGGGGAGTGACGAGGTATTTATTTGATCAGCTGATGTGCAGTTCTCTGGTTGATGGTGAAATAGCAGGGCAGTGTCTCAGGGGTTAACATTATCAATCCTCAGGCTTCAGCAGGTCTGGGGGCTATGTGCTTATGCTCATCTTGTAGCTAACTTCTGTTTGGTGGAAGTTTTAGCATCTGTAAAACAACTCAGGAAATGTGCATCAGATACTGTTATCTAGGTACTTCAGGGGTGAACTGAAGACTGCCAAACATAAAATTAGAAACTTACTATAGGATTTTAACAAAATGAGTATGAAACAACTTCAGATAATTGTGTAATCCTCTTTATTACCCGTTCCAGTATCCTTGCCTGGAGAATCCCAAGGACGGAGGAGCCTGGTGGGCTGCCGTCTATGGGGTCGCACAAAGTCAGACACGACTGAAGCAACTTAGCTTTATTATCTATATTGGAATAAGTTTAATGATACATAATTTTAAAATTACTCCAAAATAACAGCAACTTTAAAATTTTTGTTTAACTTTCTCATATAAAAGAGGTCTGGATGGTGGAGTCTGGACTTGGTTCAGGAGACAATAACTTCCTAAGTTGTTTTCTTGTGCCAGATTCACCTCTCAGCCGATGTGGTCTTATATAGACATCCTGACATTCCTAATGACGGACTAATCGAGAGCAGGATGCACATCTAATTCTCATCTTTTCTCATCTATGCTGTTGGCACTATGTCAGAACAATTCTCCAATAAATATGGGTTTTAAGAACAGAGGATGTACAGATGCTCTGGTGGATGGATGGAACTCCGTATATGGAACTCAATATCTAGTTTCAACTATCCTAACAAACACAAGAAAAAACTTACCTCGGGGTGAGGCGGTGGGCCCAACAGTGCCAACAACATGGATGATAAAAGAATTTACTGAGCCTACAGCAAAAGAGACACTGATGTACAGGACAGTCTTACGGACTCTGTGGGAGAGGGAGAGGGTGGGAAGATCTGGGAGAATGGCATTGAAACATGTAAAATATCATGTATGAAACGAGATGCCAGTCCAGGTTCGATGCACGATACTGGATGCTTGGGGCTGGTGCAATGGGACGACCCAGAGGGATGGTATGGGGAGGGAGGAGGGAGGAGGGTTCAGGATGGGGAACACATGTATACCTGTGGTGGATTCATTTTGATATTTGGCAAAACTAATACAATTATGTAAAGTTTAAAAATAAAATAAAATTAAAAAAAAAAAAAAAAGAATTTACTGAGCCAGAAGTGAGGGTAGAAAGCAAGATTTATTGAGTACCCTGCAAGGGAGTTGTGGGCAAGACCAAGCGGGGGTCTGCACCTGGGGAAAGAAACTGGGCTTCTTTCATGGTCCCCTCTGTTCACCCTTGGATTAATATTCTTCCCAACGGTGGTTAGGGCTTCCTGGAACTTCAACTGCTTGTAACTGCTGGGAATTTTCCACTGGGGGAGGGTGAGATGGTCTTATCTTGAAATGCCCTCCTCAGCCTAAGACTGTTTTATTGTTAAGCTCTACAGAAATCGTATGACCACACATTGGCTTTACTGCTTTCCTCGTAACCGACCTTGTAGAGCAGGTGTTGGCAAACCAGATAACAGATTTTTTTACACTAGGTGGGTCACAAGATCTCTGTCTCTATTCATCTCTTCTGTTGTTATATGATAATAACCATAGAAAATATCTAAATGAATGATCATATGTCAGTAGCACTGGCATTTGAATTTCATGTGATTTTCACATGTCTTGAAATGGTCTCCTTTTAATTTGTAACCATTTAATATTGTAAAAACCATTCTTACCTTGTGGGCAGCACAAAAAAAACAGGCAGTGAGTGGTAGTTTGCTAATGCCTGGCCTAGCAAGGCAAACGATTAAAATTAGGAGCTGAAAAAGGCAGTAAAACGTTGTGGTAGAAGCCCTAAGAAGAAGGTCAGGGTTGAATATAGCTGGCTTTCACTTTTTAACCCCATATTTTTCCTTTCTAGAGTCATTCCACTTTTCTTTCCTGTGCTCCACTTCTTCCGGGATGGCTTTCAACAGCACGCACATTTTTTCATGTGTCTTCAGAGTTCTCTCTTGCAGGACCATTTGTGTTTAAAAATGTTTCTAGAAGACTGAAAAACATTCAAGCCCCAAAGTAATTGCTTTCTAATGAAGGGCTTTAGTTCATTGGTTCATTGAGAGACAGCACTTGATTAATGCACATAAATCTCTGTGTGCCTCCCAAATGAAATATAATGCTGGATTCTATTCCTTTCACAAAAGCCACATACTTCTGTGTGTGTGACTTGGGGGCAGCCCAGAAGGCAGGAACAGATTTATATGAATGGGCTTCAATGGGTAGTGAAGGCCATCTGAGTGGGGCGAAGGGAAGGACATCCTGCAGTACTGTTTTGGAGATTGAGTGGACTTGAGACCTCATTGCTCTTTTTAAGAAGTGCCTAGATTTATGACCATTTCATTCTTGATACATGAATGAAACAAAAGTTACAAAATTATGACAGATCACATCTTCAATACCATTTAAATTAGCATTTATGATATACCCTATGAACACTTCCTGCCTTCACAGTAAACACTAAGTTGTATTCAGCTATCACCTAGTTATGTATACCATCTTTTATTAAACTTTTGTAGCCTATGGAGTAAATGATTTTCAAGAGGTGAAGCTCAGCAATGATCTCAATGCATGAAAGCCTCGAGGCTTTCATGGATGGGTAATTTGATTACAGCAAACCTTTCTCAGTTTTTGTTGTTAATGAAAAAATATTCTGGCTTTTAGAGTATTGCATTTGGTAAGTTACTTCTCAAATTTTCTTTCATCATTTGCAAATTGGGCTAGTTCAGTTCAGTTGCTCAGTCGTGTCCGACTCTTTGCGACTCCATGAACCACAGCACGCCAGGCCTCCCTGTCCATCACCAACTCCCGGAGTTCACCCAGACTCACGTCCATCAAGTCAGTGATGCCATCCAGCCATCTCATCCTCTGTCGTCCCCTTCTCCTCCTGCCCCCAATCCCTCCCAGCATCAGAGTCCTTTCCAAGGAGTCAACTCTTTGCATGAGGTGGCCAAAGTACTGGAGTTTCAGCTTTAGCATCATTCCTTCCAAAGAAATCCCAGGGCTGATCTCCTTTAGAATGGACTGGTTGGATCTCCTTGCAGTCCAAGGGACTCTCAAGAGTCTTCTCCAACACCACAGTTCAAAAGCATCAATTCTTCGGCGCTCAGCTTTCTTCA
>NW_011494781.1:3929796-3929902 GCF_000754665.1 Bison bison bison | reverse complement strand
TCCAAACAGCCGCAGGTGCATGTAGCACCAGAAAGGCATACTTGGAGTCAGTGTAAATGGCTATTCTTTTTCTTTTTCCCAGCTCTAAAGCTCGAGTCAGGGCTAT
>NW_011494781.1:3925273-3929426 GCF_000754665.1 Bison bison bison | reverse complement strand
TCATTGATATTTCTCCCGGCAATCTTGATTCCAGTTTGTGCTTCTTCCAGCCCAGCGTTTCTCATGATGTACTCTGCATATAAGTTAAATAAACAGGGTGACAGTATACAGCCTTGACGTACTCCTTTTCCTATTTGGAACCAGTCTGTTGTTCCATGTCCAGTTCTAACTGTTGCTTCCTGACCTGCATACCGGTTTCTCAAGAGGCAGGTCAGGTGGTCTGGTATTCCAGTCTCTTTCAGAATTTTCCACACTTTATTGTGATCCACACAGTCAAAGCCTTTGGCATAGTCAATAAAACAGAAAATTGGGCTAATAGTCTCAAAGTACAGGAGTAAAGTGAAAGAGGAGTTTTCATAGAGCGTCTTTGGCATAACGGGGGTACGGTGGGGATTAGGGGTGGAAGCGGTGTCCGCTATTATTTTTATTATTGGCAAAAACCAATCTCCCACAGAGAACACGTTTAATGGCCAGCTGGGACTGTGAACCGTGCAGATACTTAATCCCAGCATTTCAACCTCCTTTGAGCGGAGCCTGCTTTTCCCTTTCTGCCCATCAGTTGGCGCCTTTTGCCGTCCTTTTTTCCTCAAGCTGGCTTTTGGGGGCTGCGGTCGCTCCCCAGCTCGCAGGTCACATGGCCTGCCAGAGCGAGGGGACCGCGCCAGAGCTGCGCCGTGGGAGGTGAGGCTTCCGCGCGCGTCCAAATCCTGCGGCGGCCGCTCCTCCGAGGCCTCAAGGTCCAGCGATGGCTCCTCCGTGGTCATGAGCCAGACAGCCTAGGCGACTTCGGCAGTGGCCGTCAGCGTGCTCAGAGAACCGACCTGACCGCTCTCACCCGGTAGGTTCCCGCTGCGAACGATCTGCTCTGCCCCTTTGGCATCATGACCAGAGCGCCCACCCGGGAGATGTCTCCAGAGCGAGGGAAAATGGATTAGGGTTGCTGCAGCCGGCACGCGGAGAGCAGTTGCAGGGGCTGGCGAGCCTGGGAAGGCCTGTGCCCCCGGCGGTGCGCTTTGGCGGGCTGCTTCAGTGCGGCCCCGCTCATGGGGCCGGCTGCTTCCTGCGGGAGGAATGTGGAGACCGCAGAAGGGCGTCCCCCGCACGGCCTGGGCCGGCATCCGCGCAGGGATGACTGCGTGTCGCAGCAAAGACGCCTCCCTACCCCTCGCCTGTTGCCTTGGCGCCGCTAGGCCGACGGAAAGGCGCGAGCCGGGCATGTACGAGTCCAGGTAAGATTCCGCTGCTTGCCTAGCCTGGCTGGGCCCAGCACCCTAAGGGTGGATCGCCTAATGGCCGCCCGCTCGCGGCTATATCTGCCCGCGCCTCGGGCCAGCCCGGAGCACGGACAAACGCCCTGCTGCGGCGTTGGGTTTCTGCAGGCGACCTCGCAGCCCCGAGACCGAGGAAGGTCAACGGGGCAGAGGAAGGCGTCCTTCCCAGCTCCGGGAAAGACAGGACGCCCGGTAGGCAACGCCGCGATTTAGACTGTTAGTATCCTCCTACGGGTAGGGAAACTGAGACCGGAGCGCCGCGGGGACTGCCCACGGTCGGTGGCAGGCGCTAAATCCGAGACTGGTCCTCCGCTGCCATTCTCTTTCCTTGAGGGATAGTTAGGACCACCCCGCCTCGCCTCGCCCTTTTCCTGGTCTCTGTGTACGGGCGCTGCCAGTTGCCGCACTGCGCCCGCAGTATCCAGGGTGAGAATTGGAGGGTGGGTGTAACCCCGCCAGCCCCTGCTAGTCTCTTGTTCTCCCTGGAGGTGAAGGGACACAAGGGCGGATCCAGTGATGATCTCACTATGCGGACCATTAGCAAAAACCTGCAGGCGTTTGTGTGCGCGCGTAGGCGTGCGCGCGTTTCCCCTAGAGAACTAAACCTTCTAAGGGGAATTTGGCTTTTAGGAATGCATTTCTAGAGTGCCCGGCAACAGATATTTTAGGTGAGAAGATAAGACCATGTTTGTTTAACGTTATTAAAATTCGAATTTTTTTAAAAGGATAAGCTTATTACAAAACATTCAAGAAACAGAAAAATGTAAAGAAGAAAATAACTTAAAACTTCATCTCCTAGATTGTTGTTTTCCTAGGTATCTTAAAAATTTCTCTGCATGCACACATTTAAACCAGTAAGGTGGGCAAAAAAAAATTATTTCAATTTGTATGTCTGATTATCCAGAGGTAATCAGCTTTTTCCTCTCTGTATTGGCCTTTTGCATTTGTGTGAGTGAACTATTAATTCTCTTACCTCTTTCAGTCAGAGTGTCTTTCTGTTCATGAGTTTTAAGTGCTTGTTGTATATTACACATTAAAGTACTGATAGTAATTCTGTCATCTGTGTTGCACAGTCTTTTGCCTAATTTTTTAAGTTTTATTTTTAATTAAAAGATAATTACAATATTGTGTTGGTTTCTGCCGTACATCAACATGTTTTTTTGTTTGTTTGTTTTGGGGGTCAGCTTTTCATCTTTGGCCATTCAGTCCTATTCTTTTTCTTTTTGGTTCTGCTTGAGAGTCTTGCTGAGAAAGGCCTTTCCTAACTCGAGTTTGTATAAATATTCACCTATATTTTCTTCAGGTATTTTTAAGCTTTTGGTGAAAATTTTTACTGTGTCATTTATTCTAATTTAAGATGGAAAGTGGAGAGCTAATTACTTTTTGTAAATGGTAGCCAGTTGCTGCAAAGCTAAGTTCATTTTTTATGCCTGATTTGGACTGCTACAATTATGGTACATTAAATTATTATATATTTATGTCTGCAGATTTTTGCATGTGTCTATTGGTATATTTCCGGAGAAGGCAATGGCACCCCACTCGAGTACTCTTGCCTGGAAAATCCATAGACAGAGGAGCCTGGTAGGCTGCAGTCCATGGGGTCACAAAGAGTCGGACACGACTTCACTTTCACTTTTCTCTTTCATGCTTTGGAGAAGGAAATGGCAACCCACTCCAGTATTCTTGCCTGGAGAATCCCAGGGATGGCGGAGCCTGGTGGGCTGCCGTCTATGGGGTCACACAGAGTCGGACACGACTGAAGTGACTTAGCATAGCATTAGCATTGGTATATTTCGGTGCCAGGGCCATGTTATTTTAATTACTCAAGTTTTATAACAAATTTAATATCTTTGTTGTTACCCAGTATCATCCACCTGGCTTTTTAAAAAAATCAGTTTTATTAAGATATAGTTTGCATGAACGCTCCATCGCTCAGTTGTGTCCAGCTCTTTTCAACTCTATGGACTTGTCACGCGAGTGTATGTTCCTCGGTTCTTTGTCTCGTCACAACAAAGATTTGGAGCAACGGACATTAAAGCCCTCGGCGCGTCACAGCTCTCAGGTCTTGGACAAACCGTGCTACAGTTCTTAGGCAAATCAGTGTTACAGCTCTATTTTATTTAGAAGATAGCAGGAGAGTGAGAGAGAGAGAGAGAGAGAGAAAAGAGCACACGCACGCGGGAGAGAGAGTCCGAGAGAGAGCGCTTTGGCTCCTCCTTTTATATGTTTTTTTCCTCCACCTGGGCCTGCCCTATGCAAATTGGGCTTAGCCAGGAGTGCTGTTTGTTCTGTTTGTTCTGCCTGAAGTCTTCACTCTGGTCCTCGGACCTTCCTTGTCTTTTAGCCACCGCCATTTTGGACTCCTTTTCCCTATTCTACCTACCTAACATTCCCCCCTCAAGAGATGGGAGGCCCAATTCTTTGGGAATAGGGGCGTTGAGGTCTTTCTAGCTACTTCCTGCTGAACTGGGGTGGCGAGGGGTATTGGGCCTCCCCCTCTTGCTAGTCTCAAGCCTCAGAGTCCTTATAGCGGTGTCCGAGGGTGTGTGATATTTTCCGTGGTCAGCTGTAGTTTTATATCTTTGTTGAACTGACACTGCATGTTGTAGCTGGTTGACCTGGGCAGAGACAAAACAGGTTAGACAATTGACAGTACATGGAATAATCATAAGCATCATCAATATAGCATAACAAGGACTAGTAGGGACATTGGTCAATTTTAAATTCACATTGCCAGGATAGCTCAAGTCCCTCCTTGTTCAGGGATCAGAAGATCTATCTCCTGTCTGTCTTGGAGTACAGTCTCTGTCAAGCTGTGTTGGCTCCTTAGAGTTATCCTGAGAAATCTTATCCCCAGAAACCAGGTTTTGGGGGTGTTCATT
>NW_011494781.1:3923836-3925173 GCF_000754665.1 Bison bison bison | reverse complement strand
ATGGCTTGACTCGTGAGTAGTGAATCCAGGAGTCATGTCCTGGTACCTTGACTGCTGTGGGGGTAGAAAGTATTACAGGGTAGGGGCCCTTCCTTGTGGGATGGAGTTGAGCCTTTGGGGACCCACCTTTCCAGACTTTAATTAGGACTTGAGTTCCTGGAGCATATAGTGGTGACTCTTTAGAGTGTTTTGGGTCCTGATTCATACCCCACAAGCGTATATCCTGTTGGAATTGCCCAATGGCCATGGTATAAGACTGGAGGGTCTGAACCTCTGGATCTAGGAAGAGGTCATTGACATAAACAAAAGGTCTCCCATATAGCATCTCATAAGGACTAAGACCAACCTGTTCCTTAGGGGCAATGCGGGTGCAGAGGAGAGCTATTGGTAAAGCCTCCTTCCATCCCAGGGAGGTCTCCTGGGTTATCTTTTTTATCACTGATTTTAAGAATTGATTGGCTCTTTCTACTTTTCCTGAAGATTGAGGCCTCCAGGCACAATGGAGATAATAAGTAATGCCCAATGTTTTCGAGACCCCTTCTGTGACCTTAGAAGTAAGTGATGTCCCATTGTCACTTTGTAATGACCTGGGCAGACCAAATCTTGGAATGATTTCATGGAGCAGTTTTTTTACCACCTCCTTAGCCTTCTCAGTCCGGGTGGGAAAGCCTTCAATCCATCCTGTGAATCTGTCTATCATGACTAATAGGTATTTATACCCTTGAGAAATTGGCATCTGGGTGAAGTCCATCTGCCAGTCCTCTCCTGGATAGGCCCCACGTCGCTGGACGGGCTGGGCCAGCTGGGGTCTTCGAGCTCCTTGAGGGTTGTTTAATTGGCAAGTGGGACAAGAGGAGACCACCTGTCTTATAGTTGTTTGGAGGCCTGTTCCTCTGAAGGACCTTTCTAGTAATCTTTGGAGGGCCTTTTCTCCTAAATGAGTAGTGACATGTAAGGAGTTAACCAACTTCCATTGGAGGTTTCCAGGCAGAAAAAGGAGTCCCTCCTTTTGGAACCACCCCATATGATCTTCTTGAAAGCCCTCGCTCTTAGCTTTAAGAGTCTCACCTTCAGTATATGAAGGAGTTTCTGGCAAATTAGTCTGTGGAACTAAGGTGGCAATCCCTATTAGGTCATGGTTCTGTAATGCTGCTCTCCTAGCTGCCTGATCAGCTGCTTGGTTCCCTCGTGCCACTTCCATGTTTCCTTTTTGGTGTCCTTTACAGTGGGAGACTGAAACCTCAGTGGGCAGATGGACTGCAAGAGTTGAAGAATCTGATCACCATATTTGATTGGGGACCCTCGGGTGGTCAAGTGGCCCCTTTCTTTCCAAACAG
>NW_011494781.1:3921805-3923736 GCF_000754665.1 Bison bison bison | reverse complement strand
AGCCCTGTGTCAACCAAGAAATTCTCAGCCCTCCCTGCCACATCTAGTTGCACCCTTGGCTCCAGCCCCATGATGGTTATCTGTGACAGGCGGGCTGGCTGGAGTGGGCCGCTTCAGTCCTCTTGAACCATCGTGAGGGTAGGCTTGGCGCTTGACCTTGAGGCTCTTGGGTCCCAAGGGCAGAGTGCCGCCCAATGTCCCAGTTGATGGCATTTGTGGCAAGCCGTTCTAGGAGACTTGTCACGGTTTGGACACTCTTTGGCCCAATGCCCCACCTGTCTACAGATCAGGCATCTGTCTCGTGCCTTGTCCCTCAAGGACTCGGGGTGTGCCATAGGGCTTCTCTGGAGGGCGGCCAGCATCTGGGCATGCCTTGTCTCTTTCTTTCTCTCCTTCTCCCGGGCCTTGGCCTCCTTCTCCTGTTCCCTGTTATAAAAGGTATTGGTGGCTGTCTGGACCATCTCATCTAAAGAGGCAGCAGGGTCCTGCTGTTGTAGCTGCTGTAACTTAATTCTGATATCTGATGCACATTGGGACAAGAATTTGTTCTTTAAAATCACCCGTCTCTTGTAAGAGTCTAAGTCCAGGTTGGTAAACTTTTGGAGTGCCTCTTTTAGCCTCTCCAGAAAGGCAATGGGGTTCTCATTGGGCTCCTGAGTTATTGCTGAGACCTGGGCACAGTCCCACAAGTAATAGGCTTCTTTATGTTTCCATAGGTAGACTTCCTTAGAGGTGAGTCTTTCTGAAGCTTATCCTACCCAGAACGGTTGCAACCTGAGAGCCAGGCGTCCCTGGGTCAGGGTGCAGATCCCCGGGCAGGCTGAGGCATGACAGCCTCCTAGAGATCGAATCCCCGGGCAGGTCGAGGCGTGACGGCCTCCCGAGAATTGGGTCCCTGGGCAGGTCGAGGCGTGACGACCTCCTGGGACCCCTGGGACTAGAGGATCCCCCAGCAGGTTGAGGCGTGACAACCTCTCGAAGACGGATCCCTAGGCAGGTCAAGGCGTGATGACCTCCTGGGACCCCCCGGACTGGAGTTTGGGCGTCCCCAAGATCTCCAGTGTGACCAATGCTGGGTAGAATTAAGAGATTTGTAACTCATTGCTAGTTTGCCCACCGTGGACAGGAATAGATACGATATAAGTTCATCTTACCCAGAACTGTTGCAACCTGAGAGCCAGGCATCCCCGGGTCAGGGTGCAGATCCCCAGGCAGACTGAGGTGTGACAGCCTCCTAGAGATCAAATCCCCGGGCAGGTCGAGGCATGACGGCCTCCCGAGAATTGGGTCCCTGGGCAGGTCGAGGTGTGACGACCTCCTGGGACCCCTGGGACTAAAGGATCCCCGAACAGGTTGAGGCGTGACAACCTTTCGAAGACTGATCCCTAGGCAGGTCAAGGCGTGATGACCTCCTGGGACCCCCCGGACTGGAGTTTGGGCGTCCCCAAGATCTCCAGTGTGACCAGTGCTGGGTAGAATTAGGGGGTTGGATATTATAGAGTATTTCCCTTCCAAGGCCAACTATTTTCTGGTTGTCTCTCTAGAGAAACCTTGTGGGCCTGGATGGGGCTCAGGAAAAGAGCATGAAACAGGAGGGAAGGGGGCAGAGCACAACCTTTGAAAGAATGACATAGCACAAGGGTATAATGTAAACCAATTAAAATCAATTGGGTCCAAGATGACAAGTCAAATTCAAGTAAACCTTAATCCCCAATCTATAAGCCAACAGACACACCCAGAGGTGGCAAGACAGCTCCAAGGCACAAGGTCAGAAGAGGGAGAAGTGGGTGGTTCCCCAAAGGCTGGGATGAGCCTCTCACTCATTAGCATATGAATTCCATCCCCTCACAAAACCTAGCCAGGCCTAATACCAAGAGAAGCCCTTGCCCTCGGCAATGGTTCACACCCTGAAGAGTGGCTTCTCTCTGGAT
>NW_011494781.1:3919848-3921705 GCF_000754665.1 Bison bison bison | reverse complement strand
AAATGGCTATTCTTTTTCTTTTTTCCCTAGCTCTAAAGCTCGAGTCAGGGCTATGAGCTCAGCTAATTGGGCTGAAGTACCTGGTGGCAGAGGCTTAGCCTCTATGGTCTCAAAATTGGAGACCACTGCATACCCGGCTCTTCTTTTTCCATCCAAGACAAAGCTGCTTCCATCAGTGTACCAGATTTCCTCAGGATTGGTCAGAGGATCTTCTGACAATCCCTCTTGGGGTTTTGTCCAGTGGTCCAAGGTTTCTAGACAAGAGTGAAAGGGGAGAGAGCCCTCGGGGGTAGGGAGGAGGGGGGCTGGGTTAAGAACCTCACAAGGGGATATAGTGAGGCCTGGACTTTCCATCATCATTACTTGATATCTGAGGATTCTTTGATCAGACATCCATAAGTGGCCCCTCCCATTTAGGAGTTGTTTTACTTGGTGGCTGGTAAAAATAGTTAGTTTGCCCCCAAAGGAGAGTTTTAAAGCATCTTCTATCATGACTGCAATAGCTGCAAGATTTCGAAGGCAGGGGGGCCATCCTCGGGAAGTTGGATCGAGCCTCTTGGATAAGTAAGCTACAGGCTGGGGCTCAGATCCCAACCTTTGAGTTAACACTCCCAAGGCTATTCCCTCTCTTTCATATACATAAAGTTGGAATGCTTTTTCTGGGTCTCAAGGCAGGTGCCTGAATTAAGGCCTGTTTTAGTGTAGCCTCTGCCTCCTTTTGAGGAGTTCCCAATGTCAGTGGGATTGAATCATCTTGTCCCTTTAAGCTTTCATATAAGGGCTGGGCAATTAGACCATAATTGGGTATCCAGATTCTACAATAACCAGTTAGCCCCAGGAAAGCTCGCAATTGTTTTTGAGTCTTGGGGGAGGGCAACTGCAGAATTCCTTGTACCCGATCAGAGGACAGCCTCCTGGACACGTGTGTAATCTGAACTCCCAGGTAAGTGACCTTTGTCTCGACCATCTGTGCCTTAGCACGGGAGACTTTATATCCCCTTTCTGCCAAGAAGTTTAGAACCTGAATTGCATGTTGTTGGGCGCTTTTCTCATCTGGAGAGCAGATTAGTAGGTCATCTACGTATTGTAATATTTTCCCATTAGGTCCCACGTCCAGATCTAGGAGATCCCGGCTAAGGGCCTGTCCAAACAGGTGGGGGCTATCTCTGAAACCCTGAGGTAATACTGTCCAAGTCATCTGTTGGTGTTTTTCTCCTGGGGCCTCCCACTCAAAGGCAAAAAGGTATTGGGATTCTTTAGCCAGTGGTATGTAAAAAAAAAGTGCATCTTTGAGATCCAAGACAGTAAACCATTTGGCACTGGGTGGGATTTCTCCCAAGATTACATAGGGATTGGGTACTGTGGGATGGAGGGGGACTACAGCTTCATTTATGATCCGGAGATCTTGAACCATTTGCCAGGTTCCGTCTTTTTTCTTTACTGAAAGGATTGGGGTGTTACATGGCGAACTGGTAGGGACCAGTAGCCCACAAGCAAGGAATTTATTTATTAAAGGCTGTAGTCCCTCCCGAGCCTTTCTTTTGAGACGATATTGTTTCCGGTTAGGAAACCGAGTGGGATCTGGGAGGACAATGATGACCGGTTCAGCTTGGTGGGCTCGCCCAGGAATCCCCTGGTCCCACACCTGGGGGTTAATTTTGTCTTCCCATAGGTTTTGGTCCCTCTCTATTGAAGGCGTAATGGGTTCTTCAGTAGTAACCAGGAGCTGTAGAGCTCTAGCAGCTGAAAAACTTTCCATCACAAGGGTGGTCCCCAGTTTAGTGAGTATATCTCTTCCCAATAAGGGGGTAGGACACTCAGGGACCACCAGAAACTGGTGGGAAAATATTTGTCCAT
>NW_011494781.1:3912896-3919413 GCF_000754665.1 Bison bison bison | reverse complement strand
AGCGCTTTGGCTCCTCCTTTTATATGTTTTTTCCTCCACCTGGGCCTGCCCTATGCAAATTGGGCTTAGCCAGGAGTGCTGTTTGTTCTGTTTGTTCTGCCTGAAGTCTTCACTCTGGTCCTCGGACCTTCCTTGTCTTTTAGCCACCGCCATTTTGGACTCCTTTTCCCTACCTACCTAACAGACTGTAGCCCACCAGGCTCTTCTGTTCATGGAATTTCCCAAGCAAGAATACTGGAGTGGGTTGCCATTTTCTCCTCCAGGGCATCTTCCCTACCCAGGCATCAAATTCAAGTCTCCTGCATTTCCTGCATTGTCAGGAGAGTTCTTTACCACCAAGCCACATGGGAACCCCCACACTTTGGTCAAATTATCCATCCTGTCTCTGCTCCACCAAAAGGAACAAATCATCTTTGGATTCCTATAGGATCTTTGATAATTAGGGTCCTGAGAGTAAGTCCCCTGAGTGGCACATTCACTACCCCAGTGCCTGGTACAAGACTCAGTATTGGTTGAATTAAACTTTTAACTATGATCATAGAAGTAATGCATGTGCTTTCAGAAGGGTAGAAAGCAAGAGTGGAACCCTCCATCCCTCATACCTTCATCTCTCCTTCACTAAATTATACTCCACATTAAAAATAAAATGATCATACCATGTACCCTTTTCTACAATTTGCACTGACATAGTTTACATTTTTCAATTAGAGACTTTCAAACTGCTTTGTTCGATACAATGAATTACCATAAACTGGGCGGCTTAAGCAGAACATGCATGTCCCACAGTTCTGGAGTCTGAAGTCAGAGATTAGGGTGGGTGCCAGAGTAGTTGGGTTCTGATAAGTGGCCCTTTGCCTGGTTTATGGATGGCTGCCTTCCTGATTTGTACTCACTGGCAGAGGAGAGAGAAAGCAAGCTGTCTTCTGTCTCTTCTAATAAGGGCACTAGTCCCAGTAAAAGAGTTCCAGGGGCATGACCTTAATATCTCCCAAAGACCCCATCTCCAAACATCATCACATCAGGTATTCAGATTTTGATTATGAATTTGGGGATGAGGGACACAAACATTCATTCCACAGCAGGGATTTAGGTAAGGCTTTTTAAATGTCAGTATATTTAAACCCTTCTTTTTCTTTTTAATGTGTCCATATCATCCCCATGTGTAATTATCTAAACATTGTTCCCTGTTGTTGGCCATTTCCTTTCCCTGTAGTTTGTCTATCCTTTCCTGTAGTTTGTCTAGCCATCTTGATGCCGTGCCCTCCATATATTCCTCTCCCCATCTTTCTCCCTCTCTTTCTTACTTTCAAGCAAAATTTCTATGAACATTCCTTGTCTATGTTTGGTAGCATGTGTTGGCATTTCTGCAGAGTAGATTGCTAGAAGTAGAATTTCTATGTCAAAGGAGATACACATATAAAATTTTTGTAGATACCATCCAAACTTTCTCTCTAAGGTCACACCAATTTATATAAAAGTGCCGTTTACTGTACTGGCTCACTCTCTCAAAGAAAATTGAATTGATGTTATCTTAAATGTAGAGATTGATTTTGGAGCAAGAGACCTCCATCTCCTCTTTTATTAGTGAGGGTTCTCAGCAGAGAAGATGTTACTTTTATCCATTTATTAGACTTTTACAGTGTCCTTCAGTGGGATTTTATAGAAGTGTATATTCTACATATTCTTTAAGTTTATTCTAGATATTTCTGGTTTCTTTTTTAGACCATTTTGACTGAGATGTTTTATCCCATTGATTAGTAATAGTCTGATTATATGAAAGCATATATGATTATGTGAAATCATATACATATGATTATGTAGTGTGTAACATAGCATAGGGCTTCCCAGGTGGCACAGTGGTAAAAAGAATCCCCTGCCAATGCAGAAGATTCAAGAAACAGAGCTTCCCTGGTGGCTCAGATGGTAGAGAGACTCTGCCTGCAATGCTGGAGACCTGGGTTCAATCCCTGAGTTGGGAAGATCCCCTGGAGCAAGAAATGGCAACCCACTCCAGGATTCTTGCCTGGAAAATTCCATGGACAGAAAAGCCTGGTGGGCTACAGTCCGTGGGGTCACAGAGTCAGACATGACTGAGTGAGCACACACACAGATCATAGCGTATATTATTTTTGCATACTAATTCTGCTCCCAAACACATTCTGAAAGTCTGTACCATTTCTAATCATCTTCCAGTGGATTTTCTTGGCTTTCCAATCTATGCAGAGACAATATTGCATAATGGTTGAGAACATGAGTTCTGTAAACAGTCTGCTTGCTTTTCAAGTTTTGCCACCTATTTAAAGCTTTGCTAACCTTGGGTACAAGTTAATTGTTCCTTAATTGTTTTCAGATATAAAATGGATTTAATAATAGTACTTCTCATAGGCTTCTTATGAGAATAAATGAGATGCTTAAAACAGTGCCCATAAGAAGTGCTCAGCAAGAATTTCCAAGTAAGTTGATCTCTACGCATTATATGACCAGACTCTTTGCTACTCCCAATTTTATATCTTAGGAATTAAACCCTATAGAAGTCTTTTATTTGCTTAACAAACATTAAACCTTTTCTGTGCAGAGAATCCTGTTCTGTGTCTGTGAAGGATATCAAAGATAAATCAAACTGAGTCTACTAATAGGGGTTTATAAGTCCAGTTCAGATCAGTTCAGTTCAGTCACTCAGTCATGTCCAACTCTCTGCGACCCCGTGGATTGCAGCATGCCAGGCCTCCCTGTCCATCACCAACTCCCGGAGTCCACCCAAACCCATGTCTATAGAGTCGATGATGCCATCCAGCCATCTTATCCTCTGCCATCCCCTTCTCCTCCTGCCCTCAATCTTTCCCAGCATCAGGGTCTTTTCCAATGAGTCAACTCTTTGCATGAGGTAGCCAAAGTGTTGGAGTTTCAGCTTTAGCATCGGTCCTTCCAATGAACACCCAGGACTGATCTCCTTTAGGATGGAATGGTTGGATCTCCTTGCAGTCCAAGGGACTCTCAAGAGTCTTCTCCAACACCACAGTTCAAAAGCATCAGTTCTTCGGCTCTCAGCTTTCTTCACAGTCCAACTCTCACATCCATACTTGACCACTGGAAAAATCATAGCCTTGACTAGATGGACCTTTGTTATAAGTCCAACTAGGTTGTAAATCACAGGCCATGAATTAAGCCATGTAAGATAGCATGCATCATATAAAAAGTTTAAGCTTTGAAATTTTTCCTGTGTTTGAATTCCCTGCTTTCACCTTGGTAGCATTGTTTTTCCATTTAAATGAGATTAGTTCCATTAATGTTTGAGAGTTGCTCTTTGGTCAGAAGAAATATACGTAAGACTAGTCCAGAACCTGGACACGTAGTAGGAGCTTAACTGTTGTTGTTTAGTTGCTAAGTTGTGTCCAACTCTTTGTGACCCCATAGACTGTAGCCCACCAGGCTCCTCTGTCCATGAGATTTCCCAGGCAAAAATACTTTTGCGGGTTGCCATTTCCTTTACCAGGGGATCTTCCCAACCCAGGAATTGAACCCTTGTCTCCTGCATTAGGAGGTGGATTCCTTATCGCTAAGCCACCAGGGAAGCCCAGGAGCTTAATAAGTGGTAGCTACAAATAGATGTAGTTTAAAGTAGAAAGTGACAAATGAATGTTCTGGAATGAAAGTTCATGTAAAGGACCCTAGAACTTGAAGAAAAAAAGAAATTATTTCTGTTTGGGTGTGTTTACCTGAAACAGATTGCCATTTATTTCTCCAGCAAAGATGGGTTTATTTGGGATCAGCAGAGAACTGCAATTCAGGATCTACAACCATGGTGAGTCATGTGCAAGTTTCTGCACATCAAGGGAAGGCAAATGTTTTTATGGAGGGGAAAAGAATGTTGGAAGGCAATAGTAAACCAAGAGCTCATGACTTTTTGTTGGCTGAGTCCTTGCCAGGAAAGAAGGGAAGTCTTTCTTCTTCCTGGTTACTCTCTGTTGTCATTCTAGGACCTGAGAGCTCCCTTTCTGGTCCTCAAGCTCTATTTAATTGAGTTTTCTATTTATTAATTTTTTTTAATATCTCCCCCTTTTGATGAAGATCTGTTTCCAAAAGCATTGCTTATCAAGTGACAGGTTTTCTACTTTCAGAGGCATTTTGTTCTTCAATGTAAGGAAAGACCTTTTCTAGGTATTATGTCTCATGTTGGAGGGAATAGATTAGGAGTCTAATTATTAAGGTCACATGTGAGTAACAAGGAGGGGTAGGAGGGAGAAAGCTCAGGCACTTTTCATTTAAAGTTCATGTGTCATCAATATCATAGATGTTAGGGATTTCCCTGGTGGTCCAGCAGTTGAAAACCACCTTCCAATGCAGGAGGTGTGGGTGTGATCCCTGGTCAGGGAACTAAGATCCCACGTGCCGTGGGGCAACTAAGGCCACACATCACAACTAGAGAGAAGCCTTCCCACTGAAACAAACAAAAAAATCCCTCAAACCAACAACTGAGACTGGATGCAGCCAGAAACAAATCAGTTCAGTTCAGTCATTCAGTCGTGTCTGACTCTTTGTGACCCCATGAATCGCAGCATGCCAGGCCTCCCTGTCCATCACCAACTCCTGGAGTCCACCCAAACCCACGTCCATCGAGTCAGCTTGTGCTTCCTCCAACCCAGCGTTTCTCATGATGTATTCTGCATAGAAGTTAAATAAGCAGGGTGACAATATACAGCCTTGACGGACTCCTTTTCCTATTTGGAACCAGTCTGTTGTTCCATGTCCAGTTCTAACTGTTGCTTCCTGACTTGCATACAGGTTTCTCAAGAGGCAGGTCAGGTAGTCTGGTATTCCCATCTCTTTCAGATTTTTCCACATTTTAATGTGATCCACACAGTCAAAGGCTTTGGCATAGTCAATAAAGCAGATGTTTTTCTGGAATTCTCTCGCTTTTTTGATGATCCAGCAGATGTTGGCAATTTGATCTCTGGTTGCTCTGCCTTTTCTAAAACCAAAAATATATATTTTTAAAAAGGATCATTGACATTAGAGATCATTTGAAGTGTTGTGTCATTATCAATGATTTGGCGATAAACATCCAACAGGACTGGCCCAGATATCTTAAGAAAGGTGTCTCATCAGATGTCATCTGCTTCAATTCTGAGAAATCTTTACTTTCAGGTCAATAGATGATGTACAGATCCAGTTAGGGTTTTATGCTCTCTTTAGGTGTGTCACATGTATCCAATAGTCTGTTCCTTATAGTTTGGCACCACAAGTACCTGGTAGGGACATTTCCAGTGAGGCTGAGGAGCATTTCTGGAGGTGACTTTTTCACTAGATGAAACCTCCACATTGTAAGATGTGATGCTTAAGGTTTTCATCTCCCAAGAGTGTGTGGTGAAAACACTGCTCTACCACACATTGATATTTTTAATAGAAGCAATTCAGTTCAGTTCAATTCAGTCACTCAGTCGTGTCCGGCTCTTTGCGACCCCATGAATCGCAGCATGCCAGGCCTCCCTGTCCGTCACCAACTGCCGGAGTTCACTCAGACTCACATCCATCGAGTCAGTGATGCCATCCAGCCATCTCATCCTCTGTCGTCCCCTTCTCTTCCTGCACCCAATCCCTCCCAGCATCAGAGTCTTTTCCAATGAGTCAACTCTTTGCATGAGGTGGCCAAAGTACTGGAGTTTCAGCTTTAGCATCATTCCTTCCAAAGAAATCCCAGGGCTGATTTCCTTCAGAATGGACTGGTTGGATCTCCTTGCAGTCCAATGGACTCTCAAGAGTCTTCTCCAACACCACAGTTCAAAAGCATCAATTCTTCAGCGCTCAGCCTTCTTCACAGTCCAACTCTCACATCCGTACATGACCACAAGAAAAACCATAGCCTTGACTAGATGAAACTTTGTTGGCAAAGTAATGTCTCTGCTTTTCAATATGCTATCTAGGTTGGTCATAACTTTCCTTCCAAGGAGTAAGCGTCTTTTAATTTCATGGCTGTAGTCACCATCTGTAGTGATTTTGGAGCCCCGAAAAATAAAGTCTGACACTGTTTCCACTGTTTCCCCATCTATTTCCCATGAAGTGATGGGACCGGATGCCATGATCTTCATTTTCTGAATGTTGAGCTTTAAGCCAACTTTTTCACTCTCCACTTTCACCTTCATCAAGAGGCTTTTTAGTTCCTCTTCACTTTCTGCCGTAAGGGTGGTGTCATCTGCATATCTGTGGTTATTGATATTTCTCCCGGCAATCTTGATTCCAGCTTGTGTTTCTTCCAGTCCAGCATTTCTCATGATGTATTCTGCATAGAAGTTAAATAAGCAGGGTGACAATATACAGCCTTGACGGACTCCTTTTCCTATTTGGAACCAGTCTGTTGTTCCATGTCCAGTTCTAACTGTTGCTTCCTGGTACCTGCATACCGGTTTCTCAAGAGGCAGGTCAGGTGGTCTGGTATTCCCATCTCTTTCAAAATTTTCCACAGTTTATTGTGATCCACACACTCAAAGGCTTTGGCATAGTCAATAAAGCAGAAATAGAT
>NW_011494781.1:3911883-3912796 GCF_000754665.1 Bison bison bison | reverse complement strand
CCTCGGCAATGGTTCAACCCTGAAGGGTGGCTTCTCTCTGGATCCGTAACAAATCACCTTTTATCGCTTTGTCTACTTCAAATGAATTTTTGCAATGAGACATCAGAGCCTGAGTTTCACTAGTTTTGGCCGGGCTTGAGTCCCGGGAGAGAGCTGAAGGACAGGAGGAAAAAGCAGTGGGAAAAACATGCCAAGGAATCCCCTTCATAGCCCGCTGGAAAATTTGCTAAATATCTGACCGGTGCTCACAGTTTCATTGGTCTAATCTTTGGCACAGAGAAGAGAAAGGACAGAAGAACCCCCACCAGCTTGGGTAACAGCTACTGGGGCTCAGCAGATAGCGCCTTTGGGACATGCTGAGGAGTAGGCTCTCCAGAGTCCCTCAATTGTGCCCCTGCTGCCCGCCTGTTCGCGGGAGGTTCGAGGAAACAAGAAACGAGAGATTGTAAAGGTCCCTCCAGCCATAGGAGCGAGGACCTCTTACCTTAACCGGAGGTCTTCTGGAATCTGAGACTGGGCCGTGTGAGCTTTCTGCTGAGTTTGTTTTTCGCTGTCCTGGTTTCCAGCACGATGGGGCTTCCCCTGCGCTGGGTTTCTTCGCCTTCCGCTTCTAGCACGGGAGCCTCGCTGAGCTGGGCTCCTGTTGTGCTTGGCCTCTTCCACGTAGAGGTTGTTTCAGCCAGGTTAAATCCGAGTCACGGCACCATAGATGTCACGCAAGTGTATGTTCCTCGGTTCTTTGTCTCGTCACAACAAAGATTTGGAGCAACGGACATTAAAGCCCTCGGCGCTTCACAGCTCTCAGGTCTTGGACAAACCGTGCTACAGTTCTTAGGCAAATCAGTGTTACAGCTCTATTTTATTTAGAAGATAGCAGGAGAGTGAGAGAGAGAGAGAGAGAAAAGAGCACACG
>NW_011494781.1:3910550-3911783 GCF_000754665.1 Bison bison bison | reverse complement strand
TGTCATCTGCATATCTGTGGTTATTGATATTTCTCCCGGCAATCTTGATTCCAGCTTGTGTTTCTTCCAGTCCAGCATTTCTCATGATGTACTCTGCATATAAGTTAAATAAGCAGGGTGACAATATACAGCCTTGATGAACTCCTTTTCCTATTTGGAACCAATCTGTTTTTCCATGTCCAGTTCTAACTGTTGCTTCCTGACCTGCATACCGGTTTCTCAAGAGGCAGGTCAGGTGGTCTGGTATTCCCATCTCGATCAGAATTTTCCACAGTTTATTGGGATCCACACAGTCAAAGGCTTTGGCATAGTCAATAAAGCAGAAATAGGTGTTTTTCTGGAACTCTCTTGTTTTTCCATGATGCAGCGGATGTTGGCAATTTGATCTCTGGTTCCTCTGCCTTTTCTAACACTAGCTTGAACATCAGGAAGTTCACGGTTCATGTATTGCTGAAGCCTGGCTTGGAGAATTTTGAGCATTACTTTACTAGCATGTGAGATGAGTGCAAATGTGCGGTAGTTTGAGCATTCTTTGGCATTGCCTTTCTTTGAGACTGCAATGAAAACTGACCTTTTCCAGTCCTGTGGCCACTGCTGAGTTTTCCAAATGTGCTGGCATATTGAGTGCAGCACTTTCACAGCATCATCTTTCAGGATTTGAAATAGCTCAACTGGAATTCCATCACCTCCACTAGCTTTGTTCGTAGTGATGCTTTCTAAGGCCGACTTGACTTCACATTCCAGAATGTCTGGCTCTAGGTCAGTGATCACACCATCGTGATTATCTGGGTCGTGAAGATCTTTGTTGTACAGTTCTTCTGTATATTCTTGCCACCTCTTCTTAATATCTTCTGCTTCTGTTAGGTCCATACCATTTCTGTCCTTTATCAAGCCCACCTTTGCATGAAATGGTCCCTTGGTCTCTCTAATTTTCTTGAAGAGATCTCTAGTCTTTCCCATTCTGTTGTTTTCCTCTATTTCTTTGCATTGATCGCTGAGGAAGGCTTTCTTATCTTTTCTTGCTGTTCTTTGGAACTCTACATTCAGATGCTTATATCTATCCTTTTCTCCTTTGCTTTTTGCTTCTCTTCTTTTCACAGCTATTTGTAAGGCCTCCCCAGACAGCCATTTTGCGTTTTTGCATTTCTTTTCCATGGGGATGGTCTTGATCCCTGTCTCCTGTACAATGTCACGAACCTCCATCCATAGTTCATCAGGCACTCTATCAGATTT
>NW_011494781.1:3899313-3910450 GCF_000754665.1 Bison bison bison | reverse complement strand
ATCTATTTCTCATTTCCACTGTATAATCATAAGGGATTTGATTTAGGTCATACCTGAATCGTCTAGTGGTTTTCCCTACTTTCTTCAATTTAAGTCTGAATTTGGCAATAAGGAGTTCATGGTCTGAGCCACAGTCAGCTCCCGGTCTACATTTGTTGACTGTATAGAGCTTCTTCATCTTTGGCTGCAAAGAATATACTCAATCTGATTTCGGTGTTGACCATCTGGTGATGTCCATGTGTAGAGTCTTCTCTTGTGTTGTTGGAAGAGGGTGTTTGCTATGACCAGTGCATTTTCTTGGCAAAACTCTATTAGTCTTTGCCCTGCTTCATTCTGTATTCCAAGGCCAAATTTGCCTGTTACTCCAGGTGTTTCTTGACTTCGTACTTTTGCATTCCAGTCCCCTATAATGAAAAGGACATCTTTTTTGGGTGTTATTTCTAAAAGGTCTTGTAGGTCTTCATAGAACCGTTCAACTTCAGCTTCTTCAGCATTACGGGTTGGGGCATAGACTTGGATTACTGTGATATTGAATGGTTTGCCTTCGAAACGAACAGAGATCATTCTGTCATTTTTGAGATTGCATGCAAGTACTGCATTTCGGACTCTTTTGTTGACCATGATGGCTACTCCATTTCTTCTGAGGGATTCCTGCCCGCAGTAGTAGATATAATGATCATCTGAGTTAAATTCACCCATTCCAGTCCATTTGAGTTTGCTGATTCCTAGAATGTCGACGTTCACTCTTGCCATCTCTTGTTTGACCACTTCCAATTTGCCTTGATTTATGGACCTGACATTCCAGGTTCCTGTGCAATATTGCTCTTTACAGCATCGGACCTTCCATCTATCACCAGTCACATCCACAGCGGGGTATTCTTTTCACTTTGGCTCCATCCCTTCATTCTTTCTGAGTTATTTCTCCACTGATCTCCAGTAGCATATTGGGCACCTACTGACCTGGGGAGTTTCTCTTTCAGTATCGTATCATTTTGCCTTTTCATACTGTTCATGGGGTTCTCAAGGCAAGAATACTAAAGTGGTTTGCCATTACCTTCTCCAGTGGACCACATTCTGTCAGATCTCTCCACCATGACCCGCCGTTCTTGGGTTGCCCCACAGGCATGGCTTAGTTTCATTGAGTTAGACAAGGCTGTGGTCCTAGTGTGATTAGATTGACTAGTTTTCTGTGAGTATGGTTTCAGTGTGTTTGCCCTCTGATGCCCTCTTGCAACACCTACCATCTTACTTGGTTTTCTCTTACCTTGGGTGTGGGGTATCTCTTCACGGCTGCTCCAGCAAAGTGCAGCCGCTGCTCCTTACCTTGGATGAGGGGTATTTCCTCACCGCCTCCCTTCCTGACCTTCAATGTGGGATAGCTCCTCTAGGCCCTCCTGCACCCGCGCAGCCACCTCTCCTTGGACGTGGGGTTGGTTCTTCCGGCCGCTGCCCCTGTCCTCCGGCGTCAGGGCGTGGGGTGGCTCCTCCCAGCCACCGCCCCTGGCCTCGGGCATAGGGGCTTGTGGTAGCTCCTCTGGGCCTCCACCCCTGGCCTCAGGCGTGGGGTAGCTCCTCTCGGCCACTGACCCTGACCTTGGACACGGGGTAGCTCCTCCTGGCCACCGCCTCTGACCTCAGACTTGGGTAGCTCTTCTTGGCCGTTCTTGCGCCGTCACAGCCTGGCACTCTCAGCCGCTGCCCCTGACCTAGAACGTGGGGTAACTCCTCTTGGCCGCCACCCTTCAGGAACCTAGGAGTTAAATAAGCAGGGTCACAATATACAGCCTTGATGTACTCCTTTTTCAATTTTGAACCAGTCAGTAGTTCCATGTCTGGTTCTAACTGTTGTTTCTTGACCCACATACAGGTTTGTCAGGAGATAGGTAAGGTGGTCTGGCACTCCCATCTCTTTAAGAATTTTCCACTGTTTGTTTGTGATCTATACAAAGCCTTTACTGTAGTCAATGAAGCAGAAGTAGGAATTTTTCTGGAACTCTTTTGCCTTTTCCATGATCCAGTGAATACTGACAGTTTGATCTCTGGTTCCTCTGTCTCTTCACAAACCAGCTTGTACATCTAGAAGTTCTGGGTTCATTTACTGCTGAATCCTAGCTTGAAGGATTTTGAGTATAACCTTGCTAGCATGTGAAATGAGTACAGTTGTATGGTAGTTTCAACATCTTTGGGATTGGAACAAAAACTGACATTTTCCAGTCCTGTGACCACTGCTGAGTTTTCCAAATTTGCTGACATATTGAGTGCAGCACTTTAACAGCATCATCTTTTAGGATTTGAAATAGCTTAGCTGGAATTCCATCACTCTCACTGTTTTGTTTTGTTTTGTAGTATTGCTTCCAAAGGCCCACTTGACTTCACACTTCAGGATGTCCAGCTCTAGGTGAGTGACCACACCATCTTGGTTATCCAGGTCATGAAGACCTTTCTTGTATAGTTCTGTGTATTCTTGCTGCCTCTTCTTAATCTCTTCTTCTTCTGTTAGATCCTTACCATTTCTGTCCTTTATCGTGCCTATCCTTGCGTGAAATGTTCCCTTGGTATCTCCAGTTTTCTTGAAGAGATCTCTAGTCTGTCTCATTCTATTGTTTTCCTCCATTTGTTTGCATTGTTCCTTTCAGAAGCCCATCTTATCTCTCCTTACTATTCTCTGGAACTCTGCATTCAGTTGGCTATATCTTTCCCTTTCTCCCTTGCCTTCCTGTTCTCCTCTTTCCTCAGCTATTTATAAAGCTTTCTCAGACAACCACTTTGCCTTCTTGCATTTCTTTTTCTTTGGGATGGTTTTGGTCACTGCCTCCTGTGCAATGTTGTGAGCCTCCATCCATAGTTCTTCAGGCACTCTGTCTGTCAGATCTAATCCCTTGAATCTATTTGAAATGTCTACTGCATAATCATAAGAGATTTTATTTAGGTCATACCTGAATGGCTTAGTGGTTTTCCCTAGTTTATTAATTTTAAGTGTGAAGTTTGCAATAAGGAACTCATGATCAAAGCCACAGTCAGCTCTGGTCTTGTTTTTACTGCGTAGAGTTTCTCCATATTTGGCTGCAAAGAGCATAATTAATCTGATTTCTTTTGGTATTGACCATCTGATGATGTTCCTGTGTAGAGTCGTCTCTTGTGTTGTTGGAAAAGGGTGTTTACTATGACCAACATGTTCTCTTGACAAAACTGTTAGCTTTGCCCTGCTTCATTTTGTACTCCAAAGTCAAACTTGCCTGTTATTCCAGGTATCTCTTGACTTCCTACTTTTGCATTCCAATCCTCTATGATTGAAAGGACATCTTTTTTTGGTATTAGATCTAGGTCTTATATGGAGAAGGAAATGGCAACCCACTCCAGTATTCTTGCCTAGAGAATCCTATGGACAGAGGAGCCTGGTGGGCTGCCATCTATGTGGTCTCACAGAGTCGGACACAACTGAAGCAACTTAGCAGCAGCAGCAGCTAGGTCTTATAGGTCTTCATAGAACTGGTCAACTTCAGCTTTTTCAGCATCAATGGTTGGGTCATAGACTTGGATTACTGTGATATTGAATGGTTGCCTTGGAAACAACCCAAGATCATTTTGTTGTTTTTGAGATTGCACCCAAATATTGCACTTTGGCCTCTCTTGATAGGTATGAAGTCTACTCCATTTCTTCTAAGGATTCTTGCCCACATTAGTAGATACAATGGTCATCTGAATTAATTTTGCCCATTCCCATCCATTTTTGTACCCTCATTCCTAAGATGTCAATGTTCATTCTTGCCGTCTCCTGTTTGACCACTTCCAATTTACCTTGATTCGTGGACCTAACATTCCAGGTTCCTATGCAATATTATTCTTTATGGCATCGGACTTTACTTTCTCCACCAGACGCATCCACAACTGAGTGTCGTTTCCACTTTGGCCCAGTCACTTCATTCTGGAGCTTTTAGTAACTGCCCTCTGCACTTCCCGAGTAGCATATGGGACACCTTCCCACCTGGGGGGATTATCTTCCGGTGTCATATCTGTTTACCTTTTCATACAGTCCTTGGAGTTCTCCAGGTAAGAACTGGAAAGTGAAAGTCACTCAGTTGTGTTGAACTCTTTGCAACCCCATGGACTGTAGCCCACTAGGCTCCTCCTCTGTCAATGGAATTCTCCAGGCAAGAATATTGGAGTGGGCTGTCATTTCCTCTCCAGGGGATCTTCCTGATTCAGGGATCAAACCTAGGTCTCCAGCATTGCAGGCATATTCTTTACCATCTGAGCCATCAGAAAAGCCCCAAGAGTACTGAAGTGGGCTGTTATTTCCTCCTTCCTTGGACCATGTTTTGTCAGAACTCTTCACTATGACCTGTCTGTCTTGGGTGGCCCTACATGGCATGGCTCATAGCTACATTGAGTTATGCAAGCCCCTTCGCCCTGACAAGGTTGTGATCCATGAAGGAAACTTAAGTTTGTAACAATCTTTTTTCTGATGTCCTGGCTCTGTGCAACATGCCACACACTCAGGGAGTAGCTTGTAAAGTGTTCAGTTCCTTACCCAGGAAAGAGTAGGAGGTGAGCATTTTTTGGCCTTTTCTTTCACCACTGAGCCCTGGAGGTTCAGCAATGGAGAGTACTCACATACCCATTAAGAACTGCTTCTTTCTTTGCTGTTCCTGTTGGTCTAATGGATGTGTGCCCCACTGGTCTTTAGAGCTAGGTGTTTGGGGCCTGTCCATCCAGTGGGAGCCTTGAAAGTTGGAGCTCTGTGTATGTGGTCCAAATCTTTCACTCAGGGACCAGCTGGTTGTTGTGGGTGTGTTCGTCCCAGTTGACTGGCACTGTGCCAGGTTGGAATTTATGGTAAGAGCTTGTTTTGATGTGGGTATTTTCTTATTTGCCTGATATGTAGGAGTCACTCAGCTAGGTTCTGGATTTCTCTTAGAAGGAATTTTCCTTGTGCAGCTGTACATTCAATATGTCCATGGGAAGAGGAAAGACCAGGAGCATTAAATGTTGTCATCTTTGTCTCTCCCTGAGTTTGCTTCTTTTAATGGGTAGCTGTATCCCATTCTTTGGAGGTACCATAGTTTATTTGACTCACTCAATTGATGGGTGCTTGGCAATATTCTGCTCTTCTGTTTGGTACTACAAGTCATTCCTCACACATGAGAATATATATCTAGGAAAGAATGCTAGAAATTGAATTGCTGAGCTTTAGGGTGTCTTGTTGCATGCGTGCATGCAAAGTTGCTTCAGTCATGTCTGACTCTTTGCTTCCCTATGGACCATAGTCTGCCAGGCTCCTCTGTCCATGGGATTCTCCAGGCAAGAATACTGCAGTGGGTTGCCACGCCCTCCTCCAGGGGATCTTCCCGACCCAGGGATCTAACACACGTCCCTTATGTCTCCTGCATTGGCAGGCAGGTTCTTTACCACTAGTGCCACCTAGGAGGCCCCAGTGTGTCTTGTTAGATAGTTCTAAATTAATTCTACAGAGGTTGTGCCAATTTACAACTCCCATTTTGTTAATGCAAAACACATGAGTACCTATGTAGTAAGTCCTATGTTTATGAAGACTAGGAACGGCTCCTCTAGGAGACCGTGTTACAGAGTGAGAAAAAGCTATCTATATGAAAAGGCAAGGAAAGATGTGGGGATTAGAATGTTCTCGGGTAAGGGAGTTAAGTGAGCAAAGGCCAGGAGATGGGCAATAGATTAGGACAGTTGATGTTCTGAAAGAAGATCATCATATCTAGAGGTGCCTTGCTCACTGGCTATCTGTGGCTATTCAGTTCAGTTCAGTTCAGTCGCTCAGCCGTGTCCGACTCTTTGCGACCCCATGAATCGCAGCACGCCAGGCCTCCCTGTCCATCATCAACTCCCAGAGTTCAATCAAACTCATGTCCATCAAGTCGGTGATGCCATCCAGCCATCTCATCCTCTGTCGTCCCCTTCTCCTCTTGCCCCCAATCCCTCCCAGCATCAGAGTCTTTTCCAATGAGTCAACTCTTCACATGAGGTGGCCAAAGTACTGGAGTTTCAGCTTTAACATCAATCCTTCCAATGAACACCCAGGACTGATCTCCTTTAGAATGGACCGGTTGGATCTCCTTACAGTCCAAGGGACTGTCAAGAGTCTTCTCCAACACCACAGTTTGAAAGCATCAATTCTTCAGTGCTCAGCTTTCTTCATAGTCCAACTTTCACATCCATACATGACCACTGGAAAAACCATAGCCTTGACTAGACGTACCTTTGTTGGCAAAATAATGTCTCTGCTTTTCAATATGCTATCTAGGTTGGCCATTAACTTTCCTTCCAAGGAGTAAGCGTCTTTTAATTTCATGGCTGCAATCACCATCTGCAGTGATTTTGGAGCTCCAAAAAATAAAGTCTGACACTGTTTCCACTGTTTCCCTATCTATTCCCCATGAAGTAGTGGGACCTGATGACATGATCTTCATTTTCTGAATGTTGAGCTTTAAGCCAACTTTTTCACTCTCCTCTTTCACTTTCATCAAGAGGCTTTTTAGTTCCTCTTCACTTTCTGGCACAAGGGTGGTGTCATCTGCATATCTGAGGTTATTGATATTTCTCCCAGCAATCTTGATTCCAGCTTGTGCTTCTTCCAGGCCAGCGTTTCTCATGATGTACTCTGCATATAAGTTAAATAAACAGGGTGACAATATACAGCCTTGACGTACTCCTTTTCCTATTTGGAACCTAAGCATTTAAATGTGGCTCATGTTGAATTGAGATATGCTGTGAAAATAAAATACACACTGAATTTCAAAGACTTTAGTATGGAAAAAAGAATATAGAATGCCTCATTTGTAATTTTTTATGTTGGTTTCATGTTGAAATCATAATTTTGATGTGTTAAAATACAGTATTAAAATGAATTTCATCTGTTTCTTTTTACTTTTTTATTGTGGCTGCTAGAAAAACTTTAACTACATATATGGCTTACAGTATATTTCCATTGGACAGTCGTAGTCTAGAGCATAGAGTTGGTAAACTATCAGTTGCAGGACAGATTTGGTCTACAGCCTGTTTTGATGTGACCTGAGTGCTAAAAATAGTTTTTACATTTTTTCAAAGAGTTAAAAAAAAGAAATAATATAAGGGGAATATGCAACTGTGGGTGATCAACAAAGTCTAAAATACTTACTGTCTAGCCTTTATTAGTCTAGAACATACAAAGAGGGCAGTAGAACAAGATATCAAGGGAGGGCAGGGTCCAGATCATAAAGGGCCTTTTGAATCACAATAAGTTGTTTAGATCTTATTAAAAGAGCAGTAGAAATATAAGAATGGTTTTAAGCAGGAGCATGACATGATCAGATTTATATTCTTAAATAATAATTGTCTGTGCGTGTGTGCACATGTACTCCTTGAATAGTCTACCCCAGGACTTATTTGGACTAAAGAGTGTCACTTTCTTGTTTTACCAAAAACTCACTGGAAGAGGGTATTGAAGGAGGTTGGATGGCAGTTTTACACCAAACCCAGAGTTCTGCATTGTCATCATAATTGCACTTAATATGTGCATGGCATTTTCTGAGCTGCATGTCTTATCTCGTTGACAGCATTTTGTTCCTTTAAGTAGTTGCAGCTCCCTTAGCAAGGTAGAACAGTATGAACAAGAAACCACCTGAATGACTCCATTCCTAAGACCAAGTAAGGCTTTGGTCCTTGGCTTCCACTGGTAGTGATATGGAACTGGTTGAGGCCATGAGAATGTGTGCAACCATGTGACTGAACAGATCCCAGGGAGATGCAACCAATCTGCAGTACTTTGGAAGTCCACATCCCAGCAAGGACTGCATACTACTCAAACCTCTCCCTGCTTATTTCCCTCTTTAATAGGGAACTGGAGATCCCTATCCAGGTCTCTTACTAGTACTGGGATAGTCTGTCTCACCTCTGAGGTCCCACAATATAATCTGTTTCTGTTGCTGAAATGAGACTTGTCTCTCTACTTCCTTGAATTACTGTGTCATCATACCATAGAGAGAGGTTTGGTATTTTACACAACTCTAATGGGCAGGGTGGGCTTCCCAGGTTGTTCAGAAGTAAAGAATCTGCCTGCCAATGCAGGAGATGCAGGTTTGATCCCTGCGTTGGGAAGATCCCCTGGAGGAGGAAATGGCAACCCATTTCAATTCTTGCGTGGAGAATTCCAGGAGCAGAGGAGCCCGGTGGGCTATAGTCCTTAGGCTCGCAGGGTCGGTCATGACTGAGTGAATGAGTGTGTGTGTGTGCATGCGTGCACACACACACACACACACACACAATATGGGCAGGGTAGGCTAACCACTGTAATAAGTCAAAAACTCATTAGTGGCTATATACAACAGTTTGTGTATGATTGACAACACATCCCACTCTAGGTTGGATGGGTGCTGGGAGGTGAGCAATAGGAGAGACCTCAGTTCTATGCAGTCATTCAAGGACCCAGGCTCACGCCAGCTTGTGGCTCCTTCCTCCTCTAGATCCACCAAGGCTGTCCAGCTAGCAGGTGGAGAAAGAGAAAGTCAAGAAGGCACAACTGCTGTCAGTTACCTTGATCTGGAAGTCATAGCTGTCACGTTGCTCACATTTTACTGGCAAGCCTGAGTCACATGACCCCATCTGAAGATGGTAGGCTAGGAAATGTGATCTTTCTGTGAGAGCACTAGAGAGCACAGCAACCTCACATGGTACCCGGGCAGTTCTTCTTTAAGATAACTCACAAGCTAGGCCATTTTCTTCCCAATATGTGCAAACGTTATTATACTTCTCAGGTAAGAGATTTGCCTTTATTCTAAAGAAACCATTTAATTTTACACTGACCTTACTGGTGTTATACTGGCTTTGTCCTTTTAGTTCTGTTTTTTGTGCAAGTCTATTTTCCCTCGGATTTTAGACCTTCTTACTCCTATTACTAAGTTTGTATGTACAGTCTGTGTATGTATGTGTTATATATATATAGGCTATATATATATAGGCTTTCCCAGCGGCTCAGCAGTGATGAAGTCATCTGCAATGCAGGAGTTGGGAAGGGTTGGGAAGATCCCCTGGAGGAGGGCACCGCAACTGAGTCCAGTATTCTTTCTTGGAGAATCCCATGGACAGAGGAACCTGACAAGCTACAGTCCAGAGTCACAAAAAGTCAGATGCAACTGAAGTGACTAAGCACACACATATGTGTATATATGTACATATATACAGGCTGTGCTGCATAGCATGTAGGATCTTAGTTCCCCAACCACAGATTGAACGTGTTCCCCCTGCAGTGGAAGCACAAGTCTTAACCTCTGGACCACCAGGGAAATCCCCATATGGGTACATTTTAATGTCATTTTACTCTGTATTATTTTACTCTGTAACACACTTAATCTTCACAGTAACCCTATGAGATGGGTATTATTATTACCTCCACTTTAGAGGTAGAGAGATGTGGAGAGATGCAGTGACCTTTTACCAAGTGAGTGGCTGAGCTGTTTTCACTCCAGCGCGTGCCTGACCTCAGGCCTGAACTCTGAGAGAAGACCTCATGTTACATTCCTTTCTGGACCAGGCTAGACCAACTTTTTCATCTTCCTCTCTGCCTCCGCTTTGCCTACCTCACAAAAAGCTGCCCGTACATCTTCTTTCAGATATTTCCTCCCTTTTCAAACTCTGGGGCTCTAGAGTTCACTTGCATATGTAGGGAGATCTTGTCTCTGACTGGTTCCCATGGTAGTTTTATAAAATATAAAATGGGGGGAGGAGCCAAGATGGCGGAGGAGTAGGACGGGGAGAACACTTTCTCCCCCACAAATTCATCAAAAGAGCATTTAAACGTCGAGTAAATTCCACAAAACAACTTCTGAATGCCGGCAGAGGACATCAGGCACCCAGAAAAGCAACCCAACTCTTCGAAAGGAGATAACTGAGTGGCGAGGAGGCGATAAGTCGCAGCATTGGCGCTCGCCAAACACCTCATCACTTGAGCTGCTCGGACCTGGGAAGAGCACAAAACTCAGGCCCAACTGAGTCTGCGCCTCTGAGGACTACCTGAGTGCCTGAACCTGAGCGGCTTGGACCTGGGAGGTACATGCAGCCCAGGGCCAGCCTCGGATTGTTCCCAGCGGAACAACCTAGAGCCCGAGCAGTGTGGGCAGGGAGGCTACACACGCCGTGAGCGGGGGCAGACCCAGTGTGGCTGAGGCACTGCGAGCGCACGCCAGTGTTATTTGTTTGCAGCATCCCTCCCTCCCTCCCCACGGCGCGACTGAACAAAGAGAAGAAATACAGCTCCACCCATCAGAACACCGACACAAGCTTCCCTAACCAGGAAACCTTGACAAGCCACCTGTACAAACCCACACACAGCGAGGAAAAGCCACAATAAAGAGAACTCCACAAACTGCCAGAATACAGAAAGAACACCCCAAACTCAGCAATTTAAACAAGATGAAGAGACAGAGGAATAGCCAGCAGATAAAGGAACAGGATAAATGCCCACCAAACCAAACCAAAGAGGAAGAGATAGGGAATCTACCTGATAAAGAATTCCGAATAATGATAGTGAAATTGATCCAAAATCTTGAAATTAAAATGGAATCACAGATAAATAGCTTGGAGACATGGATTGAGAAGATGCAAGAAAGGTTTAACAAGGACCTAGAAGAAATAAAAAAGAGTCAATATATAATGAATAATGCAATAAATGAAATTAAAAACACTCTGGAGGCAACAAATAGTAGAATAACAGAGACAGAAGATAGGATTAGTGAATTAGAAGATAGAATGGTAGAAATAAATGAATCAGAGAGAATAAAAGAAAAACGAATTAAAAGAAATGAGGACAATCTCAGAGACCTCCAGGACAATATTAAACGCTACAACATTCAAATCATAGGGGTTCCAGAAGAAGAAGACAAAAAGAAAGACCATGAGAAAATACTTGAGGAGATAATAGTTGAAAACTTCCCTAAACTGGGGAAGGAAATAATCACCCAAGTCCAAGAAACCCAGAGAATCCCAAACAGGATAAACCCAAGGCGAAACACCCCAAGATACATATTAATCAAATTAACAAAGATCAAACACAAAGAACAAATATTAAAAGCAGCAAGGGAAAAACAACAAATAACACACAAGGGAATTCCCATAAGGATAACAGCTTATCTTT
>NW_011494781.1:3896556-3899213 GCF_000754665.1 Bison bison bison | reverse complement strand
CAAAACAATAAAGTAAATGGCAACGGGATCATACTTATCAGTAATTACCTTAAACGTAAATGGGTTGAATGCCCCAACCAAAAGACAAAGACTGGCTGAATGGATACAAAAACAAGACCCCTACATATGTTGTCTACAGGAGACCCACCTCAAAACAGGGGACACATACAGACTGAAAGTGAAGGGCTGGAAAAAGATTTTCCATGCAAATAGGGACCAAAAGAAAGCAGGAGTAGCAATACTCATATCAGATAAAATAGACTTTAAAATAAAGGCTGTGAAAAGAGACAAAGAAGGTCACTACATAATGATCAAAGGATCAATCCAAGAAGAAGATATAACAATTATAAATATATATGCACCCAACACAGGAGCACCGCAGTATGTAAGACAAATGTTAACAAGTATGAAAGGAGAAATTAACAATAACACAATAATAGTGGGAGACTTTAATACCCCACTCACACCTATGGATAGATCAACTAAACAGAAAATTAACAAGGAAACACAAACTTTAAACGATACAATAGACCAGTTAGACCTAATTGATAGCTATAGGACATTTCATCCCAAAACAATGAATTTCACCTTTTTCTCAAGCCCACATGGAACCTTCTCCAGGATAGATCACATCCTGGGCCATAAAGCTAGCCTTGGTAAATTCAAAAAAATAGAAATCATTCCAAGCATCTTTTCTGACCACAATGCAGTAAGATTAGATCTCAATTACAGGAGAAAAACTATTAAAAATTCCAACATATGGAGGCTGAACAACACGCTGCTGAATAACCAACAAATCACAGAAGAAATCAAAAAAGAAATCAAAATTTGCATAGAAACGAATGAAAATGAAAACACAACAACCCAAAACCTGTGGGACACAGTAAAAGCAGTCCTAAGGGGAAAGTTCATAGCAATACAGGCACACCTCAAGAAACAAGAAAAAAGTCAAATAAATAACCTAACTCTACACCTAAAGCAACTAGAAAAGGAAGAAATGAAGAACCCCAGGGTTAGTAGAAGGAAAGGAATCTTTAAAATTAGAGCAGAAATAAATGCAAAAGAAACAAAAGAGACCATAGCAAAAATCAACAAAGCCAAAAGCTGGTTCTTTGAAAGGATAAATAAAATTGACAAACCATTAGCCAGATTCATCAAGAAACAAAAGGAGAAAAATCAAATCAACAAAATTAGAAACGAAAATGGAGAGATCACAACAGTCAACACAGAAATGCAAAGGATCATAAGAGACTACTATCAACAGTTATATGCCAATAAAATGGACAACGTGGAAGAAATGGACAAATTCTTAGAAAAGTACAACTTTCCAAAACTGGACCAGGAAGAAATAGAAAATCTTAACAGACCCATCACAAGCACGGAAATTGAAACTGTAATCAAAAATCTTCCAGCAAACAAAAGCCCCGGTCCAGACGGCTTCACAGCTGAATTCTACCAAAAATTTAGAGAAGAGCTAACACCTATCCTGCTCAAACTCTTCCAGAAAATTGCAGAGGAAGGTAAACTTCCAAACTCATTCTATGAGGCCACCATCACCCTAATACCAAAACCTGACAAAGATCCCACAAAAAAAAGAAAACTACAGGCCAATATCACTGATGAACATAGATGCAAAAATCCTTAACAAAATTCTAGCAATCAGAATCCAACAACACATTAAAAAGATCATACACCATGACCAAGTGGGCTTTATCCCAGGGATGCAAGGATTCTTCAATATCCGCAGGTCAATCAATGTAATACACCACATTAACAAATTGAAAAATAAAAACCATATGATTATCTCAATAGATGCAGAGAAAGCCTTTGACAAAATTCAACATCCATTTATGATAAAAACTCTCCAGAAAGCAGGAATAGAAGGAACATACCTCAACATAATAAAAGCTATATATGACAAACCCACAGCAAACATTATCCTCAATGGTGAAAAATTGAAAGCATTTCCTCTAAAGTCAGGAACAAGACAAGGGTGCCCACTTTCACCATTACTATTCAACATAGTTTTGGAAGTTTTGGCCACAGCAATCAGAGCAGAAAAAGAAATAAAAGGAATCCAAATTGGAAAAGAAGAAGTAAAACTCTCACTGTTTGCAGATGACATGATCCTCTACATAGAAAACCCTAAAGACTCCACCAGAAAATTACTAGAACTAATCAATGACTATAGTAAAGTTGCAGGATATAAAATCAACACACAGAAATCCCTTGCATTCCTATATACTAATAATGAGAAAACAGAAAGAGAAATTAAGGAAACAATTCCATTCACCATTGCAACGGAAAGAATAAAATACTTAGGAATATATCTACCTAAAGAAACTAAAGACCTATATATAGAAAACTATAAAACACTGGTGAAAGAAATCAAAGAGGACACTAATAGATGGAGAAATATACCATGTTCATGGATTGGAAGAATCAATATAGTGAAAATGAGTATACTACCCAAAGCAATTTATAGATTCAATGCAATCCCTATCAAGCTACCAACAGTATTCTTCACAGAGCTAGAACAAATAATTTCACAATTTGTATGGAAATACAAAAAACCTCGAATAGCCAAAGCGATCTTGAGAAAGAAAAATGGAACTGGAGGAATCAACCTACCTGACTTCAGGCTCTACTACAAAGCC
>NW_011494781.1:3874770-3896202 GCF_000754665.1 Bison bison bison | reverse complement strand
CAACTCCTACAGCTCAACTCCAGAAAAATAAATGACCCAATCAAAAAATGGGCCAAAGATCTAAATAGACATTTCTCCAAAGAAGACATACAGATGGCTAACAAACACATGAAAAGATGCTCAACATCACTCATTATCAGAGAAATGCAAATCAAAACCACTATGAGATACCATTTCACACCAGTCAGAATGGCTGCGATCCAAAAGTCTACAAATAACAAATGCTGGAGAGGGTGTGGAGAAAAGGGAATCCTCTTACACTGTTGGTGGGAATGCAAACTAGTACAGCCACTATGGAGAACAGTGTGGAGATTCCTTAAAAAACTGGAAATAGAACTGCCTTATGATCCAGCAATCCCACTGCTGGGCATACAAACTGAGGAAACCAGAAGGGAAAGAGACACGTGTACCCCAATGTTCATCGCAGCACTGTTTATAATAGCCAGGACATGGAAGCAACCTAGATGTCCATCAGGAGATGAATGGATAAGGAAGCTATGGTACATATACACAATGGAGTATTACTCAGCCATTAAAAAGAATACATTTGAATCAGTTCTAATGAGGTGGATGAAACTGGAGCCTATTATACAGAGTGAAGTAAGCCAGAAGGAAAAACACCAATACAGTATACTAACACATATATATGGAATTTAGAAAGATGGTAACGATAACCCTGTATACGAGACAGCAAAAGAGACACTGATGTATAGAGCAGTCTTATGGACTCTGTGGGAGAGGGAGAGGGTGGGAAGATTTGGGAGAATGGCATTGAAACATGTAAAATATCATGTATGAAACGAGATGCCAGTCCAGGTTCAATGCACGATACTGGATGCTTGGGGCTGGTGCACTGGGACGACCCAGAGGGATGGTATAGGGAGGGAGGAGGGAGGAGGGTTCAGGATGGGGAACACATGTATACCTGTGGTGGATTCATTTTGATATTTGGCAAAACTAATACAATTATGTAAAGTTTAAAAATAAAATAAAATTAATTAAAAATAAAATAAAATATAAAATGGAAGACCAATCAGGATTAAGTTAATATGAAATTCTGAGTTTAGTTACATAAAGTTAGGGAAAAAGGGATGGAAAATGTTGATAAAGACATTTCAGGGAATCCTAAATAGTCCCTTTCTTGTTTGGGACATACAAAAGAAGACAGAGCTTTTAGAAATTACTATGTACAGTCAGTCAACAAGTACTTGCAGTGTATTTACCTTGGAACTTACTCTAAATGACCCTTTGGGTCAAGCCTTGCTATTTTTGTGTTGGTTGGAAGAACCTGTGTCTGTGTAGCTGTTGAATTGAAATAACGATTTGACTAGCCTCTCTGGTGATTTTTCTGGCACACTATAAATCTTAACTAAGTGTCTGTAGGTGTGGAGATTTGGTTGAATGCACCAAGATTTCATTATTCATAGAAATGATCAAAGAACCCCAGAGATCACTAACAGATACAACCTAAGAAGAGAGTACTAGAGAAAACACTTGAGTCTCTAGCAGCAACACAGACTAGAATAAGAATTTCTGGTTTGATATGTGCTGAGTTCCATCCCTGGAGTTTTTTAAGCCCTGTACCATTCTTTACTTCTTCCCTCTTTAGGTTTGACTTGCACTGATTTTGGCCTACGGTCCAGGATGGTTTGTTCTCGGGACCAGACCTGACCAGAGTCGACCTCATGAGCACTTCAACCTCTCCAGCTGCCATGCTCCTCCGGAGGCTGAGGCGGCTGTCTTGGGGCAGCACCGCTGTCCAGCTCTTCATCTTAACAGTGGTGACCTTTGGTCTGCTGGCCCCGCTGGCCTGTCACCGGCTTCTGCACTCTTACTTCTACCTGCGCCACTGGCATCTGAACCAAATGAGCCAAGAGTTCCTGCAGCAGAGCTTGAAAGAAGGTGAAGCTGCCCTGCACTACTTTGAGGAGCTGCCCTCTGCCAACGGCTCGGTGCCCATCGTCTGGCAGGCCACGCCGCGGCCCTGGCTGGTCATCACCATCATCACTGTGGACAGGCAGCCTGGCTTCCACTACGTCCTGCAGGTGGTGTCCCAGTTCCACCGGCTCCTTCAACAGTGTGGCCCCCAATGTGAGGGGCACCAACTCTTCCTGTGCAACGTGGAGCGGAGCGTGAGCCATTTTGATGCCAAGCTGCTGTCCAAGTACGTCCCTGTGGCCAACCGCTATGAGGGCACCGAGGATGACTATGGCGATGACCCTTCCACCAACTCGTTTGAAAAGGAGAAGCAGGACTACGTCTATTGTCTGGAATCCTCCCTGCAGACCTACAACCCAGACTATGTCCTGATGGTGGAAGATGATGCCGTCCCAGAGGAGCAGATCTTTCCAGTCCTGGAGCACCTTCTGCGGGCTCGCTTCTCTGAGCCCCACCTCCAAGATGCCCTCTATCTGAAGCTCTATCACCCCGAGAGGCTCCAGCACTACATCAACCCGGAGCCCATGCGTATCCTGGAGTGGCTCGGTGTCGGCATGTTGCTGGGGCCCTTACTAACCTGGATATACATGCGGTTTGCCAGCCGCCCGGGGTTTAGCTGGCCCGTCATGCTCTTCTTCTCCCTGTACAGCATGGGTCTGGTGGAGCTGGTGGGCCGCCACTACTTCCTGGAGCTGCGGCGGCTGAGTCCTTCCCTGTACAGCGTGGTCCCCGCTTCACAGTGTTGCACCCCTGCCATGCTCTTCCCTGCCCCTGCGGCCCGCCGGACCCTCACCTACCTGTCCCAGGTTTACTGCCACAAGGGCTTCGGCAAGGACATGGCACTGTACTCACTGTTGAGGGCCAAGGGGGAACGGGCCTACGTGGTGGAGCCCAATCTCGTGAAACACATCGGACTCTTCTCCAGCCTTCGGTACAACTTTCACCCCAGTCTGCTCTAGCCTGCCAAGAAATGCCTTTCTGAAACTGGCCACTTCTTGGAGATTCAACTATTGAGCTCTTTATTTGAATCTGGTTGCTTGCAGATAATTCATTGTTTTAAGGTTGCCAGGGATATAGGCACTGGGATGGCTGGGATTAAATATAAGTCAAGAACGTTGGCTTTAGTAACTCTCAGGCAAAGGCAGGCTGTTCACTGTGGGCCCAGACCTCTCGCCCTCCACACAGCCACATTGCCTCATGCAGTCTGACCCACTGAATGATGGACATTTAAATACCACTTATATTCTCCTGTTTCTCATTCTGCTTCGTGACAGAGTTTGTGACTGCCAAAATTATTGTGCACAGTGGTTCCACTGGTTTAGGATTTTAAAGGTAGAATATGAATGATAAAAGGTGAGATTCCCTTATAGTGACTTCTTTCTCACTGGGAATAAGAATGGATATATATTTAGGATATATATCCCAAGACGCAGGACCATAGATTCTATTTATTTCCTTGCTATGACATAATAAAAGCTGCATAGTGCCTGCCATCTTGGAGGCTGGTGAGCTGGCTACTGTTACCTGGCATTTTCTTTTCCACACATCTGTAGTGCACTGATAATCAACTTTGACTGTGAAAACTTTAAGGCACAGCAAGATCTGAAAGCACTTTCTGGATCATCAAGTCAGATTGCTTATGTTTAGTTTTCAATTTAATATTGAAGATTTCTATTGTATTCTGATTCTTTGAAAGTTGGACTTTGCAGAATGATGTAGAATGGCTGAGCTCTTTACTAATGGCATATCCTTTCCCCCAACTTTGCTGGCTAATCATTCACCCTCATTCTTTTTCTTCTATAGCATGATGTTACAGAAGAAAAAGTAGGGACTGAAGTCAGAAGACCTGAATTTTTATATCAAATCTCTGTCGTGTCCTAGTGGTGTGAACTTGGGCAAGTTATAAGCACTCTGAGCCTCAGTTTTCTCACCTGTAAAATGGGGACAGTGATATCTTCCCTTTTAAGTTGCCTTGGAGATTAAATGACAGAATATGTGTAAAACACTAGCAAGTGCTTATCTCATAAAGGGCATTTGGTGAATATTAGCTCTTTTCTCTCCTATATTAAGCATATAAAACTCAAGTGTATTTTGGATAAAGATATTAGTGATATTATTTAAAGTATGAAATGGGGTATAGGGCTGACACCTATGGAGCAGCTGTTCCTGACCAAACACTACTAGAATAAAGGTTGACTTTTCCTTGTTACTGCAGAAGGATATACAGCTCAGTTTCATCTAGCCCCACCTCCAACCAAGCCCAAAATAAGACTTGTTCATTCAAATTGGAAATGATCTAAGACTCCGGTTGAGCCTATTCCAAGACTAGCATCTGAAAATTACTTTTCTCAAAAGTTATAAATAAATGTCATTTGACAGTACTTATCAAACCAGTGGCCAAAGAGTCCTTATGGCGGTGGATGATTATATTAGAGTTCAAGCAGCTCTCTGCTTTGTTTCAGTGCCACGTCTTCTGTTTGCTTTAAGTTTTCACAGTGAGCTCCTGTCTTGGAATCTGCTTGAGAACACTGAGGGAGTAACAGGGCTTCATCACCATACTTTACAGATGAACAAAAAGGCTCACAGATGTTAAAGAACTTCTTCAGGTTCACACAGCTGAACAGCAGCAGAGAGCACTGGAATGTAGTAGCTTTTCTGACTTCAAGCCCCTGTACTTTTCTCTCAACCACAATCATTTTATAAATATCTATGTAGTCAAATTCTCTTTTGTGAAATCTGTAACCTGGACAAAATAATGTCTTTGTAAGCTAAGATGGTAAAAACTCACTGTGGTGTTGGTCTTGGGGAACAAACAGGTGTCCGTGTGTGTTGTGTTGTTATAGTAAGCTGTTATGTATCCCCCGGGAATGTCCAAAGTGACCAGAGCTGCTAGGTGACTTACTGAGATGCTCAGATTCCATCCTTTCACCCCCACCCCAACCCCAGTAACAGGTTCAGCCCCATGTCTGAGAACAGAACCACCCCCAACCTAGAACTAATTTGAGTTTGTTGCATTAAGATTAGATCTCCTGGTGGAAAGTTTGTGTCCAATGACAGAACATTTAAGCTAGCTAATCCCTAGATCAGAATCTTTGCTGGTTTTCATTTCTGCTCTTTCTAATTCCATTGTCTACTGCACACAGACATCCCTTCCTGTGACTCCTTCCTTCTCAATGGCTGAGGTCATCTTTGTCGT
Source organism: Bison bison bison (assembly GCF_000754665.1). NCBI lineage: Eukaryota > Metazoa > Chordata > Mammalia > Artiodactyla > Bovidae > Bison > Bison bison. The sequence continues at coordinate 3,891,068 of NW_011494781.1, read as the reverse complement.
GTCTTATTTTTCTACCTACACACTAAGACATCTTCCCACATTGATCTTAACTAGAATCTGCCATCCTTGGATATTTTCTGCAGAAGCAACAGTCCTACCCACCTTTATCCCTACCCACTTTCTAGATCACCCTTCCTTTTGTCTCTCATTCCTAGAGTCCAAATTGTGCATGTTATCTTGGATTAGGACTGCTGGCAGCTTTACACCAAAGCTGAGGTCTCTCGTTTAATCCTAAGCAGGGGGCTAGGGAGAAACTCAAGTCCCCTTCCAGCATCAAGGGACATAATCTACCAGAAGGGTGAAGGTCTCTAATAGTCCTGTATACTTTTCAGAATTTAAATTATTGTCAGGTCTAAGAAGCTCCCTATTGTGACTGAGTGTATTTGCATAGACTTATCAGTTCAAATAAATGAACCATTTCACTGAGGCATCCTAAGAAGCCTTGGTTTTCTCTCATTTCTATAGCTGGATTTTTCTGATATGGTGAATAGGATCAAAACCACCCACACGCTCACACTATTGTGGAGTCCCAAGGTAGCCATTCAAAAGTATGGGCTGTTTGCTTAAAAATTCATAACTGATTTTCTTATATTTCTTAAATGGAAACATTTGAATTGTGTGTGTGTGTGTTTTTCTACTGTCATAATTTTTAAAAAGTGTTGAGAATACTACAGTGCAACTAGAGAATACAAGTAGGATGAATATAATGATAGGATTAATTTAATTTACCTTGGATACAGTCCTCATTTGAGGGAATTTATTTAATTGGTAACTTAATTTGTGTAAAGAGATTCTAATTGGATTTGATTACTGTGGGATTTTTATATATACTATGATGCATTTAGAATTACAGTGACATGATACAAAACTGGGTAACTTTAAAGTCACACGAACCATTTGGATATTTTTATCCCAAGCACATGAATTTGCTGAGAAATGTTCATTAGCTGACAATTTTTTTTTTTAGGTTGGATTACCTTTGGGACTATGTCAAAGATGATTGGAGATGTAATTTTAAAGTACTTAATATAACTGCAATGGAGATGCGCTATGGCTTCCAGTAGTCAGATTACAGCATTGTTGTGAGTCATCAGCAATGAATGGGGAGTTCTGCTTTAAAATTTAACAGATTTTCTTTTTTTTTTCTAAAAAACCTTTTGATTCTGTATTAGGTTATAGCCGATTAAAAATGTTGTGATAGTTTCAGATGAATAAGGAAGGTATTCAGGCATACATATGCATGTATCCATTCTCTCCCAAACTCCCCTCCCATCCAGGCTAGCCCATAACATTGAGCAGAATTCCCTGTGCTATACAGTAGGTCCTTGTTGGTTATCCATTCTAAATATAGCAGTGTGTACATGATCATCCCAAAATAATTAGGGATGATAATTATTCCTAATTATTCCTAATTATTTATTAGGAATAATTATTCCTTCCCTGCATGGCAACCATAAAAAAAATTAACAAATTTTCATGATCTTTTCCCTAATGACCTATGCAGAAATATAGATGAGTGATTTTTTTTTAAGTATTATGTTAACAAATTGGGGGTAAAACCAGATGAAAATCCAAAGGCAAATGATTAATTTATCAAAAAGAAGGACAGATGGCATACTTATGTAGGAACTGGGTAGCTCAGAGAGATGGGTGAAGTAGACAAGGATGTAGAGTGAAGCAGAGGGTCTCACATTTGTCATCGGTTGTGTGTCCCAGACTCCTTTACGTAATAAATCCTCTATGTCTGCCCCACTGTCGTGAAATGCTTATAGGGCTAGCCTATGGAGAATACAAAGGAACAAAATAATGGATAGTGTTCTGGATAAATAATTCATCCCTTTGCTAGGACCTGGCTTCCTATCACACTAAGAATAAAATACTACAAACCCCTACATTACTTTCCAGGCCAGATGTGACCTGTCCCTGCAAAACTTCATGTCTTGCCATTTCCATGCTCTTTCTCCAAGCTATAGTCACACCTGCTCTCTTTCACTTCTTTGGACTTGTTACATTGGTTCTTACCACAGAGGGACTTTGCACTGCCATTTTCTGTATCTGGAATGCTTGTCTCTTAGCTGAATCTTTCCTGTATACAGATCTCAATTAAAATTTAACCCCTCCTCCCCCAACAGACTTTTCATCCCATCTAAAGCATTCTTATCCCTTCCCAACCCCCAGGTCATCTATCACTTTATGCAGTTTGATTCCCTTTGAAGCTCTTATTACCTGAAATTTATTATTTTGTCTTTTTTCCCCCCTCCATCCTCCCCACCCCCCTACAGAATATAAGTGCCACAATATCAGGAGTCTTCTAGGTTTCATTCATTGCTCTATCCCTTGAACCTGGAACAATACCTAACACATAGTAGGAAATGAATGAGAGAGAGAGAAATGGGGGTAGTGGGGGAAGGAAGGAAGGGAGGAAAAGAGTAAAGGGATCCACAGTGGAAATGCATACAGAAAAGAAGAATACTGAAAGGAAGAGAAATGGGACTAAGGAAGAAAATTAGGGAGGAGCAAAGAGGATCCAGGTAGTGAGGACTGGTTGCGATGTACAATTTTGACTCCTGAAAAAATTTGCTACTTGCATTCCAGGCAAAGAGAATGGCAAATGCAAAAAGGAACTTTCTACACCACCACATAGCTACTTTTTCCTTTGTTGTTATTAGAGTTTTAGTTTCAGTGTGTGTGTTGGGGGTCATGTGTGTTTGGAGGGGGATCCTCCCTACGTGTTATTCTTAGGGGAGGGATGGGTTTTCTCTTTCAGGTTTCAACTGCTGCATCTTCCTGGTATTACCAGTGGGAATCATCTAGACGTGCATACCACCCATGGTGGCTCTACAACCTATTCTAGGACTTATAGGCAAGAGGCTGGAAAGAGAATGAAGGAAAGATCACCACCAGTGCCAGTGAACTCTTCTCAAGTTCTTTCAGTAAGTGGTGAAGTCAACCATGTAGCTCTGCATGATAGGGGTGGGCTTTGGCAAAGCATTATATGACTTAACACAAGCCAAGAATAGAGAGGTAAACTTTCCCTAGAGGCTTGATAGGAGGAGCAGAAAACTTTAAGGGTCATTTTTTCCGGTACACAACTTGGGTGTTTTTTATGTTTTGTTAGTGTAGCTTTGTTTAAATCTGAACAAGTTGAGTCCTCTGCAAAATTCGTGCACTGGCAACATGTTAGACAAAGAATTTTGTCTAACCCCTATTTGCTTTTATCTAGAAAAAAATGTAAACCCTGGCACTGTTGTGACTGGGGGACCTGAAACAGAAGTCAACAAGTTGCGTGTAGATTGCTTTCCAGCAACATGTTTGGACAGTTACTCTTGTCTTTTACCAAACCCCTGTCCAGCCGCAATACGTACACAACCAGAAGCCATAACCAGCAAAAGCAGCTTGGCTTCTGTCTAGCTCCCCCTCCAGAGAGGTTTGCGATAAAGGAGCGGTAGGATTACATCTTCTTCCTGTAACGTACACATGGAATGCTCTCCCTCTTTTGAACAAGAAAAGGAAAGAGCAACCATATTTTAAAAGATACTAAACAATGGTATGTATCTTCACATTCAAAATTGTAGTTCATGTATTATTATATAAGGAGCTATGCCAAACAAATTAATCATAAGTAAATCTAAATTTAGCTGTTTATCCCCAACTTAATAAATGCCTAAATCATATTAGCGGTATTCAGTTGACTCAAGCTTTTTTTCTTTTTCAGTCTAGCTGAACTATTAGCATAAATGCCCCAATCTGCAGAAACACAGTGGTGAATCTGAAAGAGAAAAGGCTTTGAAGAGGTTAGAATCGTGGTTTTTTTTTTTTCAGATGCCTGTTCAGTTCAATTCAGTCACTCAGTTGTATCCAACTCTTTGCAACCCCATGGACTGCAGCACGCCAGGCTCCCCTGTCCATCACCAACTCCCAGAGCCTTCTCAAACTCATGTCCATCACATCGGTGATACCATCCAAACGTCTCATCCTCTGTCATCCCCTTCTCTTGCCTTCAATCATTCCCAGCATCAGTGTCTTTTCCATTGAGTTGGTTCTTCGCATCAAATGGCCAAAGTATTGGAGTTTCAGCTTCAGCATCAGTCCTTCCAATGAATATTCAGGACTGACTTCCTTTAGGATGGACTGGTTGGATCTCCTTGAAGTCCAGGGGACTCTCAAGAGTCTTCTCCAACACCACAGTTCAAAAACATCAATTCTTCAGTGTTCAGCTTTCTTTACAGTCCAGCTCTCACATCCATACATGACTACTGGAAAAACCATAGCTTTGACTACACAGACCTTTGTTGGTAAAGTAATGTCTCTGCTTTTTAATATGCTGTCTAGGTTGGTCGTAACTTTTTTTCCAAAGAATAAGGTCTTTTAATTTTATGGCTGCAGTCACCATCTGCAGGATTTTGGAGCCCAAAAAAATAGTCTCTCACCATTTCCATTGTTTCCCCATCTATTTGCCGTGAAGTGATGGAACTGGGTGCCATTAGTTTTGTGAATGTCGAGTTTTAAGCCAACTTTTTCACTCTTCTTTTTCACTTTCATCCAGAGGCTCTTTAGTTCTTCTTCACTTTCTTCCATAAGGGTGGTGTCATCTGCATGTCTGAGGTTATTGATATTTCTCCAGGCAATCTTGATTCCAGATACCAGTTAACACCAGCCAATGGAAGACAAGAACTGTTTCAGCCAAATGAACCCCTTATTGTCACACTTAAACATTAGTCCTCACACTAAGGTAGACACATTAAATTCTGAATGGTGTCTGAGGAGCCCTTTAACACAAGAAATTTTGTTTTTTAAAAGACACCAAGTCTCATATATTAATTTGCACTTATTGAGTGCCTACAGGGTGACAGGGACTATGCCTAGTGCTAGAGACCCAACGATGAGTGAGTAAGACAGCTTTCTTCTTTTCAGGACCTTGGCATCCAAGGGAGCAGCTAGTATAGTAAGGTGAGTCTGGGATGGTGGGGTTATAGGATACTGTCTATAAATCACCCCAAAACGCCAGAGGTCTAAGTTACTCCAACTTCCTCAGCTCTTCTGCAACCACTTTTGCTGAGCACAACGTGATCCACCGAAGAAGTCTCCAACTAACAAAGGAAATGTTTTACATAAACATTTATTTACAGAAAAAAATGAGAGGTGTGGGTGAAGGGAATTGGCTTGTCCCAGCTAAGAAGAATTTAAGGAGGGTGAGTTGACTCTTGGAGAAGGTGCTGTGGGGATAAGATATGTATCTTTTGATGTAAGAGGAAGATTCAGAAAATTATCCTTGAAGGGTTATTTATTTTTCTTTCATTTCTAGGAAAACAAGTCTCTTGATATCCTATTTTCTAATCCAAATTCATGTGAGGTCTTTTTTCTGAAACTGAATAAAATTGACTTCCAAAGAAAGAACTGTGCTTGCCCAGAGGTGACACACCTTCTTGGCAGCAACTTGCCCTTACCTCAAAAAAGAATCAAGGAAACATCTCATTCCAGGGACTTCCCCAGCACTCTGTGCTTTCACTGCAGTGGGCATGAGTTCCAACACTGGTCAGGAATTAAGATTCCCATGTCATGCAGCCAAAAAAAGAGAAAGAAAACCTCACAACCTCACCCCAAATGTTTTACTATCTCACCTTGGTGACCAAAGCTTGTTGATCCTCACATAAAGAGGACTCTGAGGGTCACAACTGTCATTAGTCTCTCAAGGTGAAAACCAACATTGCCTTGCCAAGGCTTGTAGCCTTTGGGTCTCTTTTGCAAAGTCTGTTCTTTCCAATGCTTATATTCTCCACAGCTAACTGCACGTTAGATCCAGTCTCGAGCTTTCTGCCCTCATAGGTGGGTGACTTCCTCACCCACCAGAAGAGAGTAAGCGTCCTTCTTTCAACTATGAAGAATATTTGACTGAGGGCCAAACATTTCTTCTGCTTGTCCTCATTAAAATTAATTTCTGTCGATTCACATTGAAACAATATTGACCAAAGTTGTCGATCCAGCTGTAAGGCTAGCTGATCAAAGTGCTCTTCCACAAACAATGGGATATTTGTTAACTCACAGTCATGGTTCATAACTCTTCAGCAACTCTAATCCTTACCTCCAAGGATTCCCCCGTATGAATAAACAAAGCAGGATAACAAAACAATAAGAGAAAGACCTGAGTTTTCAGCAAATGTAATTCCTAGTTAGAAAGCATCCACTAGTAATTTCTAGTCACTTGACAATAAGTTTGGTTTGCAAATGAAAATTCTGATTTTATTTGCCAAAGATCAGACACCTCAAATGAACTGGAAAAATGCTATTATCACTCTACTTCTCTGAAAAAGATGTTTGGGATGCTTTCTGGGAGACCCAGCTTCGATCCTTGGGTCAGGAAGATCCCCTGGAGAAGGAAATGGCAACCCACTCCAATATTCTTGCCTGGAAAATCCCATAGGTGGAAGAATCTGGCAGGCTACAGTCGATGGGGGTCACAAAGCCAACAAGGCTGAGCCACTTCACTTTCACTTTCTTTAACTTAGGTCTGGAAATTGTGTTGTGAATTTTGCAGGTTGGTTTCAGCTTGGGATGGTTGTAGCATTAGGATGCATTCAGCAGCAAATAACAGAATCCAGTCTCCCAGGGCCTTCCTTAAGCAATGCTGCTGCTGCTAAGTCACTTCAGTCGTGTCCGACTCTGTGCGACCCCATAGACAGCAGCCCACCAGGCTTCCCCGTCCCTGGGATTCTCCAGGCAAGAATACTGGAGTGGGTTGCCATTTCCTTCTCCAATGCATGAAAGTGAAAAGTGAAAGTGAAGTCGCGCAGTCGTGTCTGACTCTTAGCGACCCCATGGACTGCAGCCTACCAGGCTCCTCCGTCCATGGGATTTTCCAGGCAAAAGTAGTGATGTTAAATTTTCTCACCTAAGAAGTCAGTCAGCAGTGCAATGATGTCATTAAGGACCCAGACTCTCCTCTGTCTTGTTCTGCCACCTTTTGCCACTTTATGGCTATTGCAGTTTCTAAGATCAAATCCACATTCAAAGCAGAAAGGAAAGGCTGAGGTAAAATGCTTTCTTCATGTGAATTTCTGTGGGTGTTTTTTTTTTTTTTTCCCTGGGAAGAACAATTACAGGAAGTCTCCCAACTGACCTCTCCTTTTGTTTCATCTGCCACTATGGGCCATAGGCACATTCCTAGACCAATCAGAGGCAAAGGGAAATAAATCTGAAAAGCCCAACCACAATTTATTCCCTTGTGGCTTGTGTGAGGCCCTGTCTTTCCTGACCTGAAGGGCTCTACTCACCATCCAAATAAGAGATCTTTGACAGCAAGGAAGTAGATCTATATGGATAGCTCATAGGCAAAATGTGAACAGTGACCCTGGGGGGAAGTAATCAAAGTGTTTAGTATTCTTCCTGATCGTGCCACTTTATATGGTATTTAGAAATCAAAGCAACATGTAGATTTATTTAGATTAGATTTATTTAACTGTATAATCATATGGTTAGGTCATAGGAACCTTTCAAAAATATAGTGCTACAGGATTAATTATAGGATTAATTAGTTAAAGGCATTACAGGCTTGGAGAAGCTTCTCCAATTCCTAGAGGCCCATAAGATTGCATTTTCTTCCTGAGCAACTGTGCATGAAACATCATGGAAACAATAAGATTGTTGTTGCTACTTTCAAAGAAGTATAGATAGTTAAACTCAAATTGGATATGGGGATTAGCCATTGACTACTGAAAACTATGCTTTCAATCTGTTGTTGAACTGTCCTGAAATTATTGATTTAGGGCACATGAAGAGCTTTGAATTTTTTTCAAGATTCACAATTTTGTAAAGTGGTCTCATGAATTTTAATGCACAATACAGACCATGCTATAAATTTCTGAAGCCTTCTTTGGCGTGCAAACCTTAATACATCTGCATTCGAAATGTTTTCCTGTTTGTACTCAGTTTCAAGAGAAAACAATGAAATTGAAATCACATTATGTTTACCAAGAGAGTTCATTATCCTTGAAAGTTTGGAGGTAAGTCCAACATGAATCCTAGGAGGATCCCAAAGTTTCTAGTGATGTGAACAATGTTTGGGCGTTTACTCTTCAAGGAAGAAGGACAAAGAGAAGAATGCAGTCAGCTCTGCCAGCTAGAACTGGAATTGCAAACCCTCTCCAACACAAGATATCCCACAACTCAGTCAATTAATACCTAGAGACACCAGGTCTCACCTAGTGACACTAATGTAGTCATTTAATATCAAATAATGCATATTTTCCTTTGTTGACACACTCTTCTCTACCCCTCAAAAATCTCATTCAAATATTTCTGGGAATCTCCAAGGAGAAAGCTTACAACTATGTGTTCTCAAAGCAGTTTGCTAACCACAGTCATCACAGATCATCTGTCTGGTGTTTCCTCTCCTATTCTGGCTCCACAAAGTAACTCTAAAGGGCATCTCTCTTGTCCCTGCTCATGATAACCATTTTGGGAACATCAGTACCTGTGCTAAGGTTACTATTTCTTAGTGTTCAGCAAACTCTCAGTTTTCCAGGCGAGGCTAAACTGGCATAGCAAGGACAAAAGCCAATGTCTCAGTCAGTGGCTTGCTATGACAAGGGTTTTATTTCTCAATACCACAAAATCTAATAAAGATCTGGGCACCCTTTAGGGGAACTATTTCGCTTATAGAAACCTAGCAATTTAGACTGAGGACTTCACAGTCCTGTAGCTGCTCCATTAGGAGCAGGAAACCTCTCTGATCAACCAAGCAGGCTTACAGGGACACTCACCCGATAAAGGACTGAATGGTATTCACCAGGTGTTCTCTGCTGTAGACTGCATATGGCCTGAGCCACTCAGCTGCAAGAGGTCCAAAAAGTGCAGAGAAGTCTTCTATATCAATATATAAAAGGGAAGAGAACAGATTTTGGTGAATGTTGGGAATATCTGCTTTACAGGTCAGTGCTGGATTCTTGGAAAACATGGAAACAATGACCCTTCTCCAGTTCTATGCTGTTTTGTCACCTGATCCTCAAATCCGTACTTCTTATGCCCAGAGTCTCCAAAATTAGCTTATGAGTATCAGCTCCACTGTTTACCTCTAATTTCTCTTTCTACAGGAGCTTCAACAAGTCCACGATTGTGGGGGCAATGCTGTGAGATCTCTCATTCTAACTTTTTTTTCTTTTATGACAAATTCACATACATTCTCCCACCTTTTTCCCTAATCCTCCCTCAGACAGTGTTCAACTTGTTTGCTGCTGTATCATAATGTCCCAGCTTGGTGCCTAGAACTCAGAAATGTGTTGATGAGTGGATGGATGGATGGGTAGGTAGGTGGATAGCTGAATGATGATTTCTTCTCTACCCACAGATGAAGCTCAAAGGAGCCTGTTTCCATTTTCTTTTCTTTCCCCTCTACTTTTAAATTATTTTTTTATTTTATTTTGTATTGGTGTATAGTTGATTAACAATGTTGTGTTAGTTTCAGGTATACAGCAAAATGATTTGGTTATATATATATACATGTCTCTTTCCACTTTATTTATCCTGTCACCTTGACCCTCGTTGTAGTCCTTTTGTCTCAGGTACTATTGTGCTTTTCTTGGGCCCCACTTGGGTGGGGACTTTCTTGAGGATTAATTATAGAAATGTCAGTTACAGTTTAGGGGCTGAAATCCTACCACTCAAACCTCTTCAGGGATTCCTAATTGAGGAATATGCCCATGAGAACAATAACCAAATGGATAAAGTAACATTTTTTGGCCATGCTGCATGGCATGTGGGAACTTAGTTCCCTGACCAGGGATTGAGCGTGCACTCCCCTGCAGTGGAAGTGAAGAGTCTTAACCACCAGACCACCAGGAAAGTCCCAAAATAACCTTTATGACCTAATAGGCACCCAATTGTCTCCCAGTACAGAGATCTTTGTCAAGCCAAATCAGTTTATGCTGTTTAGGCCTAGAATCCTAAAGAAGCTTCCATCATTTCCATCACTCAGAGTTGGTGGAAAGGTCTGGAACAGACCAGGGGCAATTGATGCAGATCCCATGTGTAGAAGAGAGAATGGGCAGACCCTGCCCAATGTACTGAAATAAGGGACTGTAATTGCAGACGAGGGAACACCAGCTTAGAGACGCCATCCTCTTATTAAATGTGGTTTGGTAATTGCCCTGTACTTTGAGTATTTGTGGAATTCCTCCTCCCTCAGAAAGAAGCTAGTCAGAAGGATATACAGACAGTATGGGAGCAGCAAAAGTGCCCTCTTTCCTACAGGCCAAAGTGGAAACAGGAGGAGAGTTGGCTGAAAGTTGTCTATCTCCTCTTCCTCTCTTACATGACTAGCTCTTCTCTCCTGTTCACCGTGATTGTTATCTTCACTTCTGCCTCTGCCCAGGCCCTTCAATCCTTTACCCCTAGTCACACCCGTTACACTCCGTTACAAACTATATTCAGAACTGTAGTCTAGGTCAGTGTTCTCACCCTACCTGCTTGCTAGAGAGACAAGGTCAAACTCTAGACTTATTACTGTGCTTTTGTATGAAGTCACTTTTTTAAAAATACAAAACTTGCTAGATGTTAACACTGGCATATGGATAAACTTTCTTCTGCTTATACATGGGTTTCTGATCAAGTGGCCCATGGCTGAGAATTCTTGGCAGCCTTACCACAAAGGATAGCCTATAGCTAGTTTCCTCTGCTGAACTAGGCTTCCCATCTTCTTAACATATTTGCTATAAAGGAACAAAGGTTCATCCATAATAATGAAAAAAAAAAAAAAAAACCCTTTGGGAGGCGAGGGGAAGGACTGCAAAGAGTTGACCATGATATAAATTTGGGGCACATGTGGGAGTAGAGACTGGATGGAGCAAAACCAATCTTGCCCTGCCTAGCCGATTCTTCTCAGTCTTTCCCACTGTCTCCCAATTCTATGCCATCATTTCCCCACTTACTTTCACTTCTGCCAGCTTGAATAAGTGTAAATCATCTCTGTGGATGCCATAAATATCAGCCCATTTGGATAGCTCTCTGTTAACATGGATCTTCTTTGTTTCTAACTAATAGTCCTGTTTATCTAACAGTTTTATCAACAAAATTTTAGAATAGACAGTATAAACTGCCTCAAAGCATTCTTATTATGGCAGAAACTTTATAAGGAGTGTAAAGCTTACAAGGAAAAAAAAAAAAAAACTGAAACAGTTGAAAGATTTATAAGCAGTGACACAGATACTCCACCACAGAAGATGGCAAACACAACAAAGATGCTCAACATTATTAGTCATTGGATAAATACAAATTAAAACTACAATGAGATACTGTCATACACCCAATAGAATAGTTAAAAACATTTTTAATGACTACACCAACTGTTGGTGAGGACACAGAGCAACTAGAGTCTCATACACTCATGTTGGGAATATAAAATGCTACAGTCATTTTGAAGAACAAGTGAGAAGTTTCTTGAAAAGTTACATATACATACTATTTGATCAGATCTAGCCATTCCACTCCTAGGTATTCCAAGAAAAGTGAAAACATACATTTACTTTAAGACCTATACATGAATATTTATAGAGCTTTATTTTGCAGTGGTTAAAAATGGAAGCCACTCAGATGTCCATCAGCAGCACATGGAATACTACTCAGCAATGAAAAGGATGGATATGGATGAATTTCAAAATAATTATTCTGAATGAAAGAAGCTAGGCCCCCCCAAAAATTGGTACATATTGAATGATGCCATTTATGTAAAATTTTAGAAAATGCAAACTAATCTCTATAGTGACAGGAAGCAAGTAAGTTTTGCCTGGAGATGGGGTGGGGCTTATAAAATTTAAAAAATAAACTTTCAGGGGTAATGTAAATATACGTTCAATATCTTGATTGCAGTGATGTTTTCATATGTGTGAAAACATAAGGGTGTAATAACATGTCAAGACATCAACTGTTATACTTTACAAATGTGAAGTTTATTATAAGCCAATTATATCTCAATAAAGTCGTTATTTTTAAAAGATTTGCTTAGTGCTTTGCACCAGCCAAAGATGAAAGAATTGGCTTGGCGCCTTTCCATTTGTTTCAGACTGCTCTCTAACGGTTCCTTTTACTGTAGGTCAGCAGGGAGGACGGGTGGATGTTCTGGGTTGCCTATCATCCCACTGCACTTTTATCTGTCTATATACAGTTTCAATGGACATGGATTTGAGCAAACTCCAGGAGAGAATGAAGGACAGGGGAGCATGGTGTGATGAAGTCCAGGGGCTTCCAAAGGGTCAGACACAACTTAGCAACTGAACAACAACTATATATAGTCTCTCTAAAGACTTATTTCAAAAAATGACCGGTTTAAAGGAAAAAAAATTTTTTTAAGTCTTTAGAATCTTCTGGATCATCTGATCTTTAATGCTAAAATATTTTATGAATCTAAAGTTCTATTAATGAGTTACATGAATATACTCTCTCTTTGATTTGAAGATGTCCTCAATTATAAAACTTCCCTGGTGACTCAGAGGTTAAAGTGTCTGCCTACAATGTGGGAGACCTGGGTTCAATCCCTGGGTTGGGAAGATCCTCTGGAGAAGGAAATGGCAACCCACTCCAGTACCCGTGCCTGGAAAATCCCATGGACAGAGGAGTGTGGTAGACTACAGTCTATGGGGTCGCAAAGAGTCGGACACGACTGAACGACTTCACTTTCACTTTCAATTATAAAACACTAAATATCTAGCTTTTAATGACTTTTTTAGGGGGAAAAAGTAAAATAAATATATTAAAAGTACACTTATTATAAGATTCACTCCAATTTCAAAAATATTAAAAGTATGACTTAGAGTACTCATTGTAGCACGTAGTCCCCAGATTGTAGGAAGGGATATTTTTGATAACTAAAAGTGTTTGCGTGAGTCAGGGTACAAAGTGAAACAAAAGAGACCCCAAAATGCAACAGCTTAAACTGGGTAGAAGTGTGTTTCAGTCTAAACATCCAGCAGGTAGGCCGTCCAGGCCTGACTATTCGATCTGTGCAGTTCCACAGAGCCCCATGTTCAGAAGGGCCCAGAGCTTGGTTTAATGGGCTGCTGTTACCATCTTGAAAGTCTTACTAATTTTATCTTTGAACCTGTGTTTTAAAAGTAAAGTCCAGTGCAACAATGGAACATGCAAGTGAGCAGAGGAATACACAATCCGTGTCTGCCATTCCTGCACTCCATTTGCATGTCATGTTGGCAGTGCTCCACGAACCCAGAATTCCAGTGGACTCACAGTGCATGGAAGTTTAGTGAAACTCAAAATGAGTACAATATGTTATGTTGATGACTAAGAAAGGAAGTGAGGAAGGGGACTGGCAGTCCTGGGAGTCCTGGGAGGACATGCTCTCCATTTAAACTAGAACTTACTACTAATCCAGAAAGAAGATAATAATACTCTAAGAAACACAAACAACAAGGAATCTTTCCTTACTTGCGTTACTTCCATGTATTAACAAGTCACTTACCTTGAAAATGATAGCATAGAAAGAAAGGGAAAGTTTTTTTCCTTTCAGTCTTTCCTTACTCATCAATAACCTGAGGATAGAGTGTTGATAGAATATGTATGAAGAAGTGAAACAAAAACATTTAAATCAGTTTTGTGCAGCATTTATACTTCTCTGATAAGAATGAGATATATATGCTTGAATGAATTACAAAATACAAATCATATAATTTTGGTGATTCTGCACATGAGTTAAATGTTCTTATATTCGCATTTATAAATGGACAGACATTGCACAATATAATGAATGGTAAAATTCATGTTAATGATCTAAGTTTTAAGTTTACTTAGCAGAAAACTATATAGCAAAGAAATGCGGGAAGAAAGAGCATGGAAAGATGAGAAAACTATAAATTTTACTATATTTAATGGCAATCCCCCCACCTTTTTTTTGAACAAGAAGGCTTGAAGGTTCATTTTGCATTGGGCCCCACAAATTGTAGCTGGCCCTGCTGCTGTCTTCAACACATGACTTCCACTTGTGGGTTCAATTTGGCTGCTTCAGTGTCTTTCATCTTCCAGCCCATGAAGAGCTGGAGAAAGACCAGGAAAGTGAAGCACAATTCTTTCTTTCTTAACATTTATTTATTTATTTGGCTGGACTAGGTCTTAATTGAGGCATGCAGGATCTTTAGTTGCAGCATGGGAAAACTTAATTGCAGTATGTGGGATCTAGTTCCCTAACCAGGTATCAGACTTGAGCCCCCTGCATTGGGCATGTGGAATCTTAGCCACTGGACCACCAGGAAAGTCCTGGAAGCACAATTCTTTTATGGGCCTTCATCACTAAACTCAAATCCCATCAGCCAGAACTTAATCATACAGCCACGTCTAGCTATGAGGCTGACTGGGAAATACCTTTAGCCAAGCAGCCTTTTACTCTGCTAATACTCTGTTATTTTAGAAGAAGGGGAAAATGGGTATTGGAAACAATGTGAAGTTGACCACAGTATTCATCCAGTTTGATTCTAGTATTTCCAGTTCTAGGAACTTATCTTAAGGAAATAACAGAAATGTATAAAAAAAACTTCTAAGTGTAAAATATTCACTGCATCTCTTTTTATAATTATGGCAAATAAACTAGAAACAACCCAGATTTCCAAAGCAGAAAAATTGGTTAAATAAATAAAGACATATCTATATTCTGGAAAATTAAACACCCATTATAATTGTGTTCTCAAAGAATATTCGGTGCTATAGGAAAATGCTCAAGATGCAATGGTACATGAGAAAAGCAAAATGCACAACTCTCCAGATAATACTGGACTTCCCTGGTGGCTCAGACGGTAAAGCGTCTGTCTATAACGCGGGAGACCCAGGTTCGATCCCTGCGTTGGGAAGATCCCCTGGAGAAGGAAATGGAAATACAGTCCAGTACTATTGCCTGGAAAATCCCATGGACAGAGGAGCCTGGTAGGCTACAGTCCATGGCATCACACAGATAATACTATTTAGAAGCACTTTTTCAGCTAGATGGATATGTCTGGGTTTATCATAGGGATTAAGGGAACAAGACTACAGACCTCACAGGGTAAATTTCTCCCAGCATATATTTGAACCACAACCCCTCAGGATCAGAAACTGGATTTTGTTTACAGACTCAGGACAGATTTGTCTCTCAGAATGAGACAGTTTAACCAGAATCAAGATAAATACGTACATCAAGAAGGCAAGTTTATTCGCTTATGAGGACATATAATAATAACATGACATATATAGGCAACACCTTCCCCCAGTCTCATACTAAGTGTGAGTGCCCTTCCTACAGGCAATATATTACATCATTGTATTTGATGGTTCTACAACATAACCAAGAAAATTTCAGTCCAATAAAAAACTTGAACATTTATTCTTAAAGAACTCTCCAAGAGGATTTTTCGAGAAAACCAGCCAGACTGTGAAAACAACCACATTTTTCAGAGCACTCTATTCTGTAAAGAATTACTGAGAAACAGAGGCAAAAAGCCCCTATGTCCTCCAGCCATTTTCTAGAGTCCTGTAGCTGGTGATCAAGAACAGAAGTTTTGACTTCTGTTTCCTGTGGGGAAGAAATGTGGGTGGGCACAAGGAATATTCCATGAACAGAAGAGCCTGGCAAGTTACAGTCCATGGAGTTGCAATGAGTTGGACACAGCTGAACAGCTGAGCACACACACTCAAGGGAAGGGGGACAGAGAAGTTTCTGTCTCGAGAAGTGTGTGGGAGAGCTTTGGAGGAGAGTGAAGATGGAGAGTTTGTGACAGTGACTCTAAAGCTCATGAAGTGAAGTGAAGTGAAGTGGTCGCTCCGTCGTGTCCGACTCTTTGCGACCCCATGGACTGTAGCCTACCAGGTTCCTCCGTCCATGCGATTCTCCAGGCAAGACTACTGGAGCGGGTTGCCATTTCCTTCTCCAGGGGATCTTCCCAACCCAGGGATTGAACCCGGGTCTCCCACATCATGAGCAGACGCTTTAACCTCTGAGCCACCAGGGAAGTTCATGGGTATAAGATAAAAACAAAAGGATATTTAAAGAAGTGCCGCTGTAGTTATAAGCCTGATCTTCGTTAATGTCCCTTGAGAAACATGAATAAATTTGAATATTTTTAATAGTTTTTGGTTTTGTGACCTTGCTAGGACCCTGGAGCAATCCAGGGATACACAAGATACAAAAGTAATTAATGATTTTTAAATCTACACTATACCAACAGTAATAAATCATTTTTTAAAAAACATCAGACTTTGATAATAATTCAATATTTGCTTTTATTTTGAGAAAGGTTATATATATATATATATATATATATATATATATATAT
>NW_011494781.1:3856953-3874670 GCF_000754665.1 Bison bison bison | reverse complement strand
TATATATCCATTGAAGAAAAATTCATAGTTACTCTTAAGATAGTTGTCTTCAAACTGTGCCCGTGTGTTTCCACAAATAATTTTCAGGAACTATGTACACTCTTGCACTTTATATTAACATACAATTTAAAGAGTTCCAAAGGATATAATATCCAATGCTTTAATATTGGTCACTGTTTTAAGTACATACAAAGGGTTCTAAAATACTATAATGATTAAATATTCATCATCATTCTTTAAAGCTTTCCAGGTGGCTCAGGTTGCTAAGAGTCAGACATGACTGAGCGACTTCACTTTCACTTTTCACTTTCATGCATTGGAGAAGGAAATGGCAACCCACTCCAGGGTTCTTGCCTGGAGAATCCCAGGGACGGGGGAGCCTGGTGGGCTGCCGTCTATGGGGTCGCACAGAGTTGGACACGACTGAAGTGACTTAGCAGCAGCAGCAGCAGAGTGGTAAAGAATCTGTCTGCTAATGCAGGCGACACAAGAGATGGGTTCAATCTGTGAGTGTGGAAGATCCCCTGGAGGAGGAAATGGCAAACCCCTCCAGATAATTCTTGCCTAGATAATTCTATGACAGAGGTGCCTGGCAGGATACAGTCCTTAGGAGCTGCAAAGAGTTGGACATCACTAAGCACTCATGCACATACACATCATTCTTTAAAGAAAAATACATGTAATTGTTCAGAACATGTTTATTGTCCTTTTTCCTCACAGAATTCTAACTAAATATAATTATATATATATTTTCAGGCTTGAAAGTCATATTGAGCACTACACCATACTTCTCTCTGCAACAAACTATTAAAACTTGCTAAACTTGCCTAGTTTTTTATAACCATAAGGCCCAATATTGTAGCCACTAGTCACATGTGGTTATTAAGCACTTAAAATGAGATTAGAGTAGCTAAGAAACTGAATTTTGGATTATATTTAAGTTTTAACATTTTAATTTATAAAGTTTTCTAACTTTCCCATAGAGATCTTACCTATTTGTTAGGTTTATTTCTATTTTATATTGTTTCATGCTTTTCAAAATTATTTTTGAAAGATATATTTTCTGTTTGTGATGTATTTGAAAAGATAGTTGATCTTTGTATACTGATTTTGTACCTAACGGCTTCCCAGGTGGCACTAGTGGTAAAAAATCTGCCTGCAAATCCAGGAGATGCAAGAGACACAGCTATGATCCCTGGGTTAGAAAGATCCCCTGGAGGAGGGCATAGCAACCCACTCTAGTGTTCGTGCCTGGAGAATTCCATGGGCAGAAGAGCCTGGCATGTTACAGTCCATGGGGCCACGAAGATTCAGGCACAACTGTGTGACTGAATACACACACACAACCTTTCTAACCTATGTTTAATCCTAATAATTATTCCATCAGGTAGATAACCTTATCACCTACAAATAATGAACAATTTTGTTTCTTCATTTCTAAACTTTATATTTTTTATTCTCTTTCTTGTCTTAAACCATTTATTTCATTGGCTAGGGCAATGTTGAACAGATGTGGTAATACTGGATACCCTTGCTTTATTCCTTATCCTAAACAAAATGCTTCTAATATTTCACCATTAACTAGGATACAGGTTTTCCATAGATACTTTTATCAGATTAAAGACAGTTCCTTCTATTGATTAAAACCAGTTTTTTCTAACACCTTTTCACTATGAGATGATTACTTCCCCCCTGTAATCTGATAATGTGATTACTTACATCATTGTATCTTCTTATGATAAAGTACGTTTGCACCCCTGTGATAAATCCATGTCATAGTCACTTTTATAAGTTACTGTATTCAACTGACTAAGATATTCTTTAGAATTTTTCCATCTATGTTTTCGCTAAGGGCTTCCCAGGTGGTGCTAGTGATAAAGAACATGCCTGCCAATGCAGGAGACTTAACAGATATCCGTTTAATCCCTGGGTGGGGAAGATTCCCTGGGGTAGGAAATGGCAACCCACCCAGTATTCTTGCTTGGGAAATTCTATGGAAAGAGGGGCCTAGTGGGCCACAGTCCATGGGGTCACAAAAAGTTGAACACAACTGAGCACGCACCCACACCACACCACCATAAGCTCACTAAAGAGACTGTCATTTTTCATACTATCTTTTTAGGTTTTACTTTCAGGCTCTTTTGAGTCTCATAAATAAGTTGGAAATGTCTACTTTTTCTGCAGTTTGGAATAGTATTGAGTAAAATCAGAAGCATTTGTTCCATTGTTAAATCAATAAAACTGTGGCCCTTGAATTTTTTCCATGTGCTAAGAGCAACTTCAGTTTCTACTTGTTTAATGGTTTTTCTATTTCTTCTTTATTTTAAATTTATTTATTTTTAATTGAAGAATAATTGCTTTACAGAATTGTGTTGGTCTATTTCTTCTTGAGTCAATTTTGTTATCATTCCAGTAATTGTCCATTTTAGTTAGGTTTTCAAATATGTGGGCCAGAAGTTTCTTGATATCCTTGTTGTCTTTTTCATACCCTTTTGAAAATTCTTAACTTCGATGACGACAAGGAGAAGGCAAAATAAATCATCTTGGCAGAAGGTCTGTCATTTGCCTTTTCAAAGAATAAACTTATCTCGTTTCATTTGTTTCTGTGTTAGTCACTCAGTTGTGTCCAACTCTTTGGGATGCCATGAACTGTAGCCCACCAGGTTCCTCAGTCCATGGACTTCTCCAGGCAAGAATACTAGAGTGGGTTGCCATTCCCCTCTCCAGGGGATCTTCCTGACCCAGGGATTGAACCTGGGTCCTCCTGCATTGCAGGCAGATTCTTTACTGTCTGAGCTATCAGGGAAGTCATTTAGTTTTATTTGTTTCTACTCATAGCCTTTCTTTAGATTTATTCTGGTTTCTTCTTTTTTTTTAACTTTAGCTCAGTCTTTCTGCTATTTTAATATAAGTACTTCAGGTAAAAAAATGTGCTACTTCAGTTGCCTCTGAAAATCTTTAATATAAATTATTTCCATTATTTAATTAAATATTTTCAGTTCACTTGTCTGCTTATCTTTTAAAGTGTGTTAGATATTGTATTCGGAGAAGGCAATGGCACCCCACTGCAGTACTCTTGCCTGGAAAATCCCATGGACGCAGGAGCCTGGTAGGCTGCAGTCCATGGGGTCACTAAGAGTCGGACACGACTGAGCGACTTCACTTTCACTTTTCACTTTCATGCATTGGAGAAGGAAATGGCAACTCACTCCAGTGTTCTTGCCTGGAGAATCCCAGGGATGGGGGAGCCTGGTGGGCTGCCGTCTATGGGGTCGCACAGAGTCGGACACGACTGAAGTGACTTAGCAGCAGCAGCAGCAGCAGATATTGTATTTGAAACATTATGTGTGAAAAAAACTTGGAGCCTAAAATGAAGTTATCTTATTTTAGGAAAGGATTTTTAGTTTCCTTCTATCAGATGGGGGTCGGGGTGGTGCTGAGGCACTTCTATATCTCACTTGTTAAAAGGGGTTTTCCATTTCTTTTGTTAATGTCTTATTAGATAATTGACTACATCCACACACCCCTACTCTTCTATTACTCAAAAGTGCCTGCATATCTTCAGTTTATTTTGGAAGTGTGAGATGGTACCTATCTATATTTTTATCTATATATATTTTATATCTCTATCCAAGGATCTCTCCCAGCTTCTGTTCTTTACCTATAATATTCTGCTATGGTCACACATTTTATTGCACTTCTAAGGTTAATTCAGCTGACTGTGCTGGTGCCTAGAATTATGGTTACCCCAGTGGGACACGACTGAGCAACTAACACTCACTTTCATAAACTATACTTTTTAGGAAACTGCCTGGAGACACATGGATTATATCGTTACTCATCCTCTTTTCTTGCACATCCGAGATTTGATTAAGAAAATATTTTCTGCTCTTGAGAAGGCAACATGCGTTCGATTCCAAGGCCAAATAGTCAAGTGGCTCCATTTGCTGAAGTCCTGCAAGTGGTGGCGCTAGCCGCCTCTGAAATCCAACACCCCATCCTGGGCCGCCGCCTGGGCCACCGCATCCTCCTGCGCCGCCTCGTGGCCGCTTGGCCAGCTTTGCGCGGGCTCCAGGACGCGCTCAGGGTCAGCGTGCTCCCTGTAAAATGACGGATCTCTGCACGCTTTGCCTCTCTTTATTGCCCCTTCGCCCCGATTCCGCCAGACCCAGCGACAGCCTCTACCACCACAAAAACAAGACCTAGCCCTGCACTCCGTGCCCACTCGGGCAAAGTTGCCTATGACAACTTTGTCACTAATTCATCCCAGGCAGCACCTCCTGCAGATGTCCTGTGGCCAGAGGTGGCTGAAAGTATCTGCTTCAGTGCTCTTTATCATTTTTTTTTAATTTGGAGGATGCTTGCTTTACCATGTTGTGTTAGTTTCTGCCCTACAACAAGGTGAATCAGTCATAACTATATATATTTATCTCCCTCTTGAGTCTTCCCTCCCTCCCACTCCACCCCTTTGGGTCCTCACAGAGCAGCCAGGTTGGGCTCCCTGTGTTATACAGCAGCTTCCCACTAGCTGTCTGTTTTATACATAGCAGTGTGCAGTATGTCAGTGCTAGTCTCTGAATTCGCCCCATCTTCTCCTTCTCCCATTATCTCCATAAGTCCATTCTCTCTCTCTGCATCTCCATTCTTGCCCTGCAAATAGGTTCATCTGTACCGTTTTTCTAGATTCCATATATGTGTTAATTTACAATATTTGTTTTTCTCTTTTTATCATTTTAATGCAGATTAAGATATATAATTTTCTAAAGAATGAATATCTCATATCTCAAACTAAAAAAGCAATATTACACTTAATGAAACACTGATAACTTTACTATGAAAAATAATAAGCATACTATTACCACAAAATTTTAGCCTTTTTTCTGTAAGTCATAGCTGAAAATGAATATACCAATTGTTAACTATTTCTACACAATATAATTTCTCTTATTTTAGATTTTTTTCAAGTAAAGACAGTCAACTGAAAAACAATTAGAACTAGTTATGGATGTAAAAAGGAGGTGAGTTATTAAAGAAAACTTTTCTATAATATATAGATTTTCTAACACCATTAATAAGTTAAAATATAACGAAAAATGTTCCACTGATAGAAACAACAACAAAAATCCCTAGGATAAACTGAACAGGAAATGCAAAGGTCCAATTATCAAAAAATCTTCAAAACTTTAGTGAATTACAAAAATTAAGGTGTAAATGGAATGGTATATTGCTTTTCTTTATGGTAAACTTTAACAACCACCAATTACTTCCCTATTTGTTTATAATGTTAACATAATTGCAGTCAGGATGCCAAATTGAGGATTTCATGAAACCAGTCTAAAGTTTGTTTGGAAAATTAAAAGGTAAGAAGAGGCAAGAAATCTTTGAAGATTGTAGGGACATATTCTTTTAGATATTTAAATGTATCATAAGCTATAAAAATTAAAACAGTGTTGAGTAGTACAAGATAAACAAAAATGCATCAATGGAAAAATAGAAAGCATAATATATTTATGTGTGTGTTAATGCTGAGGATATATCTACAATTTATGTATTAATCAATGTTTTATGGGCAGTATTTCAAAAGAATGCTGAATTGTTTTAGAGACAGTATTGAGAGAACTGATTAATGTAGTGGAACTCTGCATTATGGCTGCCCAATATCTTTTGAATACCCTTCTGACAGTCTGATTATGTCTCACAACATAAGCAAGTCCTGCTTTTCTGAGAGAATCCATAAATCAGGCATATGACTTCGATTCTATTACTCCTCCCACCACTGACATCTGAGGTAGAAGAGAACCACGATGTAGAAGGGAGCATATTCAGAGAGACCCGTCTGGCAAGTGTGGTGTCAAAAATGTTCGCTCTTTCAGAGCACCATGTCAGAGTTGCAAGTGTCCCACTGAATCTTTTTTTTATTTTTTAAGTTTTTCGTTTGCTTGTTTTTTTGTTTGGTTTTGTTTTTTGCCAGAACTATCCTGTGGTGTGGTCAGGTATTTCTTCTGGATATATTGACCATGCTTGTCTTGTTCTAGGCTGTGTGGCCTACAAAGTCTAGTTCTCGGGCTCTCTCAGAGGTCTGTGAATTACCCAAAATCCAAATGTTGAAATCCTAACCTTCAATGTGACAGTCTCAGGAGGCGGGGACCCGGGGAGGTGATCAGGTCTTAAGGGTAGAGCCTTCAATGAATAGGATGAATGCCTTTATAAAAAGACAGGAGATAGCTCGTTTCACCTCTCTGCTGTCTGCCATGTCGGAAATCAATGAGAAGATACTCATCTGCAAACCAGGAAGTGGGTCCTCTGCAGACCTTGGATCT
The DNA here is from genome assembly GCF_000754665.1 of Bison bison bison. NCBI lineage: Eukaryota > Metazoa > Chordata > Mammalia > Artiodactyla > Bovidae > Bison > Bison bison. Next base: position 3,868,350 of record NW_011494781.1, on the reverse strand, counting down.
GCCCGGATCTACCTTTACCTTGGATTTCTCAGCCTCCAAAACTGTGAGGAAAATGTTTGTTGCTATTTAAGCTATTCAACCTATGCTATTTTTATTGCAACTCAAGTTAAGACAAGTAGAATCTGCTATTTGCAATTTAAGAACATGCACGGCTCACAATTTACTATTTGGGGAAAAATATATTTACATCCCTGCCTCATGCCATTCACAAAAATAAAATACACCTGGATTAAGAACTAAAATATTAAAAACCAAAATTAAAAAAACAAACATCAAAAACAAAAGCCCAGAGATAAAACTGAAAAGAAGTAGTAAACAAATTAGATTTAACTAACCACAATGGTCTGCCACTTTGTATGGGTAGATCAAAAATGTGTCTGTGAATGAACTAACAGACCATGAGAAATGGAAACCTGGCTAGTTAAGCAACGTCAGAACATTATAAGATAAAATTAAACTCATTACTCAGGAGAAGAACTAAATATTCTTAGGTCTCAGATCAGACAAGAATTTCTGTTTGAACTTCATAATGAACACAGTATGTGATGAGATTTTATTGGACGATAACCAGAGAGTGAGTTACACTCTCTGTACTATTTTTGATGATGGCCCTCAGGCAAGTCACATGGCATTACATGGAAAGCACACTAATGCTATTTACCCAGAACAACTCCAGAAGCAAAGGTGTAGGACTGTGTGTGAATGTACCTCTGATATCGACAAACTAGATAGACTACATATTCGTCAAAGAATCCCTTCCTAATATTTCTTTCAGGTGATCTTTTGATACATAATTAGGGGACTTGAGTCCAAGTTTATACTCCTTTATTATGTATATAAACAATCAAGATAGGTGTAGGATATTGGCTGTCAGTGGCCAAGAGAGACCCAGGCTATTTCTATAATTTTAAGGTTCCAGTAAATATATCGAAAATGTAGAAATGGCAGAGCTAGAGTTACCAAATCTGTGGTGTAATTTGAATGCATACATTCAGCAAATTAATGTTTTGAACACATATACAAAGAAATAACTATTGAGTAACTCATGCAGAGATAACATGTAAAGGAAATTTGAGGTCTTTCTTGAATGTGAAGCATAGCCCCTCCTGGCCTCTGGCACTGGTCCTGGTGAGAGTTGAGGAATCTGTGGGCCTAAATAGCCCAATCTTTACTCAGCCTAGAACCACAGGTATGGAAGCAAATACAAAAACTGTTTTGTTCATTTTAAATGGAGGCAAGTATGCTAACTTGCTTTATCCTGTTGAACACTTTGCAATCCCATGCACTGTAGCCCCCCAGAGTGGGTTGCTATACCCTCCTCCAGGGGATCTTCCTTACCCAGGGATAGAACTCTTACCTCTTTTGCATTGACAGGCAGATTCTTTACCACTAGCACCACCTAGGAAACCCCTTAAATAGGTGCCTGGAGTGCAGTCTGTATGTTAATGGACATGTAGTTCTAATTTGGCTAGACTCCCTACTTGGCCAAGAGAAAAATCCCATTGATATATACCTAACTTAAAATATGGCTCTTCCTGGGTTTAACAGGAGGAATGTGGAGGAAGGTCAACCCTGTGTGGGCAGATTCTTACACCCAGTTTAAAGGAAGTGGAAGTCTATATAAAAAAAAAATACTAACTTAAAGTTCAGAATCATCCATATCTTCCCTTGCTTTTCTTCCTGGCATGATTAGCTCACAGAACCACCATCTGTCCTGGTCACGTCTAGCTCGAGAAAATGAATTTACATCATCCAGATCCAAAGGAACGCTTGTCCTTTTTTAATTCTTCCCTGGTGTTTTCCGATTCTGTTTCACTGCCACAGTCACAGGGAAGAAGGGCGGAGGGGGAGGAGGAGAGAACGGGACCACGCAAAGATTGCTTCTCTCAACCCGGCGCCCACGTTGTTCCCACATCCACGACACGCACCGGAAGTTCTGTGTCAGAGCTGGAGACTTAGCACAGACCCAACTCTGATCGCATGCGCTGTTTCGGTTCTTCTCTCAGAGAGATAACATTCCTTTGAACTCGCCAGCAAGGGCTTGCCAGTCTCTTGCCCCACACCACACACCCTTGGAATAGCCTTAAGAGAGAACTCAAAATTGTGACCTAACACGAAGGAAGGTGTTTTGAGGAAGGTTCCTTTAAGGAAGGTGCACCATATAAGAGGAAGTCTCAGGGTTCCTGAGTTCGCCTCACGAGGGGAGTAGATGGCGCGTCGATAGCGCAAGTGGATTTGTTTGGAGATAGAATGTTTGGAGATGAGTTGAGAGGCCACTGCTTCAGTTGCTAGAGCAGGAACAATCCACACTTCCAAGGGCAGTCTGTGAGGGAAGAAGTGAGGAGGAGCATGGGAGGTGGGGGAAAGGACACTGCAGCATCTTACATCTGGTGGGTGTTTCAGAAGGCTCTTGGAAGGAGGGGTGGCTAATGCTCAATTTTAAATTGTTCTGTGGCCGCCATGTAATTCCCATTTCCACAAACCTTTAGTGATGTCTGCTGTTAAACGAATTCGACAAGAAGGCCATAAGACAACTTCCTTGGCTTCCACCTGTGCTCTATAAAAGCGGTTCCCCAGCTTCCTTCTACAAAGCACTTCTAATCAGTTGGCATTGCTCAAGTAAATTCTCATATTTTTAATACTCCTCAGTTTATCTTTTAACATTACCAGAGAACTTTGTGAGAGTGAACTTTGTGTCTTTGCTTTTTTGTGGGAGTCTAATGAAGGAGTCGCTCAGTCATGTCCGACTCTTGGAGAAGGCAATGGCAACCCACTCCAGTACTCTTGCCTGGAAAATCCCATGGACAGAGGAGCCTGGTAGGCTGTGGTCCATGGGATCGCTAGGAGTTGGACATGACTGAGCGACTTCACTTTATTTTTTCACTTTAACGCATTGGAGAAGGAAATGGCAACCCACTCCAGTGTTCTTGCCTGGAGAATCCCAGGGACGGGGGAGCCTGGTGGGCTGCCGTCTATGGGGTCACACAGAGTCGGACACAACTAAAGTGACTTAGCAGCAGCAGCAGCAATGAAGGAGTGGAATTTCCCATCTGGGTCACCAAGGCTTGGACAGAACTGGTGCCCCGGGGCTGGAAGAATGACTCCTGTGCTTGGCTGAACTATCAGTGAAAGGAGAAGCTCTGAGCCAGAGTGACCTTAATAATTTCCAAGAGATCCCCTGAGAAATTTCCTCAAATTGGAGGAAGGCGTTGGGCTTTTTGGAGGTTGTAGAATGGAGGTTTGAGCCAAGCATATGTGGATCTAAAAAGGCAAGGAGAAGGACTCCCTGGCAGCCAATGGTTAAAACTCTGTGTTTCCAGTGTAGGGGCAAGAGTTCAATCCCTGGTTGGGGAACTAGTCCTGCATTCTGGGCAGTACAAACCCCACCCCCAACCCCATCACCACCACCACCACACACATGCACACACACACACACACACACAAAAGGTGCACAGAGCTGAAATCTGAGTTATATACATCTATTTGTGGTCTTGCTTTCTCTTTCCTGCTAGATCCTAAAGGGACCTTCTCTTTTGCAGAACCACTATAGACTGCTAACCTCTTAGGTCTGAGATGGATATGGGAGAAGTTATAAGGGAAAAAAGATCCTAGAGACAAGTGCCTTAGTGGTTGGAGAGAGGAAAGGACATGAGAAAAATGCTAACTTTACCTACACACATTTGAACAAGAGCACTAGCAAGAGGTAATCGTGTTTTCTCTAACCATGGCATTCTAGAATATAATTATTTGTGATAAGTGACTGCCTTTTTTCTTCCTAGTTTTTTAAGTGACAGCTTTAACAGTCCTTCCTAGGATCAAAGAGCTCTGTTCTCACTTGGCAAATGATCGAAGGAGAGGCAATAAAATGAGAGACAGAAGAGGGTAGGCCCCGGACAGGACACAGATTTTTAAAAGGGTGAATATTCCCCTTATTCCTCCCTACAAAGAAACCAGGGCATCCACTGCCTGGTCATGATCATTCGGCACACAGCCTCCTCTCCTGGGGTGCCAGTCATTGGATGAGGACCTCCCTGGGCTCCCTGCCACAGAGATAATATGTTCCAGTCTGTTATTTTCACCTTCAACTGGCAGCCCAGTGGGTCCTAGCATGTTTAAGAGTCAGCTGTGCCACAGAGGACAGGCATGCCATGGCCATGAGGCAGGCCAGTCATGTATGGTGAACGGTGCAGCACAGGAGTGCTGATGAAGTCAGCTTGGCTGCCTGCCTGGCAGGTGGACCCTTCCTGCCACCCAGTCTGCTTCTAAGCCTGGAAGCCTGGGTGCATAGCCTTCTCTCTTTGTCTTGTCTCCTTCGTTCCCCTTTATACTTTCCACACATAATATTGCCATTTTCTTCAGTGTCCTCTCACCTGTTTCAACCTCTCTTCATCTTTTCCAATGGATAAGTCATTCTTCTTTCCATTGCATAATGGGTGAAAAAAGTTATTCCATCTGCAGCTCTCCACCACTTTCTGAGAGGGTACCTCTTCTTGGGTGTAGGTATGCAACTTTTGAGATGGACTCAGCATCCAGCTTAGTTTTTCTGCATAGTAAATGGAGAAAGCTTATGAGAGTGGGAGTGAGATAGAAGAATTCAGGATGAAAGGCACAGGAGATGGTGAAATTGAGTGCTGTGGGAGCAAACATTTTGGAACAACTCCTCTTTAGTGATAGAAAGAGAGAAGGGAATTTGGAGAATGTGGGGAGGAGAAAGAATGATTATGCTGACAGCAATATCTGCTATTTATCCAGTACTTGATTTTTGTTAGGCATTATACTTAGCTCCTTTTGTTCATTATTCAATCCAATCCTCCAACAATGTTGTAGGCTAAGTTTTATTATCCTTTTGCTGCTGAGGAAACCAAGGCTCAGCAAAGTTAGAGAACTTGCTCAAAGTAACACAGCCAGGAAGCTGTGAAATTCAGTGCAAGTTCCAGCTGACTTCAGAGTTCAAATTCATAATGACTAAAATATATTGACTCGCCAAGAAAATATATGACTGGACCTTCAGAAAGGCAGAATGTTGAGCTTATAAGTGACTAGATTTATTACCTGGGAAGCTCAGTGACCCTCTTCTGCCTTTCTGTGAGAGGGTAGGTGGCACTGAGGTGGCCACTAAGCCACTGACTGGCCTGCCGTCTGCATATGCTGGTTGGCTGCCTGCCCCTCAGTGTCTGGGCCTTTTGTTCAGCTTTCATGGAAAATGTGATGCTGGATCTGGTCAGCCTGGCACTTTTCATTCCAAAAGAATGCTGAGGTGGGATAAAACAAACCCAAAGAGCAGGCGAATAAGAGACAAAGGATTAGAACCAACCAGTTTCTTTCATACACAGCAGTATTTTGAGAAACTCTAGTCAATAAATAACCCATTTCAACAATACTTCCCCAAAGAAAACTTTCCATGGTCTTATTCAAGTTTCTCATCTTGCTGTTTAAAACCATTTCCTTTGTTTTAGGACAACTGTGTGCGTAAAACACATGCAATTTCAGGGGACAAGACCTTGGAATATTAGAGCTAGAAGCAACCCCCTCCTTCACTGTGCAGATCATAAGCGCAAGGTCCCAGGATGACTTTAGAGTCACAGATCTATATCTCAGTCCTTTCCCTGATGCTTTACTAATGGTGTAATAGCTCTTTAGCCAGAGACAGGATCAACTCTCTCCCCTAAAACTCTGCCTACCCTGGTGATGGATGTAGTGGGGATTAAATGAAGTGTTCTACCTGAAGTGCCTAGAAAAGGTCCTGTAAGAAGTAAATGCTCAACAAATGCCTGTGCCCTTTCTTGGGCCATGTTATTCATCTATTCAGGGTAGAGCTAAGGCCAGAACCTTGTTTTCTGATTCTCCACTGTGTGTGTGTGTGTGTGTGTGTACATGCTGCAGAGCAGTGTAATGTCTGCTTCCATGAAGTAACGTGATTTATTACCCTTTCTAATTCTATTCAGTTCAGTTCAGTTGCTCAGTCGTGTCCGACTCTTTGCAACCCCATGAATCACAGCACACCAGGCCTCCCTGTCCATCACCAACTCCCGGAGTTCATCTAGACTCACGTCTATCGAGTCAGTGATGCCATCCAGCCATCTCATCCTCTGTCGTCCCCTTCTCCTCCTGCCCCCAATCCCTCCCAGCATCAGAGTTTTTTCCAATGAGTCAACTCTTCACATGAGGTGGCCAAAGTACTGGAGTTTCAGCTTTAGCACCATTCCTTCCAAAGAAATCCCAGGGCTGATCTCTTTTAGAATGGACTGGTTGGATCTCCTTGCAGTCCAAGGGACTCTCGAAAGTCTTCTCCAATACCACACTTCAAAAGCATCAATTCTTCGGTGCTCAGCTTTCTTCACAGTCCAACTTTCACATCCATATATGACCACTGGAAAAACCATAGCCTTGACTAGATGGACCTTTGTTGGCAAAGTAATGTCTCTGCTTTTCAATATGCTATCTAGGTTGCTCATAACTTACCTCCCAAGGAGTAAGCATCTTTTAATTTCATGGCTGCAGCCACCATCTGCAGTGATTTTGGAGCCCCCCCAAAATAAAGTCTGACACTGTTTCCACTGTTTCCCCATCTATTTCCCATGAAGTGATGGGACCAGATGCCATGATCTTAGTTTTCTGAATGTTGAGCTTTAAGCCAACTTTTTCACTCTCCTCTTTCACTTTCATCAAGAGGCTTTTTAGTTCCTCTTTACTTTCTGGCATAAGGGTGGTGTCATCTGCATATCTGAGGTGATTGATATTTTTCCCAGCAATCTTGATTCCAGCTTGTGCTTCTTCCAGCCCAGCGTTTCTCATGATGTGGTTATGATATTCCAAACACTTATTTAGATGTTATTGTTCAACAACAGTGCAACAAAATGGTAAAGTTGGTAGACAGGGATAGTATCACTGGATCCACTTTCCACATCAGGGAAGGCAGACTGGGAGAACGTGATTTCCTTCAGTCCCGTGGCTAGTCAGGGGTGCAGTTAGATCACTAGGTAGTTTTATTAAAGAGATAAGAGAGAGTGAAAGAAATACTAAGCTGGAGGTCATAAATGACATAAGTGACTGATAATTCTGATTAAATAGTGAGAGAAAAAATGGACTTTGAGATGATTGAGCAAAAGACCAAGAGAAAACACTGACAAAGCAGTAAACAACCCCCTGTGAGGGACTGGGGGAAAGTAACAGTGGTGGTCACTGCTGACCAGAGTAACTTTCCTATCAGATAAGTACTGGTTGCTCAGCAGTTCTGAAATTCTTCAGCCCATTCTTTCCAACTCACTTTGCCTCTACAGCATCCTAACTGCACAAACACTCTTCTTCAGACAAGAAAATGGAAAACTATTTTAAAAAATCACATTTCAGTTTCAATTTTACTCTCTAGTTCAAGGTAGTGGTATTCTAAACCCTAGAATTTGGATTGCTTTAAATTTATTCATCTGAGATATATGAACATACACAGGTACTCCAGTCTTCCTAAAATGCACAGAGTTCACAGAGTCAGAAGCAACTTAGCAGCAGCAGCAGCAGCATCAAGCATGATAATGATACAGAAAAAATTCACCATAAGAAAATGAAAGATGATCCCTGACTCTTCCATCCCCACATCTGCTGCACCCAATGGCTCTTGACCTGGGCTTCATTCTGGTGCTCTGAGTTTATACCCTCAGATTCTGACCTTTTTGAAAACCCACCACATGTCTTTCACAAGCTGACCTGTAATACTCTGAATATACCAAATATCATTGGATTGTACACTTTAAACAGGTGAATTGTATGGCATGTGAATTCTCTTTCAATCAAGTTGTTACATTAATAAAGGGACCATAAAAGAATTGAAAGCACAATCTTAGATATGTGCACACCCATTTTAATAGCAGCATTATTCAAAATAGCCAAAAGGGGAAAGCAGCTCAAGTGTCCAGAGACCAATGAATAGAACAGCAAAATGTGATATCTATACTTATCTGTGTCTATATCTATAATCTGTATCTATAGGTGTGTTATATGATATGTATACATACACTGGGATATTATGCAGCCTTTAAAAATTAAAAAACAATATTTTTGGCTGTGTTGAGTCTTCGTTACTGTGCGTGGGCTTTTTCTAATTGCAGAGAGCAGGGGCTACTCTCTCATTGCAGTTTTTGGGCTTCTCTTTGCAGTGGCTTCTTTTGTCACAGATCACAGACTCTAGAGCATCAGGTCTTCAGTAGTCGTGGCGCGTGGGCTCAGTAGTTTTGGAGCATGGAGTTAGTTGCCTTGTGGTATGTGGAATCTTACTGGAGCAGGGATTGAACCTATATCCTCTGCATTGGCAGACAGACTCTCAACCACTGAACCACCAGGGAAGTCCTATACAGCCTTTAAAAAGAAGGAAAATCTGACATGTGCTACAACATGGATGAAACTTGAGGGTATTATACTAAGTGAATAAACCAGTCACAAAAACACAAAACTAAATCATTCCACTTGTATAAGATACCTAGAGTAAATTCAGAGCCAAGGGGTAGAAAGATAGTTTCCAGGGGCTGTAGCGGGAGAAGTGGAAAATGGTTGTCTAATGGATACAAAGTATTAGTTTTGTAAGATGAGAAGAGTTCTATAGATTGGATACACAGCAGTGTGAACGTATGGAACACTAATGAGCACTACTGCACACTTAAAAATGGTTAAGATGCTATATTTTATATTATGTGTGTTTTACCACACTTTTTAAAAAGGGGAGATGGGGCTGTGGTTCATGTGTACCGTTTAAGGGGAGCTACAGCCTGGTTACCTGTGAAATTCCAGTAAACAATGATAGAAGAACTTTCAGAATCTAATATAGTTTTAGAAGAAAGTAATGGTCATGTTCTACCCCTTAATGGTTTCAAAGTTCTCAGAGATAGGAATTATAAGACAGTTACTCTAGACTTTTCTGACATTGATAGGAAAGGATTCATATATTTATTAATTCATTTATTCACAAACATTGAGTGTGTGCCTACTGTGTTTTAGGCTTGGTGCCGATTGCTGGGAAGACAGCGTCAAGGTGTCACTGCCCCAACCCACATAGGTTCTACAGTCTGATGGGCTGAATCAATTGATACGGAACATGACTTGTAAAAGTCCAGAATGCCTAGGCTTTTCATTTGCGTATTTTATAGAGTCTCTCATGAACACTGTGGTAACAGCCACCACTACAACTATCTCTTGATACTTTCATATACATTTTCGTACTACTTGGTTTGATTGGATTCTGACCTCAACCTGCTCCTCCCACCTCTTCAATAATTAAGTTTCTTGAGAACAGGCCAGTCTTATTCATTTTATATTTGCTACAAACGTGTATCCTCTACAAAAAGTCCCTATAGTGATCAAAGTTCTATTCACCCAGAACCTCAATAACAATTTTGTGAACTAAACAATTTTGAGGTAACAAACACTGCCCTGTCACTGTGACCAAAATAGTGACTGCTGCTTTCAGGGTCCTGGAACCATCCCAGCCACCAAAGCGGATTGTTATACATAAGGAAATGTCTGTCCTACAAATTAGGAAAGATGTTTTAAAATATGTTGAGGGACTTCCCTGGCAGTCCAGTGACTGGGACTTCCCACTCCCAATGCAAGGGCCCAGGTTGATCCCTGGTCAGGGAACTGGATCCCACAAGTTCGAGTGCCACAGCTTAAGGTCCCTCATGCTGCAACCAACACCTGGCACAGACAAATTTAAAAAAAAAAATCGTGTTGATCCATCCCCGGTTCTTCCTTGCATTGTGAAGATTTGGCCCCATTTTACAAAAGTTCTTTTTCTGTGACATTACTAATCCTACAGTGAGTATAACCTGAGAAACACGAGATTTATTTGTATGTGCAAGTTTGTAGACCTAGACCTCATATTATACATGAACTCATTTAACTCATGTAAAATCTTATTCAGGCTAGAAGTATCCAGAGTGGGGCAAAGAGTGAAAGAAATCAGGCAGTTGTTGGAGGTTTTGAAAGTAATGATCTGGAATGATGCCATCTTATTATTGCCTATGAGAAGAGTCTGCAGTCAGAGGCCTCTAAATCAGAATTATACATTCAGATCCAGTTATTTAGTGAAATAACTGTACTAAATTCCTAGTTGTATGCTGTTTCATTCATCTTCATAATCAGTTTCTGATGGAGGCATTACCAGCTTATCTTACAGATGGTGAAACTGAGGACTAATGAGATTGGGAGATTCCACAATGTTTCACTGCCTCCAAGTTCACATATCATGACATCTCAATTTTAATATTTTACTGAGGTAAGAGACTTAAAAAAACTGTAAACAGTCTCTGTTGCTCAGGAGTTGCTGGTTCTATAAGATCCAGTAAGCATCACTCTTGCTTTCCTGAACTTTGAGCTTCAGTTGCACGTCAGACTGTGGAGGTGGCCAAATGCTGATGCCATGGAGCAGCAGCAGGCGGCACCACTCAGGGGCAGATGAATTCATACGCCTCCGACATGCCTGGCCAGTCTGCTGTTCACGTGAAGCGACACTCAGCAGATCAGGGCCACCTTGGTCTGCAAACGCAAGTCATTCTTCCCTGATTAATGCAGATTTAATGTCCAAGGTTACAAACTGCTGGGAGGTGGAGAGGGAGAGAGCAAATCTCTGCAGTTTGAGGTCACCAAAACGTAAGCAGCTCGCCCTGACTTGAAGTGAGACAGGTACTCCGTGTACCTTTCCTGTGACTTATGGCAAGTTACCTAATCTCTCTGAGCCAGAGTTTCCTTGTCCAGAAAGTGGGGCTAATAAACCTTTCTTCAGAGAGGTGCTAGATTAGAGAGCATACATCAAAAAAATCAAGTGCATCATAAAACTTCAAAAAAGAGCTATTATTATTGTTATCGTTGTCATTATTACAACAAAAATAATTATCCTAGTAGCCTGTGGGAAATTATTTCTACCATAAATTTCTCAGTGGGTAAAATGTTCCAATCACAGTTCTGACCACCCCGGCCCTGATGCCCAACAACTATTACTAAGCCCACTCTCTATTCTTTCGTCATCATCCACCTCTTATTCCTCCTTTATCCTCTGACAAAAGTCAAACTTGATGAAACTTCATATGTCTCCAGATCAATCATCCTAGTCTGACAAGTCAAGTACCAGGTGTTTGAATGAGCACCAGAAAGTGTGCCTTAGGGAGGCTGGTGAAGTCAGGAGCACTGATGGGAACTTTCCATGGTTTCAGATCAGATCAGATCAGATCAGTCGCTCAGTCGTGTCCGACTCTTTGCGACCCCATGAATCACAGCACGCCAGGCCTCCCTGTCCATCACCAACTCCCGGAGTTCACTCAGACTCACGTCCATCGAGTCAGTGATGCCATCCAGCCATCTCATCCTCTGTCGTCCCCTTCTCCTCCTGCCCCCAATCCCTCCCAGCATCAGAGT